>NC_135655.1:2039780-2339780 GCF_964188315.1 Podarcis muralis
AAGACTGAGCTGGAGGAGAATAGTGGAAGTGAATTAAAAAGCAACCCCCCCCCCCCCACGGAACCTGGGAGCGTTTTAGTTAGAGCGCCTGGAGAAGACAAGGAGAGGTTTTGACAGCTGTCAAAGAGCTGTCAAAGCAGAAGAACAAAAAAGAACTTTGTTGCAAGGACTTTACCGGTTACATTTGTTATAATTTGGATTTAGAATGTTTAAAACAAGGAATACTAAGTTACTATGATTGCTGGATGTGATCTGGAAGGGAACTGAGTTATTGCAATTCACCTAGAGGAGCTGAGGGATATTACAAGTTGTCAGCACTGAATTTGAACAGAACTCTTTATCTCCTGGGAAACTGCAGAAATGGAACACTATTTTGGCTACAGAGGCGTACACATGTAAAGCAGACAATGGATTTATCTACCGATGTTTGGTTCCTGAATAACAGAGCCTTTGCAGAGGAATTTAGAGACTTTTTGAATTGGAACATCTGTGCAGGAAAATAGGAAAAGAAAAGGAGGGGAAAAAGAGGAGACAGATCAACAAGAACAACAAGAACAATCGACAATTGGATAAAGCTGGAAGCGGGAACATTTGGAACATCCAGAAAAAGTATAAAGAAGTAAAACTGGAGTTTTCACTCCCAAGTATAAAAAAGTCTGGATGGGAAAAATGGGCCCTTTTGAGATAGACTCCTTCCAAGATTGGATATACAAAATTAAAAATGACTGGTAAAGGACTATGATTTAAAAAAAAAAATGTGGGAGCTACAGGAAGACATCAGATTCGAGAAATATTGGGGACGCAACCGGGGAAAGGGGGAGGGAAATTTGGAATCCAAAGGGTGTAAAACTACATCTTATTTTATTATATTTTAATCTATTATGTATATTAAAGGGGAGAACGCGTGGAAGGGACTAAGTCGATTTTAGGAGGTGGGCTAATATTTTTAAATTGGGATAATGACACTAAGTTTAAAATCTGGGATAAGAAATTGCTGAACTTATTTGTAAGAATTGGAATGCAAGAGGGGGAGGGGAGGGGAAGTCCTGGAAAGATGATATGGAAAATAAGACTCTAAATTGGGATGTTTTGTTTTTGATATTGTTATAATTGGAAATGCCTAATAAATATTATTAAAAAAAAAAAAAAAAGGATTAGTCGCACCAACAGGGTAAAGAACAGCTTCTATCCCTGGGCTGTTAGGCTGCTGAATGAAAAGATAACAACAGGGCAACTGACTTCCGGGTTTGGTGGGTGTGCGTCAGTAAACGAGGGGAATTAAGACTAAGAGAGCTGAGTGGGGGGTGCTCATGTAACCTCACTGTATACAAGGTGTACAAGTGACCATAAAGTATTTCAATTTCAATTCTGTGCCCAGGGCCATCACCCCCCACTCTACACCACTGTGCATTGGTGACCTCAAATCTGGATCACTGAAGTGTGCTGTACGTTGAGCTCATCTCAGATCCTCCAAGTGTCCCTATTTTCCAGAGACAGTCCTGAAGCTGTCTCGGTTTCTGATTTGATCCTGGAATGTCCCGCTTCTCCTTAGGACGTCCCTCTTTTCATCAGAGAACTGTTGGAGGGTATGGTAGGATGTCCCTCTTTTCATTGGAAAGCTGTTATGGGACCCCCAGGCCTAGGAAATACAACCTTTAGAAAACATCTGAAGGCAGCCCTGTAGAGGGAAGTTCCTTAAGGTTTAATGTTTTATTATATTTTTATATAGGTTGGAAGCTTCCCAGAGTGGCTGGGGCAACCCAGTCAGATGGGCGGGGTAAAATGATGATGATGATGATGTTATTGTTTTGTTGTTGTTTAGTCATTTAGTCGTGTCCGACTCTTCGTGACCCCCTGGACCAGACCACGTCAGGCCCTCCTGTCTTCCACTGCCTCCCGCAGCTTGGTCAAACTCATGCTGGTAGCTTCGAGAACACTGTCTAACCATCTCGCCTTCTGTTGTCCTCTTCTCCTTGTGCCCTCCATCTTACCCAACATCAGGGTCTTTTCCAGGGAGTATTCTCTTCTCATGAGGTGGCCAAAGTATTGGAGTCTCAGCTTCAGGATCTGTCCTTCCAGTGAGCACTCAGGGCTGATTTCCTTCAGAATGGATAGGTTGGATCTTCTTGCAGTCCATGGGACTCTCAAGAGTCTCCTCCAGCACCATAATTCAAAAGCATCCATTCTTCAGCCATCAGCCTTCTTTATGGTCCAGCTCTCACTTCCATACATCAAAGATGATGGAATAGGCCATCCCTATTTTCACCGGAGAAATGTTGGAAGGTATGTGGTCTTGGGTTGCCCCAGAAGCTCCAGGTGGTGCAGAAGGAGGCATTTACACTGCTGACGGGAGCAAACGGTTGACGGAACTTGACATTCCTGTTAAACCATCTATACTGGCTGCCCATCTGCTCCTGGACCAGGTGCAAGGCTCTTGTGTTAATATACTAAGCTCTGAATAACTTTAATCTGCTGGAGGGCAACAGTTCCATGCAAATAGTTGCAGTGCAGAAAAGGGCTCTGCAAAGAGAAATTGCAAAATGTCCGGGGCTGCAAAATGCATTTTCTTAGCTGCAAGCTGGCTGGCTCAGCGGAGGCAGGAAGGAGCCTCCTTGTTCCACTAGGTGGGGATCTTCTCCTTTCCTATTGGCCTCCTCTGCTCATTCATCTCTCAGAACTACAAATACATCTCAGCACCATCGCCCACGACCCCCACGTTCTGGAATGGTGGTTATTTTTATAACTAATTTCAATACTTGTGATGTCCAGGGGTAGAAGCAACAACAGTCCTCTCGTTCCGATAACAGCAGAGGAATGTGGCAGGTAAAAAGACAGCGAATTAAAAAAATATATATTTCTGGTGGAAAGTGCAAATTTCATTCGAGCTTCCGGCTCAGTTTGGAGGGACTCGAAAAGAAACAGGTAGCTCTCGGCCTCGCATTTGCTTTGTCTTTGGCCTAATGCTGTTTGTCCCCATTGTTTGGGTACTTCTGGCAAGACACATAAGAACAGCTTGCTGAATCAGGCCAATGTCTACCACCCTGCTCTCATAACCAGGTGACCATGGGAAGCCAGCAAGCAGGATTCGAGCACAAGAGCAAGTCTCCCCTCCTGTGTTTTCCAGCAACTGGGATTCAGAAGCATGGCTGCCTCCAGCTGTGAAGTGAGTTCCGTTAGGACACGCTACAGAGTAAATATAAATCAGATTAGCTGTTTATTCTCTACCCAGTCGCCTTCTGCTTCCCCAGCACCCGCACCACTTGTCATTCAGCCATGTCCTTGGAAGCACTTGTTGTTGTTTAGTCGTTTAGTCGTGTCCGCCTCTTCGTGACCCCCTGGACCAGAGCACGCCAGGCACCTCTGTCCTCCACTACTTCCCGCAGTTTGGTGAAACTCATGCTGGTAACCTCGAAAACACTATCCAACCATCTCGCCCTCTGTCGCCCCCTTCTCCTTGTGCCCTCCATCTTTCCCAGCATCAGGGTCTTCTCCAGGGAGTCTTCTCTTCTCATGAGGTGGCCAAAGTACTGGAGCCTCAGCTTCACGATCTGTCCTTCCAGTGAGCACTCAGGGCTGATTTCCTTAAGAATGAATGCGTCTGATCTTCTTCCAGTCCATGGGACTCTCAAGAGTTTCCTCCAGCACCAGAATTCAAAAGCATCCATTCTTCGGCGATCAGCCTTCTTTATGGTCCAGCTCTCACTTCCATATATCACTACTGGGAAAACCATGACTTTAACTATACGGACCTTTGTTGGCAAGGTGACGTCTCTACTTCTCAAGATGCCTGTCACTGCCCTTCTCCCAAGAAGCAGGCGTCTTTTAATTTCGTGGCTGCTGTCACCATCTGCAGTGATCATGGAGCCCAAGAAAGTAAAATCTCTCACTGCCTCCATTTCTTCCCTTTCTATTTGCCAGGAGGTGATGGGACCAGTGGCCACGATCTTCGTTTTTTTGATGTTTTTTTGAAAGCACTTACTCAACCTATTTTTTTTACTGTGTGTATTAGAACCCTCCTTGCACCTTATCTAGAGTTGTTTTATACTCTGGCATTTAGCCATTAGGTTCCTCCTAGGGACGCGGGTGGCGCTGTGGTCTAAATCACTGAGCCTCTTGGGCTTGCCGATCGGAAGGTCAGCTGTTCAAATCCGCCCAATGGGGTGAGCTCCCGTCGCTTTGTCCCAGCTCCTGCCAACCTAGCAGTTCAAAAGCAGGCCAGTGCAAGTAGATAACTAGGTACCACTGTGGCAGGAAGGTAAACGGCATTTCTGTGCGCTCTGGCACTTGTCACGGTCCTCCGTGCACCAGTAGCGGCTTAGTCCTGCTGGCCACATGACCCGGAAAGCTGTCTGTGGACAAACGCCGGCTCCCTCGGCCTGAAAGCGAGATGAGCGCCACAACCCCATAGTCACCTTTGACTGGACTTAACCATCCAGGGGTCCTTTACCTTTACCTAGGTTCCTCCTAAACCAGCGGTTCTCAACCTGTGGGTCCCCAGATGTTGTTGGACTACAACTCCCATCATCCCTGAGCTCTGGCCTTGCTAGCTAGGGGTGATGGGAGTTGTAGTTCAACAACATCTGGGGACCCACAGGTTGAGAAAGGCTGTACCTAAACTGTTCTTACCAGTTTTGTGGTCAGGCACTGACCTCATCGATAAGGGGCCTAAGAAAAATCCCACGTCAGGCGGCAGTGGAGACGGGTGCAAGTGTGTGCCCATCTGTGCTTGCCATCAGCCCAGTGCTTCCCCTGCCCAGCTCTATCCTGGCTCCAGCCAAGACAGCAGGGCAGAGGCATTGCCCCACCTCACGTGCCACAATTTCAAGAGCTGCTGCTTTCTGAACGGTCTGCAACAAAGAGAAGAATACAATTTCAAGGCTTTTTCAGAGGACAAGATGGAGATCCGGTAGTGAAATTATTCCTCGGGCCTTATTAGCATCTTGGTGGTGATGCTTTTGTGACGAGAAGGGCAGCCGTTGAAAAACAGGAGGTTGGCAAGTAGGGAGGGGACTCAGATGACCGTGGTGTGGGTTGCCATAGCTACCTTGGCACATCTGTTCTGCGGCGTCCGTCCGCTTGAATTCCTTCCGCATCAGGATTTCTCCTGTGCTGGGCTCTGCCTCTGCTCCCCAGCCAGACTCTGCGGAAATGTTAAGTCATGCAAATAACGCTGCTTCATGGTCACAGAGAAGGGAGACGGCTGGAAAGGCAGCAGGTGAGTTGGGGAAGGGGAGAGGCAGACGTTGCGCAGAGTGGGCAGGTCTCCACTGCAAACTTCCATCTTCCTTTCAACTACCACGGCTTCCCACAAGGAATCCTGGGAGTTTGCCGAGGGAAGTGAGAATTACTTTCTCTTCCAACATAAAATAGGGACGTCCTAAGAAAAAGCAAGACATTCCGGGTTCAGATCAGAAACGTGGACAGCTTCTGTAAATCTAGGACTGTCCCTGGAAAATAGGGATACTTGGAGGGTCCGTAATTACGCACTGCAGACCCATTCATAGACATCTTCTTCTTTCTTCTTCTTCAGCGATCCCTTGTAGCCCAGTAAGATTATCGTCCATGAACATGGTTTTAACAGTGAGTCCATAAGTGACTGTGGAGGCCAATTCTGGGTCCACGCGTCCTTCCACAGTGGGGACATTGGTTTCCGGGTGGGAATTGATCACGGTGTGGATTTGCCAAGCGTGCCTTCCTCTTAGCATGTTTCTCCCTTGCGTCCTGAGTTCAAGTGTCTTCAAAGCCCGTGACACCTTTGGTCAAGGCTGTTCCCCAACTGGAGCACTCACAGGCAAGTGTTTCCCAATTGTTGGTGTTTATACTACATTTTTTTTTTAGATTTGCCTTGAGACAGTCTTTAAATCTATTTTGTTGACCACCAGCATTACGCTTTCCATTTTTAAGTTTGGAATAGAGTCGTTGCTTTGGAAGATGGTCACCAGGCATCCGCACAACATGACCAGTCCAACGAAGTTGATGTTGAAGAATCATTGCTTCAACACTGGTGATCTTTGCTTCTTCCAGACCCCCACTTCCATTCATAGACATAGAAGACCCCAGGATTCCCTAGGGAGGAGAAGACTTTCTTAAAAAAAAATAGTTTTTGAAAAAATAGTAAGCAAGAACTGACAAAATATGAGCAAAGAAAAGGAAATGATCCAACAATATCCCCCAAGGTTCACACATGTTCAGCAGTGAAGAAGAAGAAGAAGAAGGAGAAGGAGAAGGAGAAGAGTTTGGATTTGATATCCCGCTTTATCACTACCCGAAGGAGTCTCAAAGCTGCTAACATTCTCCTTTCCCTTCCTCCCCCACAACAAACACTCTGTGAGGTGAGTGGGGCTGAGAGACTTCAGAGAAGTGTGACTGGCCCAAGGTCACCCAGCAGCTGCATGTGGAGGAGCAGGGAAGCGAACCCGGTTCACCAGATTATGAGTCTATCGCTCTTAACCACTACACCACACTGGCTTTCATTTTGTGTTCTTCTTTCCCTTCCTCCCCCACAACAAACACTCTGTGAGGCAAGTGAGGCTGAGAGACTTCAGAGAAGTGTGACTGGCCCAAGGTCACCCAGCAGCTGCATGTGGAGGAGCGGAGACGCGAACCGGGTTCACCAGATTACAGGAGGGAGTGACGGCCACCAACTTGGATGGTCTGAAAGAGGGTTAGACAAATTCATGGAGGAGGAGAGGGCTGTGTTCTGCCTCTGCTGTCAGCCGTTCTCCTCCTGAATCCCATTGCTGGGATCTTCTGGTGGGCAAGATGCTGTTGAGCTCATGTCCAGCTTGCAGGCTTGATGAAGGCATCCCCCAGGAGGCAGGGATGGCCCCAGTTATGGTTCCCCCAGGGGTTTGCCGCTTTGCGTAGAAGGCATTTTGACGAGCCACCACTGAGGGCTGTGGCGAAAAGTGCCCCTTCAGCTGTTCCATTATTGTATTGTAAGGAACAGTAGCGACGTCTTCAGGCGCAAGGAGAGCCCGGGAAATTTCAAACGTCTCCTCTCCGCAGACGCTGAAGAATATCGCCCTCTTCTTGGCATCACTGGTGACCCCTTTGGCTACTAGGAGGAAGGTGAAACGGGAGGCATACGCTTCCCAGTCTCCGGATGCTGGGTTGAACGGCGAGAAGCTGCTGTCGGTTGCCATTCTGAGTTCCTTGTGTCCCGGAGCTGAAGCCTGGATACACGTTGCGAGGCAGCGGTGTGCAGGTGGCGGTGCTGCGGTGCTGTGTGTGGCGGTCAGCTCAGCGGGATCCCACCTTCGTCGCCAGTGAAATATACTCAGAGTCGCGAGGAGATTTCATGCTCTTTATTCAGCTCATAGTGGTGAGGAGGAATGGAAGTTCCCCCAGAATGTTTGCTTTATATACTGTATTTTTTGCCCCATAGGGCGCACCGGTCCATAGGGCGCACCTAGTTTTGAGGGGGGGGGGTGGATAAAGAAAAAAACATTTATTTCCCCCCCAGGCGCAGGGCTGGGGCGGGGGAAGCCCGAGCTTCCCCCGACCCCAGCCCCCAGAACAGGCAGCTCTCCGCAAGCCTTGGGAGACCGGCGCGACTTTCCGCCGGGCTCCCACGGATTGCGGATATCTGCCTGAAGCCCAAACCAGGTCGGGGAACAGCGGGATGGCGGCGTTCCGCCTCCCTGCTTTCCCCTGAGCTTGTGGGGCTGGCGGCAGGGAGAAGCGCGCTTCTTCCCGCCGCCAGCCTCCAAACCAGGTCGGGGGACAGCGGGAAGGTGCGCTCTACCTCCCCGCTGTCCCCCGAGCTTGTGGGGCTGTGCAGTGTGCCCCAGGCTTCGAGATGCAGGCTGCTATCCGCAAGCCTTGGGAGCCCGACGGGAACTCCCGCACACCGACCCCTCTCGCTCTCCAGGCTTCAGCGAAAGCCTGCATTCGCCCCATAGGATGCACACACATTTCCCCTTCATTTTTGGAGGAGAAAAAGTGTGTCCTATAGGGCGAAAAATATGGTACATTATTTACACAATGGGCCCCACGTGATTGGCTAATTCTGGGATTCTCCTGTAGGCCAATCAGGTTGCGGATTCCCTTCCACCTGGAGCTGGATTGGGTGGCTCCTGTGGACCAGACAGCTGCCTTTTGGATCCTATTAAACTCAGTACATAACAGCCCCCAACGTGCATGGCTTTAAACGAGGATTAGAGGAGGAAAGGGCTTTCGATGGCTCCTGGAGAAACCACAGGAGGCGAGAATTGCTCTTGTGCTCAAATCCTGCTTGCTGTTTTCCCCTTGGGGCATCTGGTCGGCCACTGTGAGAGCAGGATGCTGGACCAAATGTGCCATGGGCCTTATCCAGCAGCCTCTTCCTCTGTCCTCTCCAGCTTCAAGTATTGTGCAGATTAGAGATGCACACTGTTGTTCTGGGGTTTCCTCTCAGAATACAAACTGGCTGCACAGTGGTGATTATGGGGAAACAAATGAGCGAGGTAAAGAGATAAGACTCTCAGCCCAACAATACGGATTTGTACTCGCTTCACATTATTACCGGGGTGGGGGGTGGGCTTGAAGGGGTCTGTTGGGAACTGGGGGAATCGGACCTTGTGAATTATTCATCGGGAGCCGGTTGGCACCCTCATTATTTCTGGCACTCCAGGTTAGACTGCATTGCCAACTTGCCAGCTTAATGATGACAAGAATAACGACTTGGCGGTATATCTCTTTGCATTAGCCCGGGCTATTACTCACTCAAACAAACCTCAAGGTGTTTGCAAGAAGAGAAAAGCCCACACTCCATAAAAATAGGGGAGGGGGGGGCATTCTGCTGGGGAAAAAAATTGTACGTTTTATAAATTTGCAAGGGGAGATTTGGGAAAGCTGCGCAGTTGCGGAGAGATTCTGCCCCACGTGATTTGGATTGATACGAATTCATCTCTTTATAGCTTTCTTGTTTACCTTGCAGAAATGAGATTCTGAGATATTTGGGTCGCTCCCTTTTTATTGCATATACGAAAGAGGGAGTGTGTGGAGAGAAATAACTTTTATTTGCAGAATGTTGGCAACTTATACTGCAAGCTTCGTTATGGCCCTTCTGCTTCATTACTGCTGTTTTGCTTTTAATGAAGTCCCTTCTCCCCCCAGCCCAAATGTTGCTGGTCTGTAGGCATAAAACCAACTGGACTGAAGCGGGGCTGGCTTTGTCCTCCACCTGGATGGGAGCACACCTGGGAACCCAAAGTCTGCTGCCCTAAGAACCAATCAGTGGGTCAGGCCATTTGCTCATCTAGTCCAGCATCCTGTTCTCATAGATGCCTGTGAGGAACTGGTAAGCAGGATTCAAGCACAAGAACCTTCTCCCCTCCTGTGACATTGCTGACTCTGACTGTGGACGCAGAGTGGATCCAGCTGATCTTCTGATTCGCTTTAACTGGTTTTATTTTTATTGTCTCTCTTTAATTCTCAATGCCAACCTAGACAGCATCTTAAAAAGCAGAGACATCACCTTGCCAACAAAGGTCCTTATAGTTAAAGCTCTGGTTTTCCCAGTAGTGATGTATGGAAGTGAGAGCTGGACCATAAAGAAGGCTGATCGCCGAAGAATGGATGCTTTTGAATTCTGGTGCTGGAGGAGACTCTTGAGAGTCCCATGGACTGCAAGAAGATCAAACCAATTCATTCTGAAGGAAATCAGCCCTGAGTGCTCATTGGAAGGACAGATCCTGAAGCTGAGGCTCCAAGACTTTGGCTACCTCAGGAGAAGAGATGACTCCCTGGAAAAGACCCTGATGTTGTGGAAGATGGAGGGCACAAGGAGAAGGGGACGACAGAGGACGAGATGGTGGGGCAGTGTTCTCGAAGCTACCAGCATGAGTTTGACCAAACTGCGGGAGGCAGTGGTCCATGGGGTCACGAAGAGTCGGGCACGACTAAACGACTAAACAACAACAACAGGATCGCGATGGAAGCTTAGTGGCTTATAGCAGCTCAGGCTTTTTGTTCACCCCACCTAGGATTGTCCACTCTGGCCTCCCCAACCTGTGATTGCATCACATTTCCCGTCAGCCCCAGCCAACTGGGCCAGTGACAAAGGATGATGGAAGCCACAATCCAACGTCTGTCAGGGGGGCTCCTGGTTGAGGGAAGCTGGTTCAGTCTGTCTCGCAGTTGCTCTCCAAGCTCTCTGGCAGACAGAAGCATTTCCCCGTTACCAGCTACCTGAAACTCTGTTAATAGGTGATCTCAGGGGCTGCACCCGTTGCCTTCTGCCTGCAGAACAGGTCCAACAACATCATCTTACTACTGAAATAAGATGCAGATCAGAGGCCCTCTGCCAGAAACATTCCTCCTTTCGGTTTTTTCATTTATTTATATTTTTTTTAAAAAACACACCCTGCCTCAAGTTTTCTATGTAATTTAAAAGCTGGCACACCACATTATGGATATTGATTGGTCCTAATTTCAGCATTAGTGAATTTTCTTCTAATGGGATAACTGTTTTGATATTCCCCTCTCTCTTTCTCTCTTTGCAAACCTTTAAATACATTGAGAGAATACAAAGGAGCCACAAACAGACTCCCTACAGATGCTTTCACGAAACCCTGAATTCTGGGCCATTAATCACCTGTCGGAGGTTAAAATGGTGTGTGTGTGTGTGTGTGTGTGTGTGTGTGCGTGCACACACACACACACACACACCCCAGTTAAAAGTCATGGTGTTTTATGCAGCACAGGTTCTGTGATGGATGAAAATCTTGCGGTGTTGATGCCCCGGTTAATAAAAGGTGAGGAGTGAAAACAGCATCTCGTGCAAACATGGTATATCAAAGGCACCCTTTCCCTTTGTACTCGAGGCCCAGAAGCCAAGGCAGCAAATTGCAAAGAAAGAAAGAAAGAAATATAAAAACATGCTGAGCTTGGGGGAATATTATTTATTTATTTACAGAACTTATATAGCCACCCCAGGATCTAAATTCTCTGGGATGCAGACCTTGAGCACATGAAATAAGGAGAGTAATCCTGAGCTGATATTCAATGACTTGGGGTTGTTAGTGTTCAGTGTAATTGTTTAATTGACACTGAAATGGAGAATGTCTGAATGTGTATTACTGAAGGTTTTCACATGGGGATTTTTCCATGTGGCTATATTAAGCTCTCTAAGCAGCTGTATGGGTTGATCATTAAGTGCTGTTATTTCTCTGCTAGCCAACAAATGTGAGTGTTTAACCTTAGATCAGGCGGCAAAGGTACTTGGTTGCAAATCTCCATTTTGAAAGGGAGTTGCCTTTGGTCTTTGTTCCCAGGCTCTGCAGAAGTAAGGATGTGCAAATGAGCCTCTCCTGAAGCAGGAGAAAAATAGAGGCTGTAAGGAGAGAGAGAGAGAGAGAGAGAGAGAGAGAGATCTGTGCTTATAGGTCAGTTTGGAGTCATCGTATATTTTCAAGATGTTGAAGCTGTGCTGGACGTGCACAAGATATTGCATGGGATTATTTGGATGTATCTTTGATGTTTTGGTTCTGTTTTGAAGAAAGCGCAGCAAATAAAGTTTTGCATAAAAGCTCATTTTTCATTCCAAGAGGAATGCAGTTTTTATGCATCCAGCCGCTTCAAGCTGCACAATATTAATATCCGCAGACACCACCACATGGGTTTATCATTATGTATTTCATTATATTTTATTTCAACAATTATCCACTACTTAACCCCTTACACAGGAAGTTGCCTTATACAGAGTCAAGCCATTGGTCCACCTAGCTCTGTACTCTGGACACTGACTGGCAGCAAGGGCTCTCCAGGGTCTCAGGCAGGGGGTCTCTCCCAGCCATACCTGGGGATTGAACATGGGACTTTTTGCATGCATAACAGATTCTCTGCCACTGAGCCCTGGCCGTTCCTCTTAGTCTCAGACCAGTGTGCATTGAGAAATTGTTGTTGTTTAGTCGTTTAGTCGTGTCCAACTCTTCGTGACCCCCTGGACCAGAGCACGCCAGGCACCTCTGTCTTCCACTGCCTCCCGCAGTTTGGTCAAACTCACGCTGGTAGCTTTGAGAACACTGTCCAACCATCTCGTCTTCTATCGTCCCCTTCTCCTTGCACCCTCCATCTTCCCCAACATCAGGGTCTTTTCCAGGGAGTCTTCTCTTCTCATGAGGTGGCCAAAGTCTCGGAGCCTCAGCTTCAGGATCTGTCCTTCCAGTGAGCACTCAGGGCTGATTTCCTTAAGAATGGAGAGGTTGGGTCTTCTTGCAGTCCATGGGACTCTCAAGAGTCTCCTCCAGCACCAGAATTCAAAAGCACCAATTCTTCAGCGATCAGCCTTCTTGATGGTCCAGCTCTCACTTCCATGATGGGCCATTGGCCTGATTCAGCAACGCACTTCTTATCTTCTTATGATGAGACCCCGTGACTCCTGCCTCCTCTGCAGGTACTCAAAGGGTCTAACTTGGCTTTCCGTCCTTTTCTTGGGATTATGGATTTTGTGTTTTTATGTTGTAAGCCACCCTCTGATCTTTGGATGAAGGGCAGTATATAAACGTAATAAAACAACGACAGCAATAATTTTCTGGATTCCTGCTTGCGAAACAGAGGCTGCCTGCTGTCCACCTGTGGGCTTCTTCTGGATTCCTTTGGAACAGGAGTTCACCGTAGCATGTAAGGAAACTTGGAGCCCACCCCCCCACCCCCCCGAGATTTGAAAACTATTAATCACGGCTAAATTAAGACAGTTAATCAACCCCCCAGAAACTGACAAAAGATTGTCCCTCAGGCATTTTACCTTGAACATCTTTAGAAAATGATAGTTCCAGCTTTCCACTTGGCTACTCCCATAAGCTAATTCATTTTCTTCCAAAGCAGCTCAAGGTCAGCTTTTATGACAGTGTCAGCCTTAAATGATGCCTCGCCTCCGTCCCGCTCAGCTGTTGTGACCGACACTGATAGCTGAGTTGTCAAGGAGATGCCACCGGCCACTCAGGCGGGAGGTTAACTAAGGAGAAGGAGCTTAATGCCTCAGACCTTCATCCATCTTCATTTGGGGAGCAAAAAGATTCCTGCTGGAGCTGCCGCCGACGCCGAAAGGTGATTGGGAGCATTTGCAGGGAAGGTGGAGAAACGAGAGAAGAGGGCCGTTCCTTCGCTGGTGCCCCAACACACGTGTCTGATCTCTGATGCCATTTCCCACTCCCATCTCATAAGAAGAGTCTGCATCAATTCTCCATCAATCAATGTGGAAAGAAACTGCAACTGAAACTTCGGCAAAATTTCAGTGAAATTCTCATGGATGGGGATCAAGGTTTTGGGTGCGGAGCTGTGGGTTAAACCACAGAGCCTAGGACTTGCCGTTCAGAAGGTCAGAGGTTCGAATCCCCATCACGGGGTGAGCTCCCGTTGCTCGGTCCCTGCTCCTGCCAACCTAGCAGTTCAAAAGCATGTCAAAGTGCAAGTAGATAAATAGGTACCGCTCCGGTGGGAAAGTAAACGGCTTTTCCATGCACTGCTCTGGTTCACCAGAAGCGGCTTAGCCATGCTGGCCACATGACCCAGAAGCTGTATGCCGGCTCCCTTGGCCAATAAAGTGAGATGAGTGCCGCAACCCCAGAGTCGGTCACGACTGGACCTAAAAGCCTTTACCTTTGTTGTTGTTGTTTAGTCATTTAGTCATGTCCGACTCTTCGTGACCCCATGGACCATGAACCCCATGGACCAGAGCACGCCAGGCACTCCTGTCTTCCACTGCCTCCCGCAGTTTGGTCAAATTCATGCTGGTAGCTTTGAGAACACTATCCAACCATTTCGTCCTCTGTCGTCCCCTTCTCCTTGTGCCCTCCATCTTTCCCAACATCAGGGTCTTTTCCTTTACCTTTACTTGACTTTAAAGTACAGTGGATGCTCAGGTTGCTAACGTGATCTGTGCGGGAAGAACATTTGCAACCCGCAGTGTCCGCAACCCGCAGTGTCGTGTCTGCACACGCGCGGGTTGCGATTCGGTGCTTCTGCGCATGTGCAAAGCGTGATTTAGCGCTTCTGCGCAAGTGCCAAAACATGGAAGTAACCCATTCCAGTACTTCTGGGTTCGGCATGGTGCGCAACCTGAAATCGAGCAACCCGAAGCGTCTGTAACCCGAGGTATGACTATAGGTATAAGAAAACCATAAGAGCCTGCTAGATCAAGCCAATGGCCCATCTGGTCCTCTAGTTCTCACAGTGGCCGACTGGATGCCTGTGGGAAACCAGTAAGCAGGATTCGAGCACAGCAGCAATTGTGGAATTGAGAAGCATCTCTCCCTCTGACCATGGAGGCAGAACATTGGCATCTTGGCCAGCAGCCGTCAAAAGCCTGCTCCTCCTCCATGAATTTGTCCAACTCATTTAATACCATCCAAGTTGGTGGCCATCTGCCTCTGCATAGTTTAACTATGCTCCCTGTGAAGAAGTAAGCTTCACTGAGGTGGGCTTCACTCTGGCCTTTCGGCGATAGCAGTCTTCACTTCTACAGGCCAATAAAGAAGCCAAGGCAGAGATAAGATGCGGAAGAGGAGGTCCTCATCTGTCTGGAGATGCCACTGAGGACTGAACTTGTAACCTTTTTCATGTAAGGCAGATGTTCTGTCATTGGACTATGGCCCTTGCGTGTTCAGACCCCCTAATAAATTCACACTTGACTCAAATTTTGGTTTTGGTTTTTGGCAGAATTTAGGCCACAACCTTTATTGATTACAGCAAGTGACTGGTTGCATAGGCTCTGGTTCGACTAGCTCCCTGCCATGCAGGTAGCGCTGACCCAGGGTTCCAGCATAGGTCAGCCAAGGGTGAACACCTGGATGAACGGAAAGCCGGGAATGGGCCATTTCTGCCACCCAAATGTCCCCCTGGACTCAGGCACGGGCACAACCCCCTCTCAGGGGTTGACTAAACCATCGAGTCCCTGGATTCCTTTAACGGAATACCCTTCACATAGGGATGGCGAGAGCATTCTCCCATCCCTATCACCTGAACCAGAGCCTATCTGTAACCTTACAAGTTGTGATGACTTGCTATGCGGCAGGCGAAACCCAAATGGCAACAGCCAATCAGCCAAGTGTGGAAAATTCCTGCCATGCCCCTGTCCCAACGACAGACGACACACGACGGCATAGCAAGGTCAAGCGCAAAGCCCTAAATATAGGGAGAGGTGGGCAAGTGTTCCGAATGCACGCACCGAAAGAGGAAGCTCTGGGTCACGTGCATGGGCATAAATAGGTCCCTTGATCCATTTAGCCTGCATCCCATTGGCCTGATTGAACCCAGCATCAAGGGACCTACCAACTGGGTGTTGTGGCTATCCAAACGTACCTGTCAGGGGTTCAGGAGCAGAGGCAAGGGCAAGGGAGGAAACAGAGAGCGAAGGGGAGGAGGCAGAAGAAAAGATGAGTGATGACGACGACCCGAGATCTCCGAGTCTTTCCAGTGAATCGGAGGATTCACAGAAAGGAGCACCAGTGGCCAAGGCAAGGGGGGAGTTTAGGGGGGCACCCCAGGAAGATAGAGCCAGAGGGGACTCAGAGGAGAGCAGTTGGAGATCGGGACCAGCGTCACCGCCAGAGAACAGGGAAGAGGAAAGGAGCCAGGGGGCAAGCGCTGGCAGCTCACAACAGGAGGGAGGGCACGAGTCAGGGGTGGCCACACCTCCATCTGGGAGCGAAGAGACGGTTAGACGGAAGGTGGAAGGTTGGGCGCGCGCGCCAAGTTCAAATGCACAGGAAGGCGGCGCAGTAGGCAGCCCGGAAAGGGAGCCGGGTCCTAAAGCCCGGCGCAAGGAGACAGGAGGGTCCGGGGGGTCAGCGTCAGAAGAATCCCGGAAGGAAGAGACCCAGGGGGGCAGAGGGACCCAGAGAAGAACAGTCAGGCGGAAAAGGTGGAGCAGGGCTAGGATATTAAGTTGGTGTACAAGGGGCGGAGATTCAGACGGAGCTTCGCCGATCTAGCTACTAGACGTAGAGTTGCAAGCAGCAGCTTGAGAATGGAAACTGTAACTCAATAAAGACTTTTACTTAATGACCGTTGGCTAGCGTGATCCTCTGTGAGCTAGGATCTTGAAGCAACTCTGACAGTAAGCTCCGTCTCCAAGAATTGTGGGCATATACAGCCTCGAGGAGAGGAGAGAAGCAGGTGCCTACTAGCGAGCTCACGAACGGCAGCCGACATGACGGCTGAACAGCAAATAGCGGAACTCAGAGAAGCAGTGTCACAGCTGAATGCCGAGGCTCTCGCATCCAGGAAGAGAGAGGAGGACGCAGCTGCCGCCTACAGGGATCTCCAGGTCAGGTTGGAAGTGCTTACGAAGCAAGGGCAACAGACACCCAAACCAGAGGGGATTGGTTTGGGGAGACGCACAGGCGGTCTGGTCTCTCACTTCGATGGGAACCTGCAACAGTATCCCAATTTTAGAGCAGACGTGCTGTGTGCACTGCAACTGCTGAATAAAGATTTTAGAGATGAGCAGGAGAAAGTGGGATTCATCATGTCCTATTTGCATGGGGATGCCAGGGCATGGCTGCGCAATTTGTGGAGGGATAACGATCCGGCGCTCCAAAATGCGAATGCCTTTATTAAAGCGATGGATGGGTGTTTTTTATCAAGCATTGACGTGGATCTTGCTCAGCAACAGATTCATGGACTGAAGCAGGGAAGGGCCAGCGTACGGCAGTACCATGCCCGCTTTTTCGCCTTGGCCAGTGCCCTAGAATGGGACAGAGATGCGACTCCTGTAAGAGACCTGTTCTGGGAGGGATTAAACAGCTCTGTGAAAGATGAAATTGCGAGGGGGGAGAGACCCCGAACCACCCAGGAGGTCGTGCAGAGGGCGCTGGCAGTGGGGGTACGGCTGGAAGGACGTCCGTGGAGCAGGGACGAAGGGCGTGGAGGGCGCGAACCAGCCAGGGGCTCCTCCTTCTTTCCCAGAGAAGCAGCACGTACGCAATCCACGCCTCCGCCAGGAGGAGGAGCTGAACCGATGGAGGTTGGAGGTGCCAGGGCTCAGTCAGCAACCAGAGCCCTAGCACCAGCAGCAGTGAAAGCGAAGCCTCCTAGAGGGAACAGGAAGTGTTACGTCTGTGAGGAGCCAGGGCATATGGCGAAAGAGTGTCCCCAGAGGCTCCGCAAGCTCACTGCAGCCTCAGCAATGGCGACTGCAGCAACGCAGCAAGGAGAACCACAGCAGGGAAACGACACAGTCTGGCTGGAGGAAGAGGCACTGGGGCCCAGCCAGACGTATTAATGATGCAGTCCCCAGAGATTTTACAGCCCGTGAACCCCCTCCCGCCCAAACCAGTGGTGAGGCTCACCGCATCGCTCCAGCTGCCCAATGGCATCACCATGGACGTGCCAATCACCATTGACTCAGGCAGCAATGCGGACTTTATAGGGCAGGACTTTGTCAACAAGCATGCTATACAGTTGCTGCCGGCCACACTGCCCCTGCAGGTTGTCACGGTGGATGGCAGGGAGCTGCTAGGGGGGCAAGTGGTGCAGCAGACGCCACCAATGGTGATGCGACTTGGGAATCACAAAGAAGTCATCAGCTTCAACGTCACTCAATTGTCGGACACGCCCATTGTGTTGGGCATGAGTTGGCTGGACAAGCACAGCCCAACGCTGGCTTGGTACCAGAGGCAGCTGACCTTCGGCTCTTCCTTTTGTGCTGAACACTGCATCGTGCCCAGGCAGGAAGGAGAGGAAGAAGAGTCACAGCTGCTGCTAGGCACGCTGCAAGCGATTCCCCACAAGTACGCAGAATTTTTGGAAGTTTTCTGCGAGAAGGAGGCAGACAGGCTACCCCCTCACAGGCCATATGACTGCAAGATTGACCTGCTGCCAGGGGCGGCGCTGCCTAAGGGGAGACTGTATTCCATGTCAGAGGACGAACTGCAAGACCTCAAAGAGTTCATAGATCATAATTTGGAGCGCGGTTTCATCCGAGAGTCCGAGGCGGCGGGAGGCAGCCCGGTGTTCTTCGTTAAGAAGCGGGATACGCCCCAAAAGAGACTCGTAGTGGATTACAGGATCTTGAACAGTGTGACTAAGCCGTCGGACTTCCCCATGCCCCGAATTGACGACCTCCTCGCAAAGGTGCGGAAGGGCAGAGTGTTCACCAAGTTGGACCTGCGAGGGGCGTACAACCTCATTCGCATGCGGGAGGGAGATGAGTGGAAAACAGCCATGTTCACGCCACTGGGGACCTACGAATATAGAGTTATGCCTTTTGGATTGCAAAATGGCTCCCACGTTTTTCAAGCATTCATGCATCACGTGTTGGCGGGACTTCTCTACAAGACGTGCGTCTGTTTCTTAGATGACATCCTGATCTTTTCGGAGTCGCAACAGGAGCATGACAAACACGTCAAGGAAGTGCTGAACAGGCTAAAGCAACATAGGCTCTACGCCAAGCTGGAGAAGTGCCAATTTGACGTGACGGAGGTGGATTTTCTGGGCTACAAGCTGTCTGACAAGGGGCTCGCCATGGACAGCGCCAAGGTTCGAGCGGTGTTGGATTGGAAGAGCCCGCGCAACCGGAAGGAGGTCCAACGGTTTGTCGGCTTTGCGAACTTCTATCGCAAGTTTATCAAGGGCTTCGCTATGCAGACGGCGGCCATCACTGACACGCTTAGCTCCAAGAAAAAGAAGTTCATTTGGACAGAGCAGGCGGAACAGTCCTTTCAGGCACTCAAGCGTCTCTTCGCGTCGGAAGAGCAGCTGCTTCATGTCAACCCCAGCAAGCCGATGAGGGTGGAGACAGACGCCTCGGACAGAGCCGTGGGGGCGGTCCTGCTGCAGAAAGACCCGCAGGGGGTGTGGCGACCGGGAGCGTTTTACTCCAGGAAGCTCAGCAAGTCCGAGCAGAACTACACCATATGGGACAGGGAGTTGCTGGCCATTCATGCAGCGTTCAAGGCGTGGAGGCACTTTCTGATCGGCGCCAAGCACACGGTGCAGGTTTGCACGGACCACAAGAACCTAGAGCACTGGCGCACGGCACAGTTCCTGAACCAAAGGCAGATACGTTGGGCTGAGTTCTTTGCGAACTTCGACTTCCGAATAGAGTATGTCCCGGGGGACACCAACATCATGGCGGACGCTCTCTCTCGCAAGCCACAGTATCTGGAGGACGCAACGCCAGCGGCCGCCATGCACATCTTCGCACCAACAGTGTGGGCGTGCGCCGCGGCAACCGTGGATCTGGAGGCGGTGCGACAAGCGTTGCAGGGGGACTCCTTCGCACAAGCAAAGATGGCAGAGGTGCAAAGGGGCAAGGCAGCGGCCGACGGTTTCCAGCTAAGAGATGGATTGCTCATCCGTAAAGGGGCCATCTACGTGCCGGGAGACGAACTTCGCGCCAAGGTGCTGCAGCAGCTGCACGACGCGCCCACTGCAGGGCACTTCGGCAAGGAGAAGACGGTGGAATTAGTCGCCAGGGATTTCTGGTGGCCTGGAATGAGAGGGGAGGTCGCGGACTACGTGGCGAGGTGTGACACCTGCCAGAGGGCGAAGCCAGTGCTTAGACCGCCGGCTGGACTGTTGGAACCGCTGCAAACTCCGGTCGAACCTTGGGAGAGAGTGGCCCTGGACTTTGTCACGGATCTGCCCAGCTCGAGGGGCAAGACGGCAGTGCTGGTGGTGGTGGACTTGTTCTCCAAGATGGCACATTTCATTCCGTGTGCGAAGGTGGCCACGGCGGAGCAAACCGCCAAACTGTTCATAGACCACGTGTTCAAGGTTCACGGTCTGCCACGGTCTATTCTGTCCGACCGGGGGCGGCAGTTCATCTCGAATTTCTGGCAGAGGCTGATGGGCTTCCTGAACGTCAAGATCAACCTGGCGTCGGCGAGACACCCGCAGACCAACGGGCAAGCGGAGCGGGTCAATGCCATCATGCAGCAGTACTTGAGGTGTTATGCAAATCAACAGCCTGCGACGTGGGTGGATTACCTGCCGCTCGCCGAGTTCGCCTACAACAACACGAAGCACGTGTCCACGGGGGTCACGCCGTTCTTCGCCAACAACGGGAGGCACCCCAGAACCTTCCCGGGACTGGAAAGGCTGGGGGAGGGGGAGCCGCAGACGGCAGATGCGTTCGCGTCGGAGCTGCAGGAAGTCCACGATCAGCTGAGGCGCCACCTGGAGCTGGCCAAGCACGCATACAAGGTACAAGCGGACAAACGCAGAAGGGTTGGCGAAGAGCTCCACGTGGGAGACTGGGTCTGGTTAGCAGCCCACGCAGTGCCGGCCAGGTCGTTGGCCAAGAAGAAACTAGGGCATAAGCAACTGGGGCCCTATCAAGTCGAAGAGCAGGTCAACCCGGTGGCCTTCAGGCTGGCGCTTCCGGAGGGTTCCAGAATGCATCCGGTGTTCCACAGATCGGTGCTCACTCCCTACAAGGCACCGCACAGGTTTCAGGAACCCGGAACGGCGCCGAGTCCGGTCAGAGACAGAACAGGGCACGCAGGAGTGGCACAGAAGGAGCGCATCAACGAAGTCACAGAAATTTTGGATTCCAGATGGGGGGAAGAAGGGGTAGAATACTTTCTCGCCAAGGAGGGCACCCCGGCCAGTGCGAACAGCTGGGTGCCGGGCTACGCCTTGGACGAACCTCTGCTCAAAGACGAGTTTCATGCCCTCTTCCCACATAGACCGATGCCAGCAGACTTTTTCGACGACTGGCTTTTCACGCCCACGCTTTCGGCCAGCACGTTCCGGGGGTTCGACTCGGACGAGGACCCGACACGAGACGTCCGTTCCCCGGAGGGGTCACCCTCGGGATCTGCCTCGGAACCCTCGTATTGGTGGGACGACAGACCAGAGGAGCAGTGGCGCAGGAAGTGGCAAGAAGGTCCAGGACGAGCAACGCCGCCAGGAGGAAGTGAGGGAGAGACGGACATGGACGTTTTCGGGGACGACCCAGGTTTCGAGCACGGCGGCACAGAGATGGAAGCAGAGGTGACCGTCGTCGACGAGAGCAGGGAGGAAGAACCGGAAGACTTCGGATGGAGGCCCGCTACAGGAAGCGAACGGTACCCGACATTCGTCCCCTTGACACAGCAGCACCCAGCTCCAGCACCGGAAGGAGGGGAAGGGGGAGTGGGGGGCTTCGAGGGGGGGATGGATGTCAGGGGTTCAGGAGCAGAGGCAAGGGCAAGGGAGGAAACAGAGAGCGAAGGGGAGGAGGCAGAAGAAAAGATGAGTGATGACGACGACCCGAGATCTCCGAGTCTTTCCAGTGAATCGGAGGATTCACAGAAAGGAGCACCAGTGGCCAAGGCAAGGGGGGAGTTTAGGGGGGCACCCCAGGAAGATAGAGCCAGAGGGGACTCAGAGGAGAGCAGTTGGAGATCGGGACCAGCGTCACCGCCAGAGAACAGGGAAGAGGAAAGGAGCCAGGGGGCAAGCGCTGGCAGCTCACAACAGGAGGGAGGGCACGAGTCAGGGGTGGCCACACCTCCATCTGGGAGCGAAGAGACGGTTAGACGGAAGGTGGAAGGTTGGGCGCGTGCGCCAAGTTCAAATGCACAGGAAGGCGGCGCAGTAGGCAGCCCGGAAAGGGAGCCGGGTCCTAAAGCCCGGCGCAAGGAGACAGGAGGGTCCGGGGGGTCAGCGTCAGAAGAATCCCGGAAGGAAGAGACCCAGGGGGGCAGAGGGACCCAGAGAAGAACAGTCAGGCGGAAAAGGTGGAGCAGGGCTAGGATATTAAGTTGGTGTACGAGGGGCGGAGATTCAGACGGAGCTTCGCCGATCTAGCTACTAGACGTAGAGTTGCACGCAGCAGCTTGAGAATGGAAACTGTAACTCAATAAAGACTTTTACTTAATGACCGTTGGCTAGCGTGATCCTCTGTGAGCTAGGATCTTGAAGCAACTCTGACAGTACCCATCCACAACACAGGGTTAGGTTGCCATGTCTCACCGCAATATGTGCCCTCTTTAAGGGAGGACCTGATTTCTCACATCCCATCATGTGCAAAAGGTGCAGAAATAAAGATTTAGGTGCATCTCTTCAAAAGGATGCAGAGAAGAATTGTGGCAGCATTTGAGAGTTTTGTTTTGTTTTTCAAAGAGACACATGTACCAGTAATTGAACGTAACACCCTAAGATGAGTCTTCTGACGCAGGCCAGTGGTCCATCTCGTCCAGCATCCTGTTCTCACAGTGGCTGACCAGATGCCCATTGTGGGAAACCTGCAAGCAGGATCTGAGCACAAGAGCACTGTCTCCACCTGTGGCTTCCAGCAACAGGTATTCAGAAGCATGGCTGCCACTGACCACGGAGGCAAAGCAGAGCCATGGAGGCATGGATATGGAACACAGAGAGAAGAAGTGTGCGCAGGGGGAGAAAGTCATTGGAAAGCCTCTGCGTAGAGCAGCTGGATGCAGATTCTGTTGCTGAGCACCCAAAGAACTGAGCCCCTTTGCTGCTTCCCACTCATATTTATTATTGAAATGGATCTTAATGATTACTCCCTATATAAGGCCATCTGACTGATTTGGTCTGCTAGATGCCACTGCTACATATTCTGTGAAACCAAAGGACACCGAATAGAGATGGCAAAAGACGACTTTTGGGTTGTTTTTAGTATGTCACCACTAGGATCGCTATTATTTCAAACAGGGAAAACCCAGGTTGAAAAGTTGCTAAGCTTTTTTGGCACATTAGCAGCAATGAAGTTTGGGGTCGGATTTTAAGGGAAACCAGCAATTTCCTGGACTTTCTAAGCAATTTATTTGCTTGGACACTGCTTCCGACTGCAGTATTCCAGCAGATATGTCCGGGAAATTGCGAATGTATGCCAACCTTGGTCACTACCTGCTCTGAGCATTGTTTCCACAATGGAAGGGATATAATTATTCTGCGTAGTTGTAATAATAGTGATCGGTTGCACATGCACTGGTCTCTTAATAGTGCACAAAGCACATTTCCCTATGGGTATCCAAAGAGGCCTGGTCCATATTTAACAGCTGAACATATCCTTATATTGTCTACATATATTGGCTGGGAGAATCATAGAACGGTAGAGCTGCAAGGGTTCCCTAAGGATCATCTAGTCCAACCCCCCTGCAATGCAGGAATATGTAGCTGTCACATACAGGGATCAAACCTGCAATCTTGCTGTTATCCGCACCACGCTCTAACCAACCGAGCTCTTATATTCCTGTCATTCTTATGAAGAACCAAATAATAAGGAAGCAGCTGGGATTTGAGAAATGAGAAACACAAAGGTTTTGTCACCCATCGCAACCATGATCCCTCCACTGCCAGGCAGGGCGACAGGGAACGTCTACAGATTGAAAGTCCTTGGGGATGAAGACTATATGACAAATTAATACGGAAAAGAATAGCACATTTATTGTTGATGCATCTCTATCCCGTGGCCGCTTGATACAACAGCTTCGCTGCATCGCTTGGGCAGATTATGCTCAGCAGGCAGCGATATGAAAGGCTGCGTCAGCTCAGTTCTGAAATGTGAATGCTGATCGCAGGGAAGCACATCAGTTGCCGGGGGCTTATCTCAGCAGCGCAGCTGAGTTAGACGCAGCAGGAGCGGAGGAGGGCAGGAGCAGATTTGGGAAGGGGCAAGAGGAGGGCAGAAGGTCTGGGGTGGATGTCACACGAGGGCAGGCTGGGGGAGGAAGGAAGGAAGAAGGGAGTTTACACCCGGCCAGTTTTCAACTCTTCAGGTGGAATCCAGCAAGAAAATTCCCTTTCCGGGTTTAAGTATGGAGACTCAAGCCAGATTCCCAATTAGTCAGACTTTTACATCAGTTTTGCATTGCAGGACAAAAGTGTCCGTGAGACCATATCTATTAGCATACCACCTATAAAAAGCAACAACAAAACAAAACAAAACAAACAAACAAACAAAACAAAACAAAACGTCATTTTGGCGGCTTATTCTTTGCCCAGCCACCTCTGGTCATCATCTGCCAGCCAAACACAGTCCTTGAAAACACTCAACCCAAGTTGTGCCTTATCTGTCAGTTGTTCTCCATTCTAGCATTGACCATGTAAAGGTAAAGGTAAAGGTAAATGGACCCCTGACCATTAGGTCCAGTCATGACTGACTCTGGGGTTGTGGCGCTCATCTCACTTTACTGGCTGAGGGAGCCGGCGTACAGCTTCCAAGTCATGTGGCCAGCATGACTAAGCCACTTCTGGCGAACCAGAGCAGCGCACGGAAACGCCATTTACCTTCCTGCCGGAATGGTACCTATTTATCTACTTGCACTTTGTCGTGCTTTCGAACTGCTAGGTTGGCAGGAGCAGGGACCAAGCAGCGGGAGCTCACCCCGTCACGGGGATTCCATCACCGACCTTCTGATCGGTAAGTCCTAGGCTCTGTGGTTTAACCCACAGCGCCACCCGCATCCCTGCATTGAGCATGAGGCTCCTCCTAAATCTGGTTCTTACCAGTTTTGTGGTTGGGCCAGACCCTCGTGTACCTGAAACTGGCCTCACTAGTTTCTCAGAATTTCTCCCTCACATGCCTGCTCAGAAGTAAGCACCAAGGCTCACCGTAAAGCAGAAGAGTACTTGTGCTGGTCCCGGGGGGAAGGTTACTGTTACCGTAGTCAAAGTTCAGTCCTGAGTCACTAGCCTGGAAATAGTTCACAAGGTGCGAGGTGAGGTCCGAAACAGGGAGCCGGGCGGGGACAGGAACACTCGAAGATCAGAAGCAGGAAGCCGGGTGGGGAACAGGAACACTGAAAGGTCAGAAGCAGGAAGCCGGGCGGAGAACAGGAACACTGGAAGATCAGGTCTGGGTCCGGGTAAGAGCAGGTACTCAACAACGACGTTGCTCCCGCAACCTGGGACCGGGCTGACTGGCCTTTATCTTCTTCTAAGGCCAGGGGCGGTCCCGGCCCCCAGGAGCCCCGCCTCTCCTGGCCTTAAGGCGAGCACTCCTCCTGGGAGAAACCAGTTCCCTCCGCCTCTCTGCCCTGAGCCTCTGCAGTTCAGGAGAGGCTGAAGGGTTACTGGGCCCAGGGGGAGACTCACCTGTAGGCACTGAGTCCTCAACCACCTCTGGAGCCAGAATGGATTCACCTGGTGCCTGCTCCTGAGGATCCGGCACAGGTGCAGGCTCCTCAGAATCAAGGCCTTGCCCCAGTTCAGCCGGCCCTGGAGGCGGGGACTCCTGTGCCAGCTGGGATTCCTCCGGTTCAGCCTCTGAATCGGAATCCCAGGCCATCACAGTACTGCTTACAACTACATGCCTTTGTGGGGATTGCACAAATGCTCCATGCTTTTAATTTTAAAAAGTTGGATTCTCTGCAGCCTGAGAAGCGATGGAAGGAACCTGGGGAAAACAAGGCTTAGATGACCGAGTCATGAAGACCTGTGGCATTTCTACAATGAATGACTTGTGCGGAAGCATTCCTGGGGCTGGGAAACATTTCTGGGCAGAACAGGTAGGTTTCTGGTGCCACCAACGAGAAGACCCTTTCTCTGGTTCTCCCTTGCTTGGCCTCTGAAGGGAGGGGCATCTGGAGAAGAGAACTAACTTTTAAAAGAAGCCCTTGCTTATTTATTTGTTTTATTTCATAAAACTGAGACACCGCTTGATTGTTAAAAGAGAGAGAGAGCCCTCAGAGTGGTTAAAGAAAAATAAAACTACCAATAACAAAAACAAACAATAATTTGAGACCAGTGCACACAGGAAGTCACCACCTGCTTCCACAGTAATTGAATTACAAATCTGAAAATGAAGGAACAGGTTACCCAAACCTGACTGTGCAGTCACCCGAACCGGGCCCCAAAATTCCCTAATTCTTTCCCCAAGGATCCATTGGCTAAAATCCACCAGTTTGAGCTGTATAACACAAACTCAGCTGTATAAAGAAAGCCTTCTCCTTTATCAGTCCATGAAGGCTTAATGGATGGCCTTGTCAGTTCCGAGTGGGGATGGGATGGCAAATCTGGGTCTTATCTTATTGGTTGTAACTATCCTGACCACGCTGATGCACAGACCTTGCAAGACAGGCCTGCCAAACCCCATGCCCGGGGATGGCGCCAGGAGTACTCCTATAGTTGGGTGACCTTTTTACCCCAAGATAAGAGTACAGAAACAGGAATTTCTGTTCATGCTCAAGGATGTAAACTCACGTGTATAAACTCATGGGGCTGGATTCCTGGGGAGGGTGAAAGGGGACCTGAAGGGGATATAAGCTGTATGTAACTGCTCTTTAAGTGTGCTTGCTGTGACTGATCACACAGTGCCTTTCTGCTATCCAGAGAGCAGAAATAAACTTTCTTTGAACCAACCCTCGGTGTCTATTGGCTCCTTCCTCCCTCCCGGGAGCAACGCGCACCCAACCAATGGGAAAGGTCTGAAAGGCTACAAAATATGGCGTTTTGAGGTTCTTTCAGGATTTAACACAACATCTATCGAGAATCATGACCTGTGTGGGATGCGTGTGCATGAAGCAAACATGGAACAGAGTGCTACAGGTTGTAGAGGTTCCTTTGAGCCCAGTATGGAAGAATTACCAAATTCAGCGCCAGCCACTGCACTTGTCAATGTGCCAATGAGCCAAAGGTCCAGGAATATTTATTTCTTTTTTTTTTTTTAATTTCTTTTTATTAGGTTTCATTATTCATACACCAACAATAACAAACAAGGATTAAAAAAGAAAAAAGGAAAAACCCGACAAGTAAACACACAAAAAGCAGTAAAGAATAAAGAAAAATAAAAAAAGGCACAAAAATGTGAAAAAAAAAGAAAAGAAAAGAAAAGAAAAGACAAGAACATAAAGCTGAATTACTAAATAAAATCGACTTCCTTCCCCACTGGTTTCGAGTTGTATTTTTCACATTGCGTGTCATTGCTGGTGTTAATTTTTAGTTTCGTTTGTATGTCGGAAGTTTTATATTGCGCCTACTATAGTTGTTACGTTTTTAAAATTGCTTTCCATATAAACCGAAAATTTTTTCCATTCCTCATTTAACTTTGCACTTTTTTGATTTCTGATTCTTTGTGTCATCTTTGCCAATTCTAAGAAGCCATGTAATTTTAGTTGCCAATCTTTTACTGTTGGTAAATTTGCATTTTTCCAATTTTGGGCGATTAACATTCTTGCCGCTGCTGTTGAGTATTGAAATAGGGTTTTATCTGTTTCTCGAATTTCTTTTCCTACCATTCCTAGCAAGAAGGCCTCTGGCTTTTTGGGGAATGTGTATTTGAACATTTTTTTTTGTTCGTCATATATCTGATTCCAAAATTTTTTCGTTTCATCACATGTCCACCACATATGTATAAAATTTCCTTCTTTTGTTTTGCATCTCCAGCATGCCTTATTGCCAGTCTTATACATTCTATTTAATTTTTCTGGTGTTAGGTACCACCTATATACCATTTTTTCTAGGTTTTCTCTGATAGCGGCACTTGCCGTAAATTTCATTCCCTCGCCCCACAATTTTAGCCATTTATCGAATTCAATGTTATACCCCAAATCTTTTGCCCATTTAACCATTACATCTTTGACTTCTTCGTCTTTTGTGTCCCATTCCAATAAAATATTATACATTTTTGATAATAACTTAGATTTGGATTCAATTATTTCGGTCTGGAATTTGGATTTTTTTTCGTTCATTCCTAATTTTTTATCTTCTGTCCATAATGCGTTAATCTGATGGTATTGTAGCCAGTCCTTCAACTTCTCCTTCAGTTCTTCATATGGTCTTAATTTCCAGCTTTCTTGGGATCTTACAAGTAGGTCTTCATAAGTCAATCTTTGCTCATCCATGTTGATTTTTTTGATTGATAAAATATCTGTTGGGGGCAGCCACCAAGGCGTTTTCCACTCCAGCAATTTTTTGTTTTTTTCCCAGACTTCGTATAGGGGGCCTCTGATGATATGGTTCTTAAATCCTCTGTGTACTTTTTCTTTGTTTGACCAAAGGTAGGCGTGCCAACCATACCTATTGTCTGCCCCTTCTAGGTCTAGTAGATCTGTATTTTCCAGGGTTATCCAGTCTTTAACCCAACATAGGCAAGCTGCTTCATAGTATAATTTTAAATTGGGGACTGCCAGCCCTCCTCTCTCCTTTTTATCTGTAAGTAATTTAAATCTAATCCTGGGCCTTCTGCCCTGCCATATGAATCTCGAGAGGATTCTTTGCCAGTCTTTGAATAATTTAGGTCCTCTAATTACGGGGATGCTTTGAAATAAGAACAGCATCTTGGGTAGTATGTTCATTTTTATTGCTTCCATTCTGCCCAGCCATGAAAGTTTGACTCTGTTCCAGACATCTAAATCTTTCTTAATTTTATTCCATGTTACCGTGTAATTATCTTCAATTAAATTTATGTTTTTCGGTGTAATCCAGATTCCTAAATATTTTGCTTTTTTGGCCGCTTTAATTCCATGTTGGTTCTCTAATTTAGTTTTTATTTCGTTGTCTAAATTTTTTGTTAGCATTTTTGTTTTGTGTTTATTCAATTTAAATCCCGATAGTTTGCCATATTCTTCTATTATTTCCAATGCATTGGGGATACTTCCTTGAGGCTCTCCTAAAGTTAATATCAGGTCATCCGCATAGGCTTTAAGTTTATATTCTTTTGAACCTATTTTAATCCCTTGTATCTCTGGTTTTGATCTTATCTTATTCGCCAGGATTTCTAAGGCCATAATAAATAAGAGCGGGGAGAGAGGGCATCCCTGTCTTGTTCCCTTCTCAATTTTAAATGTATTCGTGAGGTTGTTATTTATCACCAATTTAGCATGTTGGTTTGAATATATCGCTTGTATTCCTTTTAGGAATTCGCCCTCTATCCCTGCACTTTTTATAGATTTTAATAGAAACAACCAAGAAACATTATCAAACGCCTTTTCTGCGTCTATGAATATTAAGGCTGCAGATATATCATTGTTGACTTCCAAATGTTCTATTATATTTATAACATGTCTTACATTGTCTTTCAAAAACCTGTTTGGAAGAAAACCCGCCTGGTCCCTATGTATTAACCTTGTTAAACATTTTTTCAATCTGTTTGCCATAATATCTGCGTATAGTTTATAGTCGTTATTTAATAACGATATTGGCCTGTAATTCTTAACATTCAGTTTGTCTGCTTCTGGTTTAGGGATTAGTGTTATGAAGGCTTCTCTCCAGGATTCAGGTATTCTCCCTCCTTTGAGGATGTTATTCATTGTATCACAGAGTGCCATTAATAATTGGTTCCCTAAGACTTTATAATACTTGGCCGATAGACCATCCGGTCCGGGTGCTTTTCCTAATTTCATTTTTTTCATCGCATTCTGAATTTCTTCTACATTTATGGGCCTGTTTAATTGACGTTTTTCTTCCTCCGTAATCGTCTTCCCTTTACATTTCTCCAGGTATTTGTCTATTTGAGTTGGATCTTCATCTCCTTTTTTGTATAACTGCTCATAGAAATTGAGGAAGGTTTTTTGTATACTTTTAGGGTTCACTATTAATTCTTCTTCTACCATTATTTTGTTTATCACGTTCTGTTTTTGTTTTTTTCTTAATTGCCATGCTAAAAACTTTCCAACTTTATTCGCCGACTCAAAATATCTTTGTTTCATCATCTTAATCTTCCACTCTATCTCTTGATTCGTTAACAGTGAATATTGTGATTGTAGTATTTTTATCGAGTGCAAACTTTGTTCGTCTTTTGGGTTTATTGTTAGTTTTTTCTCGTTCTCCCTTAGCTGTTTAAGAATTTCTTCCTTCTTTTGCTGTCTTATTTTTTTCTTATAGTTGTTTTGCTGGATAAACAAGCCTCTTATAACCGCCTTGCTCGCGTCCCACACCACTTCAATATTTGTTCCTGTGTTGAGGTTAAGATCGAAGTACTCCTTTAATGTGGATTTGGCTTTTTCAATGACCTCGTCGTCATCTAGTAGAGATTCGTTCAGTCTCCATCTGAAGCCTCCTTGCGTTATCCCTCTTATTTCCAGAGTTATCGAGTTGTGATCGGAGAATGTTCTCGGTTGTATTTCGCATTTTGTGGTTCTTAATGTAAGCTCCCTCGATATCCATATTTGATCTATTCTGCCCCAACTTTTATGTACCTCAGAGAAATAAGTGAACTGTTTTTCTGTTGGATGCTTGTATCTCCAAGCGTCTATTAAGTCCATATTTTCTTCCAAATCCTGGAATGATTTCGGTAACTTCCCTTGTTTTTTTTTATTCTTTTCCGTTTGTCTGTCCAATTCTAAAGTCGAGACTGCATTAAAGTCTCCTAATAATACTGTTTTATTGTTTTCCAGTTCTAGCAGCACTTGCTCTAATTTCTGGAAGAACTCTGACCTGTTTGAGTTTGGGGCATAAATATTTACCACGTTGATCTTTTCTCCCTGGAAATTAATTTGAACCCCCAATATCCTGCCATCATCATCCTTATATATCAGTTTAGGTTCCCATTTTTCATTAACATATGTTACTACTCCTTTTTTCTTCTCAGCCGTAGCGTTTATAAATTCTGTATCTAGGTTTTTGTTTACTAATACATGCTTGTGCTTTCTGGCTACATGAGTCTCTTGCATACAAATTATATCCAGTTTTTTCTTTTTCAACACATTGGCAATTTTATTCCTTTTGGTTTTATCATTCATACCATTTACATTCCATGTTAAAATTTTTAGGTTCATAATCGATTTTGATTGCTATTGAGTCAGTAGATTACAAATTTAGGTTTTTACTAATTTAGATTCGGGTGTCTTTGTCCTCTGTTTCCTCCTCTTCCTCTTCTCCCTCCTCCTCCTCCCCCTCCTCTTCTCTGTCCTCCTCACCCTGTCTGTCCATCCCCCCTCCCTCACCCCCCCTCTCCATCAATCCTGTATCAATCAATCCTGTATCAACCTTCCTCTCTCTCCCTCCGCCTCCCTCTCCAAATCTTTCCTCCATCCCCCCGAGATCTTTTTCATATCTGCGTAAAAATTTACTGACTTCCTGAATCTCCGTAATCTTGAACCTTTTTCCTTTGTAAAAGAAGGAAATCCCTTCTGGGAATTCCCACCTGTGTTTGATGCCATTTCTTTTTAGAGTGTTTACTATCTGTTTGTAGCCCTCTCTTTTACGGAGGAGTCTAATTGGGATTTCTTTAAATATGATGATTGGTTTTGCGTCTATTATTAATCTCCTTTGGTAGCTTTCTCTCAAGATCATGTTCCTCATCTCTATCGAGTTAAAAATCACCAGGCAATCTCCTGGGATTTTTTTCAGTCTGTTTTGCTTAGATTTTGTTTTAATTCTGAAGGCATTTTCTATCGCTTGTTCCACCTCGTCTTCTGACAGTGCTAGCCATGCCGCCAGTTCTTTAATCATTCTCCCTTTGATATCTTCTTCCTTTTCTTCCCCTATTCCTCTGAATTTTAGATTTAGCTGTTTTTGTTTCATTTCTATCATGGCTAAATTATCTAAGACTTGGTCCTGGCTTTTACTCAATTCCCCAAAATTTTCTTTGATTTTCTCTGCCTCTCTTCTCTGGTCTTTCATCTCTCTTTGCATTCTTTTGTTTGAATCTTCTAAGGTTTTGGTTTTGATTGTTAAGTCTTTTATTTTATTTGAAAGTTCCCCTACTATGTCTTCCATTTTCTTGTCAAAGGATTCCTGCATCTCTCCTAGCTTTTTTTCCATGTGAATTTCGTTCTGTCTAAATTCATCCCTTATTTTTAACCAAAGTGCATCCAGATCTCTTATTTCTTCTTGTCTTGAGGTTTTCCTCTCTATTGGTGTTCCTGTTGCCTTTTTCCCGTCTTTCCCCATCATTCTCCCTCGTCTCCAATCCCTCACCCCTGTTTTAGTAGTCAAATAACTTAAACCCCTTAACTCTCCCCTAAAGGGCTCACAATCTTATCTGATTTTGGCTGCCCCCAAAAGGGGTTGTTTTTTTCTACCTCTCTCTCACTCCTTCTCAAAGAGAAGAAAGGAGAAGAAAAAGAAGAAAACGAAATATTTTTCCCACCTGTCACCAATTTGACGAGGTGACGGTGTGTATGAGACACTGCCAACTCCTCCTTAAGGCAATTTGCAGAGAGAGGGGAGAGAAAGAGCAGCAAAAAGCAACAAAAAGCAGCGAAAAGTAAAAGAAAAAAGAAGAAAAAGAGGGGTGCCAACGAGAGGTATTTATCAGGACGGAGAAAAGGGGAAAAGGGGGGTGGAGAAAAAAGGGGGGGAGGGGGGGTTGTATGGGAAGGCAGGGGGGGAAAGTGTAGGAGGCACAGTAAGAGTTCTTTTTTCTTTTTTTAAGGTGGGCTTCGGCCACTTGTTTGGCTTAATCCGTGTTTGTACGTTATGTTTAAAGTTTTTTCCTGATTTTTCTTCCTAAAGATGCCTCCTAAATGAGAGGGAAGGAGGGGGGGTAAAAAAACAGAGGAATCGGAAGGGCTCTGAAGGTAGCAGACCGGGGCGGGGGAAGGGGGAACGGGGGGGGTGGGTGAGGTTTAAAGTTCCGGAGGTTTCAGGGTCTTTTCGCAGAAGTTAAATGTTCAAAAAAGATAGGGGGGGAAGCTGAAGTACGAAGCTGGTATATCAACCGGTGCAAAATGGGGAAGAGGCTTTTGTTTCTGTTTCTCCTAAGAGAGGTGCTCCGGTAATTCTAGTCTGTAGGGGGGGGGGGGTTCGACCGGAGAGTATAAATCCAATTCTCAGCCAGAGACCTCACGCCACAGAATTGCGAAGAGAATTGCGAAGAGCAGAACTTTTCTTTAAAAAGAGGAGAAAAGAGAGTTTCTCCCCGTCTTCCACAAAAGTCGGGAGGGGGGGGGTTAAGAAAAGGCGAGGTAGACAAGCGTCGGATGTTCCCAAGTTCTAGAACTTTCACGAATGGGGGGGGGGAGGCACAGAGCTTGCTCTTTGTTCTTTCCCAGCCGTCGTGGAGGGGGGGGGGAAGGGGCGACTGTTTCGTTAAAACCGTTCTCGACTTCAGCCTCTCCTTAATCGCAAGTTGTTCTGCAGTCTTCCCCCTCTCATCTCCTCCGCTTCTAGCTGGCTAATGTTTCCCCTCCAGCTTCTCAATGCCCCCCTTAAAGCTTTCCAAACGTCTCTCTTCCAGACTTTCCAAACGCCTCTCTTAGACTGCCGTGCAGTGCAAAGTCTTTAAAGTTTCTTTCTCAATTAGTTACTGTTTCTGTATGATACTTTCGCCCCGTCAAAACTCCGGACGGGGGCTTCCCCTTCCACGTCTCTATAGCGGGTACATAATAGTTTCTTTGTTTCAATCTTCCGACTAATGTCCCAGCGCCATCTTAGACTCGTCAAACCAGAGGGACTCCTTACTTCAATCTGTAAACATCCAACGCTCCCTGGGCTCTATTTTCCAATAATCTTATATCATCAAATATTGCTCATCTCCAGGGGTAGCATTTCTTAATTTTACGGAGATTTGTCGCCTCTTTCAGCGGGAGCTTGAGGCATAGCTGCGCGGGGTCCGCAGAGCTTACCAGATTGCGCCACTCGGTCTCATCGCTCCGGAGTCCTCCCCAAAAAATTAGAGAAAACTCACGGAACTTCAAGCCACTCCGACGCTGCTGGTTGCGCTTCCCTCAGGGGGGCCCCCCTTGAGGTTTTGGGGGACGCAGTGCCTTTGCGTTGCCCCTCAGACCCCCGTTTAGCTCGGAGAAGTCAGGCTGCTACTTCTCCGCGCTCCCGTGCTGCAGGCGATCCAAACCGGAAGCAGGTCCAGGAATATTTATTTCGACTGCTGGGGTTGAGCTAATACCTCATCACCCCTAATAGATCACTCTGCATTACTGCAACTAATACTTTTCAAACATTAATTACCTGGTTACTCTAATACGTGGGTGCTTGGTTTTTTTTTAAAAGCAGTTAATGAAAGCCAGCTGTAGTTGCTCAGAATAAAGATTAAGTAGCTGTTGAGTTCGTCTCCTTAGAATGGGCTTTTGCTTTTTTTTCTTTCAGCAAGCGAATCCAGCTGCCCTCAAATGATTGACAGCCCTGTGATGTAATTAGCTGCATCTACAGTTTGCAAAACTCATTAAGAAGGGAGTGGGGTGTGGGTGTAAAGTTCAGAAATGTTCCTATCAGAGCCATAAGCGAGTGACAGAGCACTTGTTTTGCATGCAGAAGGTCTCAAGTTTAGCGCGGGTGGTGCTGTGGTCTAAACCACAGAGCCTAAGACTTGCCGATCAGAAGGTCGACGGTTCGAATCCCCGCGACGGGGTGAGCTCCCGTTGCTTGGTCCCTGCTCCTGCCAACCTAGCAGTTCGAAAGCACGTCAAAGTGCAAGTAGATAAATAGGTATCGCTCCAGCGCGAAGGTAAACGGCGATTCTGTGCGCTGCTCTGGTTCGCCAGAAGCGGCTTGGTCCTGCTGGCCACATGACCCAGAAGCTGTACGCCGGCTCCCTTGGTCAATAAAGCGTGATGAGCGCCGCAACCCCAGAGTCGGCCATGACTGGACCTAATGGTCAGGGGTCCCTTTACCTTTACCTTACCTTTGGGAAAGACTCCCTGCCCCAAATCTTGGAGAGCAGAAACCAAGAAATGTTTAAATCCCTCTGTTCTTCAGTCTCTGAATCATGTTAACAGGGAAATCAAAATGGTCTGAAACCACATGATCTATCTAGGTGCTAAACACATAAACCCAGATATTGCACAGCTGTAGACTTCCATTTGGCTTGTATTCTTAGCATTGTCTTCTAAGCACCCACCCCAATAAATTCATTTTTAGGTCCAATTATTTCACCTCCTATAGGATCAGACCAACACAATAAATACGATGTGATCCACAGCATGATCTTACTTTCTGGGGAATGGAATCTTACTCTTTAACTTTCTGATTATTTAAAATGGCCAAGGCCAAACGCTTGAGTAGAAATAAGAAATAATGCAGATTAAAGGGGGACCCTTGATGCAGAGCCCCTTCCTAAATGACAATATTCCATTTTAGAAAATTTAAGGTTTTGTACTATCCTGCTCTCACTTTTTTCCACCCCAAATTTACCTTTGGAAGTTCTCTTTCAACCCTATTATGAGCCTTTTGCATACGCAAAAATATAAAAATAGCAGGCCGTTTAAGCTTATTACTCTTACAAATTAACTTTATTGTACTCCTTATATGATTTTACAAAATCGCTTTCACAAAACAGTCTTGATCCTCCTTAATCTATTAGCCAATAATTAAATTGATCCTCTTTGCAATTGTTGTTGCTGCAACAGCCTTGTAATCCTGGTTAAGAATTGCTGTTGGATAGTCTGATTTCACATTAGTGAGTTCTTTCCTTTCTTTCAACATCAAAACGATTTCTGCCAGTGACCAGGATTCCGGTAGGTACTTATCATTTACCGTACTATTTATTACACAGTCCAGTGGCAGAGGAACCCTCTCCAGCACTTGGGGCGGCGCAGCCCATACGGAATGTCACACATGCGCAGTCTGTATGGGCTGCCACTTGCGAGTGGCATCCCGTATGGACTGTGCATGTGCGGCGACCATACGGGATGCTGCACATGCACAGTCCATACGGGATGCCGCACATGCACAGTCCGTACGGGATACCGCACATGCACAGTCCGTATGGGCTGCCTCTTGCACAGTGACCGTAAAGGCTGCCGCATAAGCACTCCGTGAGTGCGCACTCCATACGGAATGCCACACATGCACAGTCCGTACGGGCTGCCACTCGTGAGCGGCATCCTGTACGGACTGTGCATGTGCGGTGACCGTACAGGATGCCGCACATGCACAGTCCATACGGGATGCTGCACATGCGCAGTCCGTACGGGATGCCTCTTGCACAGCGACTGTACAGGCTGCCGCATGTTGGGATCTCCGCTCAGCCAGGCTGATAAAGCCTCATCTTCCAGCCGAGCCTTCGGAATCGCCTCCCGACGAATAATTAATGACCTGAGCCTTTGATGAGGCTCCAAGGCACGTTCCCATCCATTAAGCAGAGTTTCCAGCACAGGAAAGAGACGAGAGGTATGGGCTACATTGCTATGCTTTATTTCTAAGCTACGCAGACAGAAAAGACATCCTCTCTCTATGAAAGCAGAGAGCAACCGAACAAAGGAACAAAGGAACAGGAAACCACTAACGTCACATCCCGTCTCCTTTCCCGTGAGACTTCCAACAGCCTGGAAGGTCTCTGCAATGTAAACAGAGTCTTGTGACTCCAAGCAGCTGCTCAGTGGCAAACAGAAACTAACACCGCATGAGCGGCATCCCGTATGGACTGCGCATGTGCGGCAGGCCATACGGTCACCGTGCGAGAGGCAGCCCGTACGGACGGTGCACGCATGGACGGCCATCTTGTCACCCCTCCCAGAGTGGCACCCGGGGTGAACTGCCCCTTCCGCCCCCCTTCCTACGCCACTGCTACAGTCAATCTAAGAACTATCTTAATTTTGGAAATGCTGAAGGAATTATATGCGCCAGATCCTCCGCCTGCCCCAATTGTGCTCATTTATTCCTGATGCTTCCAGCCTTTCTTCCAATTTCCTTCCCTTCCACTAAACTTATCCTTCAATTCCAGATTTTTAATTTTAAAAATGATTTCCTCCCACGCACCCTCCTGCTTTCGCTTACAATAGATCATTTCTCTTATTAATAAATCCTTCGTGTAAGCTTTACCAGCTTCCCAAATTATAAATGTATGCATCCCTGGGGTAAAATTCAGTACGGAAATTGTTTTATTTCTCTTTTAAGTTAATTCACAAATAAATCCTGAACCACTTCCGATCTGTGTGTTCCCCATCTTGTCTACCATGTAAACTGCAGGTTTCAAGGCTGTGTAGTCAGATATTATTCTGGCCAAAATCTCACATCGTGTCATGTTTTTGAAACATTTCTGGAGTTGCCAAGTAAAAAGATCTACACTTGCTCAGTGACTAACCTATTTTTCTCTAACCAAAACCCCCATTTTCTCTTTTTCTCTTCGTTCCTGAGTTAAGACCTCAATAATTTACCAGGCCACAATCAAGTTCCAGATTCATTAGTCAACTGAAAAAATAAACAATCGCATGTTTAACTAGGGCTTATTTTCTCAGTTGTTACATAACAGCGGCATTTACCCTGCTTATGAAGTCTCAGCCTCTGCCACAAACTCCCTAGCACCTTTTTCTGAATTAGTCACTGTCCGTTTGCAAAACCATCTTGTTCCATTTATATTTAATGCTTTGCTCCTCATAATATCCATTAAGAATTTATCATCTTTCTCCTGTTCAAAGTCAGCAAAAGAAGGTCGTCTGATGCCAAGGGCAGGATCCAACGTAGCGTTGAGTGGACATTCTGTCAGTGGAAGGATTTCTGGTTGCGCAATGGAATGGTCTCCTCTGTGCCTTCCAAGTAATAATAATAATAATAATAATAATAATAATAATAATAATAATCCCCTTGGAGCAGATTTGGGGAAGGTGGGGTATGGGAGCAGAGGGGCTAAAGTCCCATTACATAAGCAGAAATCCTTGCGCCGACAGGATGAGGTAACTGAATACCATCCTAAGATTTCCAAACAATTTACTGTTAATCGGTTCCCCCATCCGAAAATTTCGCCCATTATTTGGTCCCCAGTAGACACGTTCTAAAGCCGAACGGAAGTGAGAGCTGGACCATAAAGAAGGCTGATTGCCGAAGAATTGATGCTTTTGAATTATGGTGCTGGAGGAGACTCTTGAGAGTCCCATGGACTGCAAGAAGTTCAAACCTCTCCATTCTGAAGGAAATCAGCCCTGAGTGCTCACTGGAAAGACAGATCCTGAAGCTGAGGCTCCAATACTTTGGCCACCTCATGAGAAGAGAAGACTCCCTGGAAAAGACCCTGATGTTGAGAAAGATGGAGGGCACAAGGAGAAGGGGACGACAGAGGGCGAGATGGTGGGACAGTGTTCTTGAAGCTACCAGCATGAGTTTGACCAAACTGCGGGAGGCAGTGGAAGACAGGAGTGCCTGGCGTGCTCTGGTCCAGGGGGTCATGAAGAGTCGGACATGACTAAACGAGTAAACAACAACCACAAAGCCGAACTAAAAGTGCCAAAACTAAGCTATTTCTTTTCTTGTGCATACTGTATCTATTTCACAGAATAATAGATTAATAGGGCTGGAAGGGACCCAAAGGGCGGAGTGCCCGGCCTCAGTTCCAGATTTGTCATTGTCACCTGTGGTCATCGAACATGGATTGCTGCACAAAGCCAACCATTTCTATTGTGGGTGTTTTTGGTGGTTCTCAAAAGAGAGAATCCCTTGGCCTATGGAGATGTATGGCACAGGGTGGGCCAAAGCTTATTTCGGATGCAGTATTCTAACACACCCTCCAACATTTCTCTGATGAAAATAGGGACATCCTGTTCTATAGTAGTAGCAGTAGTAGTAAATTTATTGTTTATACCCTGCCCACATAACTGGGTTGCCCCGATGAAAATAGAGATATCCTAAGGAAAAACGGGACATTTTGGGATCAAATCAGAAACTGGGATGGCTTCTGTAAATCTGGGACTGTTCTTGCAAAACAGGAAAACTTGGAGGGCCTACTGTAATAATAATAATAATAATTTTTATTTATACCCCACCCTCCCCGGCCAGAGCCGGGCTCAGGGTGACTAACACCAATAAAATCACAATGGGGGGGGGGGAGAGAACCACTTTAAAATACAGGTTAAAATGCAATTTAAAATGCAGCCTCATTTTAAAAGTAGTCCATAGATCAAGACCATAAGGGAAGGGAAACATAAGGATGAGACTGTCTCCAAACCAAAGGCCAGGCGGAACAGCTCTGTCTTGCAGGCCCTGTGGAAAGATGTCAAGTCCCGCAGGGCCCTGGTCTCTTGCAACAGAGCGTTACACCAGCAGCAAGGAAAACCACCGTCACCTCTCCGCTGGGAAGCGCTGAGCAAGGGCGAGTCCCCAGGCAACGCGGCCGATTTGATCGGCACAAGGCATGCAATCTCCACCCCCCAGTCGTTCTTAGACTCCTTATTGGGTGAGCAACGCAGGCAAGCAACACAGTTGGAGCCTCCCTCCTCCCTGGCTGACCAGGAAAACTTACAAGATTTCAACCAGCCACCCTTCAACCACATAAGGTCAAAACTGCATGAGTTAAACGTGCCCATGATGTGGTTGTGTTGCATTTCTTCCTCAGCTAAAACCCCCTGCCTCTTAAGAGCTTCCTGGGTATGTTGAAAAATTAACCGGAAGGACAACAATTCTGCATACGTTGAAAGACAAAGGAAGGTACACGTTTCCCATTTTTGTTTTTTATTCTGCTTCTTTCAGCCTAAGGCTTTGCTTTTCTGACGAAAGAGGCCGGCCATGCTCCCAGGAACTTCGCTTCCCCTTGCTAGCCACTGTGCCTTCTGTTCAGAAAACAGGACATGGTGACTCCTGGGGATATCTCCTGGGGATACAGGTGGCTCTGCCACTTAGGTCTCTACAATTCCAGCAACAGCTCATTACTCACAGGGTAAGCTGGGCCTTAGCCATCGACTAACTGTCTGCTCATATAAGGACCTTCTTCTCTTTCCCGCTGTTGCACCTGCTATTCCCCGGGGTTCTCAGGTTCGCTTGGTTCAGGATTTTCAACCTGGTCTTCTTCAGGTACTTGATCACCGTCCTGGGGTTCTTCCACTGCTTCTCCAGCGTTATGAAATGAAGACTCTTCAGTCTGCAGTTGCTGAGATACCAGCGACCTGCCTGTTCTTTTGTTGACAAAGGATCCTTTCGCTAGAGAAATGGAACTGTAAGTCCGCTGAGATACGTTGTCTTCTCTGTCCGCGGCAGCTGCTGCTATGCTCTCCAGGGCTGCTTCGCTCAAGCGATGGCTCAGCTCTCCCTCAGCATCCTCCGCTTCCTGGAGCCCCTCTTCCTTCTGGTCATCAGAAGCTGGCTGGTTGACAGGACTGGGTTCTTGCTCCAAAGGAATCTGGCTGCCACGGCGGGATCCTTGGCTGTGCCTCGACTGCTGACTAGCACGGCGGGATTCCTGGCTTAAAGGTGGAGGCTGGTCTTCTTCAGCCTTTGCTTCAGCTGTAGCACTGTCCTGATGCACTTCCAAGGCCTTGGCCACCACTCCCTCACCGCCAGCGCCAAGTCCAGATGGCTTTGAAGCAATTGCGGCCTCTTCCAATGCTATTTGATTCAGGGCTGAAAGTGAAGTGACTGTTGTCTGTTGACCGTGGCTTACCAAAAACTTGCCTGTCTTCCTGTTCAGCCAAATTCCGTCTGGGAGAGAAACTATGCTGTACGTCTGCAGAGCTACATCCTCCCCTTCGGTAAATGACACAATGCTCCCTAGTGTTCCTTGGCTTTCAGAGGGACCTGGTTGTTCAGTTATTTCACCCACAGATAGGTGGGTATGTGGTGGAGATTCATGCTGTGCAAATAGCTGGCTCTCTTTGCGGGACCCTGGCATCTCCACCTGTTGGCTGCCTTTCCGAGACACTGGCATCTCCACCTGTTGGCTGCCTTTCCGAGACACTGGCATCTCCACCTGTTGGCTGTCTTTCCGAGACACTGGCATCTCCACCTGTTGGCTCTCTTTCCGAGACACTGGCATCTCCACCTGTTGGCTGTCTTTCCGGGACCCTGGCATCTCCACCTGTTGGCTCTCTTTGCGGGACCCTGGCATGTCCACCTGTTGGCTCTCTTTGCGGGACCCTGGCATGTCCACCTGTTGGCTCTCTTTCCGAGACACTGGCATCTCCACCTGTTGGCTGTCTTTCCGGGACCCTGGCATCTCCACCTGTTGGCTCTCTTTGCGGGACCCTGGCATCTCCACCTGTTGGCTCTCTTTGCGGGACCCTGGCATCTCCACCTGTTGGCTGTCTTTCCGGGACCCTGGCATCTCCACCTGTTGGCTCTCTTTGCGGGACCCTGGCATGTCCACCTGTTGGCTCTCTTTCCGGGACCCTGGCATCTCCTCCTGTTGGCTGTCTTTTGGGAACCCTGGCACCTCCTCATCTTGGTTATCTTTTGGGGACCCTGGCATCTCCTCCTGTTGGCTGTCTTTTGGGAACCCTGGCATCTCCTCATCTTGGTTATCTTTTGGGGACCCTGGCATCTCTTCCTGTTGACTCTCTTTCGGGAACACTGGCATCTCTTCTTGTTGGCTCTCTCTCTGGGACCCGGGACCCTCTGCCTGTTGGCTCTCTCTCCGGGACCCGGGACCCTCTGCCTGTTGGCTCTCTCTCCGGGACCCGGGACCCTCTGCCTGTTGGCTCTCTCTCCGGGACCCGGGACCCTCTGCCTGTTGGCTCTCTCTCCGGGACCCGGGACCCTCTGCCTGTTGACTCTCTCTCCGGGACCCAGGACCCTCTGCCTGTTGGCTCTCTCTCTGGGACCCGGGACCCTCTGCCTGTTGGCTCTCTCTCCGGGACCCGGGACCCTCTGGTTGTTGCCCACCTGCTTGCAACTCTGTATCTTGGGGCTCTTGGGCCTCTGGTTGGGGAGGCTGCTGTCCTTCTGCTTCTGCTTCCTCACCCCCAGCAGGGGCTGGTTCTTGTTTTTCTTCCTCCTCTACCTTAGCTTCACCCTGGATTTCATCACTCTCTGGGGGCTGATCCTCTTTAGCCTTTGGTTGATCACCTACTGGAAGAGGAGCCTCGCCATATCGAGGGCCATATATTTTTGTTAGGTAGTCTATGAACAAACTCTCGCTGGTCTGTTGACTTGCAGATCTGACTTCTACACCAGTTTTTCTGTCCAGGTGGAATGTTTCCTCTTCAGGAAGTTTCTGATGGTCCTCTGGCTGCACTTGCTCCTTTTCAAGTTGTGCTGGCTTGTTCTCATCTGGCTGTTGTGGCTGTTGGCTGCCTCTCCGAGATTCCTGTCCAGTTAGCTGTTGGCTTCCATGTTGAGATCCTTGAGCATCTGGTTGCTGGCTTTCATCCATCAATTCCTGCCCTTCTGGTTGTTGACTCTCCTGCTGTGACTTCTTGCCTTCTACCTGTTGACTACCGCGTCTGGATCCCTGTCCTTCTGCTTGTTGATTACTATGCCAGGATTCATGCTGGTTCTTGAGAGAGGTTCTACTGCTGGGTAAAGTGTCGGGAGGAAAGTCTGTCTGTTCATTTTTATGCTCCAGTTCTTTGTGTCTAAAAACGCTTATTTTGCTATCGGTCTGCAGTGTTTTGTCTACGGACATTTTATTAGAAGCTTTTCTCTTTCCTTCCACCTGTGATTCCTTTCCTTCCACCTCTTGGTCACCTTGCTGGGATTCCTGAACCTCTGCCACTTCTACTGGTTTAGCTTCTGAATCTTTGGGAGCAGCAATCACTTCTTCGGCAGTTTTCACTTTTTCTCCAGCATCACTATCGGCATCTGGTTGGCGAGAAAGACGAAGAACTTCTGCCAGAGGCTTTCGCTCCCAGATTTTACTTGTCTGCTGACCTGTGCATTTCAATAACTTCCCTGTTTTTTTGCTGATCCAAGACCCATCCTCTGTCGGTTGCTGCTGCTTTGACTCTTGGCTGCTGGCACGAGCTACTGCAGGTGGTTTTCCTGCTGCTTTCTCTGCACTTTTCGGGTAACCAAGAGGTTGCAGAATTTCAGAGAGTGGCTTGTGCTCCCAAATTCTACTGGTCTGCTGGCTTTCGCATTTCATAACTTTCCCTGTCCTTTGGCTAATCCATGTCATGTCCTCCTTGGCTTCAACTTCATTTATAGGTTGTGTTGTGGAAGGTCTATGGCTTTGTAGGACCTGGTGGCTAATGGATTCATGACTGCCTCGGCGAGATTCATGTCCTGGGACCTGCTGACTGTGTCGGGATTCCTGGCCTACAACTGGTTGAGTGCTTCGGCGGGATTCATGTCCTGGAAGCTGTTGGCTATGCCGGGATTCCTGGCCTGTGAGCTGTTGACTTCCACGGTGGGATTCATGTCCTGGAAGCTGTTGGCTATGCCGGGATTCCTGGCCTGTGAGCTGTTGACTTCCATGGTGGGATTCATGTCCTGGGAGCTTCTGGCTATGCTGGGATTCCTGGCCCGTGAGCTGTTGACTTCCGCGGTGGGATTCATGCCCTGGGAGCTTCTGGCTATGCCGGGATTCCTGGCCCGTGAGCTGTTGACTTCCGCGGTGGGATTCATGCCCTGGGAGCTTCTGGCTATGCCGGGATTCCTGGCCCGTGAGCTGTTGACTTCCGCGGTGGGATTCATGTCCTGGGAGCTTCTGGCTATGCCGGGATTCCTGGCCTCCAGGTGGTTGACTGCCTCGGCGAGATTCATGTCCTGGTTGCTGCTGGCTATGCCTGGATTCCTGGCCTATTAAAGGTTGACTCTGACTGCCTCGGCGGGATTCATGGCCCGGGAGGTGCTGGCTATGCTGGCTGCCACGACGGGAGTCATGACCAAGTTCCTTTTTGAGAGATGACATGCTAGCACTTGTGCTGCCAGGAGGCAAGTCAGGCTGCTGGTTTTCCTCTATCAGTTCCTTATGCTGAATAATGCTGATTTTGCTTTCAGGTCGCTCTACCTCACCTTTATCAGAACTTGTTGCCTTTGGGACATCTTGGTCCATTGCTAGGCCATTATCTCCACTTTCCTGGTGTGGTGTCAACTCTTCGATTTCATCATTATGTTTCTCCTCCTCACTATCTTTGATTTCATCACTTTCTTTCTTTTCCTCATTGATTTCATGTGCATCTTCCTCATTAATTTCAACAATTTCCTCCTTGATTTCCTCCTTGATTCCATCATTATCTCCCTGTTCTTCAGTATCTAGCCCACCTTCATTTGCGTCACTGCTCTCAAGAGTTTCCTCAGGCTCTTCCATTCTTCTTCCATCTGCATATGGCTATGCTAGGTTGTTCAGTCTCCAGAGCAGGACCTTCTGGAGTTTCCCGAGGTGTCTGTTAACTACTCCAGTAGGATGCTCTTTTCCTTCCTGCTTCTGTTCTTTATTCAGGGCTGCTCTTTACAAAAACTATCCTGAGGCCCAGATGGATTCATGGCTCTTATATTTAAAAGCCCTGCGACTTAGTGCTTCATTCTGAGTGTGGCTGCCTTCCTCCAATGTATTCCTTCCTTTCCGTTGCTAATAACTACCATGTTGTTCTAGAAGCTTCAGAACTTGGTTTCCATATATCTATGACATCAGTTATTATTCTGCTCCATCTGTCCTTTTATTTAACAACAAGCAGGACCCGAAGAGGGCTTCAGATAGGACCATACACTTGGAAAGTTTGTAAATGGCATTGGAGCCATCATCCTGAGGTGACAACAAGTGCAATTTAATGAGAAAGCTCTTGTATTTTAATCCCGAAGACCTAAGCTTCTAGATCCTTAGATCATGGCCAGTTTTCTCATTTGTAAAAATGGGAATAGTAGTTTATCATTATTGTTTGATTTGTTTTTATATGTGATTTTTAAAATTACTAAATCACTTGGAGTTGTTCTATATCATTACCTCATTTCATGATTAATAGGTAAAGGTACCCCTGCCCGTAGGGGCCAGTCTTGACAGACTCTAGGGTTGTGCGCCCATCTCACTCTAGAGGCCGGGGGCAGCGCTGTCCAGAGACACTTCCGGGTCACGTGGCCAGCGTGACATTGCTGCTCTGGCGAGCCAAAGCCGCACACGGAAACGCCGTTTACCTTCCCGCTAGTAAGCGGTCCCTATTTATCTACTTGCACCCGGGGGTGCTTTCGAACTGCTAGGTTGGCAGGCGCTGGGACCGAGCAGCGGGAGCGCACCCCGCCGCGGGGATTCGAACCGCCGACCTTTTGATCGGCAAGCCCTAGGCGCTGAGGCTTTTACCCACAGCGCCACCCGCGTCCCTTCATGATTAATACACATGCGCAATAATCACTAGCAATTTCTGCTGATTCCCACCATATTCTGTTACATTGTGGTAGTATGCACGTTGGGAACCTGTGCTACGTACAGTAGAACTTCTGCTTACGACTGCCTCTACTTGGGCCTGATCCAAGTTGCGACCGCAGCAAACCCGGAAGTAAATACAGGGTTTGCTGTGATTTACGCACGCACAGACGTGGCTGCCACCGTCTGCACATGCGCAGAAGCGTGCTGCTGCCGAACGCGCCTGCGCACAATGGCACTTCTACCAGCAACCCAGATTGACTTATGGACAGACATCTGGAACTGATTACATCCATAGGTAGAGGTTCCACTGTATAGCCATTTGCACCATGTAGCAACTTATGTTCTAGCTTTGAGCTGAATCTTTGTGATTCACATATTAGCTATATTTCTGCCTTGGTGTGGCGGGGGCAGGGGGGCCCTGCAACTTGCAAAATCTTCAGTTTCATAAAGCAACAGGTTACCATAGCTTCTCTATTCGAAGCGCACTCAAGGAATTCCAGGGGTACACATTATCATATTTATTGTGGCCCTTTGGCCCACAACATCACTCACTAGTGTGAGTGAAGGAAGGATAATACTTATTCAATAAAATCATACCTCTTGTTACATTTGCTTCAGGTTAAATCTTTTCAGGTTGCGTCCCGCGGCGACCTGGAAGTACCGGAAAGGGTTACTTCTGGGTTTCGCCGCCTGTGCATGCGCAGTCGCTCAAAACGACGTCACGCGCATGTGCAGAAGCGGCGAATCATGACCCGCGCATGTGCAGACATGCAGACGCGGGTTGCGTTCCGCTCATGTTGAGAAACACGGCTCCGGAATGGATCCTGTTCGCAACCAGAGGTACCACTGTATATCCTTCCCTACTGTCTTTAACAGTTGGGCCATGGGCCTGATCCAGAAGGCTCTTCTTCCATTCTTATGTTAAGAGGACGGGTGCCAAAGAAAATAAAGATGGCGCCTGCCCAATATTCAAGGGGAGGAGTTCGAAAGGGTAGGGGTCATGACACTAGACGCCCCATTACTACACTGTGGGGCACAGAGCTCCTGATAAATCTGCAGGAGTCTGTCACCTGCAGAGTGCCAACCCATTAACATGGGCAAGACGTCAGGATTTCTCTTGCCCCAGTGTCCATCACTAGACACTTCCTTATGTGGTGGTGGCCCAGAGGGCCACAATAAATGTGATAATGTGTACCCCTGGAAATCCTTGATGCCACCTGGAGCTCCTTGGCGCAAAAGGTGGCATATAAATGTAGTAAATAAATTAATAGCAATGACTCACTGACGCCAGCCATCGACCAGCTCCCCTAATCCTTCACCCCGGCTCAATTTCACTCAACTACTGGGTACAATCTGCCTCCAACCCCCCAAATCTCCTCAGGATTGTGCTTGAAGAGTTTAGCGGATAAATGAATAATTATTAGAAAGTTGAGGTCATTTTAATCTGCTTAGCAGATAAATGAGTAAACATTAGAAAGCTGAGGTAATTTTAACCCGTTTTGGTATTTTAACTGTCGTATGTTTTAAAGTATAGTTATGAATCTTTATTTTACTGTTTTATCGTAAACTACTTCTCTGGGGTTTGTTTTTTTTAAAACCCGCAATCAAGCGGTGACTAAATTTTATGAAACAGACACACACACACTTATGACACTTTCTTCTGGCAAGGCCTTCTCCTCAAGGCCTCCACCCCCCAAAATCCTTAATGCGCTGAGGGATGAAGAGCTGACTATTTCCCCCTCAGCCGCCCATTTCCCCCTCAGCTTTCTCTGGCTTTTGCCTCAGGCAGACTTTCCCTCAACAACTGACTTTCCCGCCTGACCGTTAGCTGCCTTTCTTCACCCAGGAGGCAGCCCTTTGGCCAATCAAAGCCTGCTCTTTCCCCAGACCCAATCAGAACGTATCTTACCTCAATGCAGGCGCCGCCCCCTGCGTATTAAAAGCGCCTGTCTCTCCCCGGCACAAGGCCTCAGGCGGTCACAGTTATGGCCGCCTGACGTCAACAGAGGCCACAGAAATCAATAATAATAATAATAATAATAATAATAATAATAATAATAATATTTATACCCCACCCCTCTGGCTGGGTTTCCCCAGCCACTCTGGGCAGCTTCCAACAAAAGATAAAAATTATTTTAAAACATCAGTCATTAAAAAACTTCCCCAAACGGCTGCCTTCAGATGTCTTCTGAACTTCAGATAGTTGTTTATTTCTTTGACATCTGATGGGAGGGCGTTCCACAGGGAGGGCGCCACCATCGAGAAGGCCCTCTGCCTGCTTCTCTTTCTTTTAAAAAGGTCCATAGGCTGCCTCAGCTCTCCCCACAGAGGAGGGCATTGCCTGCGTAGGGAATCTAGACCCCAACCACTTTAGGGAGCGATAAAAAGCCAGGCGTCGCCGCATTGGCAAGGCAACGGTTCCTTCTCCTTTGTTTCTGATTCTTAATGGGTGGATAAATCACAGAGGGTGTCAGAGGCTGACCTGATACTCCATAATGATAGTTATTATATTGCAAGTGTCCCTCAGAGAGCCCGAACAACTGAAGTGGGCAATTGCTTTCTTTTTAGATTTAATTAGAAAAAGAAAAGATCTGCAGATGAAAAATGTCCGGGCGAGAGCAAAGTTCCATTAAAACAAGGCCGTGTTTTTGGTGCCTCTCGCTCCGGGACTTTGGCACGCCTTAAACTCTCCCCAGCAGAGCCTGCAAAGTCGAGGGGTTTGTCGCAGGGAAAGAAGTGGCCACAAGCCGTGCGGAACCCAGGCGATTTGGGCAATTCAGAGTGGCATGGCTGTTTGCACATGCACGAGGGATGAGAATGCAGCAGGGAGCAGGAACCAGGAATAGGAGCTGGAGCGCAACTCCCTTTAGAAGATGGGCTCTCCAGCTCTGCCCTACAGCATCCTTGTAGAGTCTTCTTTGGCGATCCCTCGTAGCCGAGTAAGATTGTCTTCCATAAACACGGTTTTAACAATGAGTCCGTAGGTGACTGTGGAGGCCAATTCTGGATCCACACGTCCTTCCACAGGGGGGGACATTGGTTTCCGGGTGAGAGTTGATCATGGTTTGGATTTGCCAAGCGTGCCTTCCTCTTGTGTCCTGAGTTCGAGTGTCTTCAAAGCCCATGACACCTTTGGTCAAGGCTGTTCTCCAATTATAATTAAATACACAATAGATTTAATATATTCAATTATTAAGCAGATTTAATACACAAACAGATGTATACACATTCATTAGAAACACATGACACAAAAAATAAAGCTTTAAAGCTTTAAGATTTTTTTTTCTTGAATGTTGCCGAGGCGCACAGCCCACAAGCTGTGGATTAGACCACTCTGAGACAGACAATTTCCTGCACACACAGGATAACACAGGAACTGCCTTAAATCTGAGTCAGGCCATTGGTCCACTTAGTTTATGACTGCCTATACAGCTGATCTTGAGGGTTTCAGGCAGGTGAGAGTCCCATCCTGCCTGGAGATGTCATCGGGGATCGAACCTGTGACCTTTTGTCTGCAAAGCAGATGCTCAATGCCTGAGCTATGGCCCTTCCAGGTGATGACTCATTCCAGCGGCCCTCCATTTATCTGGGTGAATTACAAACTTGTAGAACAGGCCTTCCCTCGCAGCCCCTGGTCCCTATCATTGTTTCGTGGGAATGGAGAATTGATTGCTATCCTTTACTTCCCTTCGTTTAAGCAACTTATGTTTCTGGTTGATTGATTTGTATTTATAGCCAGACCTGACAGGACAGCATAGCACAGCACAGCATGCATGTACGGCAATTATTCACAAGTGACAAATGCCCTTCAGGCCCTGTCTGCTGTCGCCAGAATTTCATATTATTACATTCTGGAGAACAGGAGCCCTGTGTGGATAGTGCCATTATACAGTTTGGTCACTAGGCGGCACCAGAGTTCCTTCTTCCTGTCTCATTTAGCAAGGAGGTGAGACAATTGTCCCCTCTTTTTCTGAGTGGCCAATGAGAGGCCTGAATCTCTGTTGTCCCCATGTATTCTGGGGCCCATAAATCCTATCAGCAGCACCGGTTTTCTCCTACTCTCCCTGGGACCTCAATGGCCCTGACCTTGCTTTTGCACTGCCTCCTGCCTGTGCACAGGAATGCCTGCAGGTCGCAAGGAACTGTGGGACTTGTACTTCTCTAGAGAGAGCATCGCATATATCTGTATACAGTGGTACCTCTGGATGCGAACGGGATCCGTTCCGGAACCCTGTTCTCATCCTGAAGCGAACGCAACCTGCATCTGCGCGTGCACGGGTTGCGATTCGCTGCTTCCGCGCATGCAAGTGACATCATTTTGAGCACCTGTGCATGCGCGAGCGGTGAAACCCGGAAGTAATGTGTTCTGTTACTTCTGGGTTGCTGCGGAGCGCAACCTGAAAATGCTCAACCTGAAGCTACTTCAAATCGAGGTATGACTGTATTTCATAAATTCTATATGTTGCTTGATTGTGGAAAACCTCAAAGTGATTGACAAAACAAATAAAACAATAAGATCCTTAATAAAAACAAGTTAAAAAAATTAAAACCACCAATAAATAAAAAACACACCAGCCTTCTAAATATTTGGGTAGGCTTGCCTAAACAAAAATGTTTTTAGCAGACGCCCCAAAAGAGTACAGTGAAGGTGCCTGCCTGTTGTCAAAAGGGAGGGAGTTTTGAAGGGAGAAGATTGATTCCTTCCAAATCCAAAACGGGTATTGCGTGACATCAATAACCATGAAACAGAAGTTGCCAGATCCTTCTATATAGTGAGAAGGTGGGGAGGGGTATTACTCAGAAGGGTGGTGGGAATGGGTGGTTGGCAGATAGCTGTGATGAGCCTGTTGACGACTCTTAACGACTGCAATAGGTCTTACAGGAAAAAGTAAGGGGTGAGAAGTTTACTACTATAAAAATACAGGATGGGCGCATAGACACCACCTTATACCGTAAACCAACTGACCGACAAACATATCTACATGCCTCTAGCTCCATCCCAAACATACCAAACAGTCCATTGTATATAGCCAGGCACCACGTTACAGCCGTATCTGTTCCAATTCTACAGACAGAGACTCTCACCTAAGAGATCTACAGCAAACCTTTTTAGAACTAAAATACCCAGCAGATGAAGTTAGACAACAGATAAACAGAGCCAGACTTATACCCAGAGAGAACTTGCTGCAAGACAGACCCAAAAAAGAAAATAACAGAACACCTCTAGTCATCACATACAGCTCCCAAGTTAAAACAGTACAACGCATCATCAGAGATCTACAACCTCTCCTGGACAATGACAGTTCTCTTTCTCAAGCTCTGGGAGGAAGACCTTTCATTGCCTACAGACAGCCACCCAATCTTAAACAACTCCTAACCCACAATAATACTACAACCAGACTTAACACGGACACTGGCACCAGAGCCTGCAATAAACCCAGATGCCAACTTTGCTGCCACATACACCCGGACAACACCATTACTGGCCCCAACAACACCACACATACCATCTCATCATCTCATCATCTAACATTGTGTATGCCATCAAATGCCAACAGTGTCCTTCAGCTCTCTATATTGGACAAACACGCCAAACCTTACGCCAAAGAATAAACGGACATAAATCTGACATCAAGAATCACAAGACAGAGAAACCAGTAGGAGAACACTTCAATCTCCCAGGACATTCTATACAAGATCTCAAAGTAGCTGTTTTACTACAAAGGAATTTCAGAAATAGACTGGAAAGAGAAGCTGCTGAATTGCAACTCATTACCAAACTTAAAACCATGGAGAGACCTGGTCTGAACAAAGACATTGGATTCTTATCTCATTATACATGACAAAGCCATTTTTCACCTTCTCACCCCTTGCTTTTTCCTGTAAGACCTATTGCAGTCATTAAGAGTCGTCAACAGGCTCATCACAGCTATCTGCCAATCACCCATTCCCACCACCCTTCTGAGTAATACCCCCTCCCCACCTTCTCACTATATAGAAGGATCTGGCAACTTCTGTTTCAGTGTATCTGAAGAAGTGTGCATGCACACGAAAGCTCATACCAAGAACTAACTTAGTTGGTCTTTAAGGTGCTACTGGAAGGAATTTTTTTTGTTTTGACTATAGCAGACCAACACGGCTACCTATCTGTATCAATAACCATGTTAGTTCCGCAGATTGAAGTAGTCGAATAGGCGCGTATGGGGTGAGGCGATCTCACAGGTTGACTGGTCCCAAGTTGTTAAGGGCTTTGTATATTAACACTTTGAACCTGGCCCAGGAGCAAATTGTCAACCACTGAGCACTGGTGTCATAACCTGACAAGGTCTTTGTGTAACACTGTGTAACTGTTTAAAATCCAACACAGAAAAAGCTTCCTCCGTGCAAAAATAACCAGGAACAGTTCCTGGTAAAGGAGAAGCAAAATCTTCCCAGAGTAGTAACAATTACTGCTGTGGAAAGCTCTATAAAGAAGATCTAATCCAGTGTGCTTGAATCCTGCTCGTGAGTTTTCCCTAGGAATCTGGTTGGTCACAGTGAGAACAGGATGCCGGACTAGATGGGCCCCCTTTGGCCGGATCCAGCAGGACTCTTCTGACGTCGATATCATTTTGTCAAACGGAAGTAGTGCTACATTTAAAAAAATCAAAGCCTTTTGTGGAGCACAAGCTAAAAACCCATAAGAATGTAATAACGAACTGGGAGCTTAAATTGCCAGGCAAAACATGTCCCATAGGCTGAAGCCAAGCTGTAGGCATGCAATGCAGTCCAAGCCTCCAGGGCTCCTGGAGCTCAGGAGCTTCATGTGCATAACAGAAGACAGAGAGGATTCTAAAACCCTCCAATGACATTTGCTGGTAGCTGGCAGGCTGCCCGTCCCTGCTGAGACAGGGCCAGCGAGCAGGGCCGTCTTACCCATAGAGGCTAGTGGCATGGGGCGGCAGGGCGCTAAGTTCTGGAGGGCGCCAGGGAAGAGGTGGAGGCTGGATGTGGCGGCTCCCAGCATCAGCTCGCTGCCCTCGCCCACCTCAGCCATGCCGCACCAAAGCAGCACGATGCCCCGAGGCTCCGTCTGCCATGGCTACTGCGGCACGAAGCGGCCAGCTGAGCCAGGAGGTGCCGCATCCAGTCTCCGCTTCTTCCCCACAGGAGGAGCTGCCCTCCAGCCACTGCCCACCTCCTCCAGCCCCACCGGCAGTGCCGTCCTCCCTAAGAAAGGGTCAACAACTCTGGGAAATGGGGTGGGGGTGGGGTGGGGGGTGGCACCGCCACCGCCGGAGGGAGCTTTGCACCACGGTGCCAGATATGTTTAAGATGGCCCTGCCAGCGAGGTAATGGAGGAATTTGTCGGACCTAACATTCTTGGCAGAGTTTGACTTCCAACAGATATCAGGGTACTTGAAGTCTCCCATGACTGCTTGTTGTTGTTTAGTCGTTTAGTGGTGTCCGCCTCTTCGTGACCCCCTGGACCAGAGCACGCCAGGCACTCCTGTCTTCCACTGCCTCCCGCAGTTTGGTCAAACTCATGCTGGTAGCTTCAAGAACAGTATCCAACCATCTCGTCCTCTGTCATCCCCTTCTCCTTGTGCCCTCCATCTTTCCCAACATCAGGGTCTTTTCCAGGGAGTCTTCTCTTCTCATGAGGTGGCCAAAGTACTGGAGCCTCAGCTTCAGGATCTGTCCTTCCAGTGAGCACTCAGGGTTGATTTCCTTCAGAAGGGATAGGTTTGATCTTCTTAGAATGGATAGGTTTGATTTTCTTTGTCCATTGAGTTTTCTTGGCAGGGATACTGGAGTGACTTGCCGGTTCCTGCTCCAGGTGGATCACGTTTGGTCAAAACTCTCCACTATGACCTGTCCATCTTGGGTGACCCTGCACGGCATAGCTCATAGCTTCTCCGAGTTATTCAAGCCCCTTCGCCATGGCAAGGCAGTGATCCATGAAGGACCCATGACTGCTATATCTCTCCTTTTTGAATGTTTGGTAATATGCTATGGGAAGCACCATCCAAGTCCTCAGTCTGGCTTGGAGGTCTGTAGCAGACGCCCACAAGAAGGTCACTGTTGTTTCTCTCCCATTCAGAGAAAGGGTTGGTCTTCCCCAAATCCGTCAGTGCATTTAGAAGCTGCCCTTTCATTCTAGCCCCTGTGCTGTGGGAGTCAGAAGGGTGCAATAGCGAAGTCCCCTCCCCTGCCAGCATACATTACAGCCTGGGTTGCGTTTCGCACGCAGGTGAAGTGAATCAGGGTAATAAACTTCAACCGGCACTTTGTTAAAAGAGGGTAATTTAATTTTAATGCTTTTGCAGAGAGCCTCCTTTTCTTCAAAAAAAGAGAGGCCTGCAGCTACTCCTGCCTTATTGGACAAGTGCGTCAAAGTTGTTAACATTAAACGGGAGCTATTTTAACGGCATTATCCGCCCCCACAGACCGGCTCTCGCTTATCACATTCTCCTGGATGCAGCTAAGGTTATTGTGCTCGGGCTCCCAGCCATGTGAAGGACTTGTCAAATTATCATGTTTAGGAAAAAAATGGGGAAATACTAGGCAGAGGAGAAGAAAGACGGGGAGGTGAAAAGAGCTTTCTGGCTGCGGCTCGCTTGTGTCATTTGAATGGCCAGAGCCATTAAGCCAAAGTCACGATATGCCTATCATTTTAATGTGGGCTCCATTGAGGCCCCTCAAAGCGCACACAAAGGGAGCTAATTCCCAGGACTTAATTCATGTTATTACACAGAACCGTACGGCAGAGGTAGGGGCTGGAGGGGTGTTTGACAAAGCAAGCCCTCCTTAACTCGGCCGGTGAAGTGTAGGTGGGTTCAGGCATGACCTGAGACCAAGATTCAGCTAAAAAAAGGATTTATTGGAACATCAGGAACAAGAAGAACAAGAATGACAAGCAAGCACAGAGAAATGCTGTTGGGTGGCAGAGAAAACTGCTCAACACCTGCTTTGCCTCTGCCTTCACCCAAAAGGAAAGCAATGCTGAACCTGGTAATAACAGATTAAATGGTTCCAGTTACAGATAGGTAGCCGTGTTGGTCTGCCATAGTCAAAACAAAAAAAATTCCTTCCAGTAGCACCTTAAAGACCAACTAAGTTAGTTCTTGGTATGAGCTTTCGTGTGCATGCACACTTCTTCAGATACACTGAAACAGAAGTTGCCAGATCCTTCTAAATAGTGAGAAGGTGGGGAGGGGTATTACTCAGAAGGGTGGTGGGAATGGGTGATTGGCAGATAGCTGTGATGAGCCTGTTGACGCCATTTTTCACCTTCTCACCCCTTGCTTTTTCCTGTAAGACCTATTGCAGTCGTTAAGAGTCGTCAACAGGCTCATCACAGCTATCTGCCAACCACTGATTCCCACCCCCCTCTGAGTAATACCCCTCCCCACCTTCTCACTATATAGAAGGATCTGGCAACTTCTGTTTCAGTGTATCTGAAGAAGTGTGCATGCACACGAAAGCTCATACCAAGAACTAACTTAGTTGCTCTTTAAGATTAAATGGTGTAAGGCAGGGGTAGGCAACCTAAGGCCCAGGGGCCGGATGCGGCCCAATCATCTTCTCAGTCCTGCCCGTGGACAGTCAACCACTTCCACACAGAAAGGGACATGATGCTTGAACCAATGGTGGCACCCATAATTTAAAAAAATATATCTTTTAAAATTAATTTTTCAGTTTATACATCTCAAAATAAACATTTTATGTAATACCATGTAACAATTGACTTCCCTCCTTCCCCTTTCATGGTTCATTTTACTTATCTATCATTCCTACATATTTTGCTATAGCCAATCTAATCGTTTCTCTATTTTACATCCTTCAAATATTTACCATACTGTTGAATTGGTATCTAAATGCTGCCGATGTTTTCAATTGTACACAATTATTTTCTGAATATTGAGCAAAAAATTTCCACTCCTCTTTGAATAAAGGTTCTTCTTGCTCTCTTATTCTATAAGTTAAACCTGCTGCTTCCACCAATTCTATCATCTCAAGTTGCCAATCTTCCTTACTAGAGATCTCACTCACTTTCCATCTTTGGGCTAGCAAAATTCAAGCCACTGTGGTTTAGTACATGAATGATTTTTTCCTGACAACTGGGAACTTCAGATTGAAGTATTCCTAATGAAAAGGCCTCAGGTTTTTTGGGGGAATGTTGTTTTAAACATTTTTTTGAAACTCATCGTAGATCATTTCCCAATAGCCTTTAACCTTTTTGCATGTCCACCACATGTGAAAACATGTTCCTTTTGTTCTTCTGCATTTCCAACACAGATCTGACCCAAATTGTGGCACCTGTATTTTTAAACTTGTTCATATAAACAATCTAGAAATAGGAGTGAGCAGTGAGGTGGCCAGATTCTCTGATGGTACAAAATTGTCCGGGGTTGCTACGTTCCTGTCCTTAATCTCCTTCTCCAACTGATTCAGAGCACGTTCAGAGATCCCAGAACGGACATTCCTTTTTTTTATATATATATAAAATTTTTATTAGGGTTTTTACATTACAAAATAGAAAAAGAAAAAATACAAAATAAAAGTAGTTAAAAACAATCAATCTTTTCATCACATTATTTTTCATTTACTTGTTTCCCGGACCTCCTCATACCTCTCTTTTTTGTATTCCAATTCAATTTATTAGCTCAGCAGTTTCTTTCCCTCTTTATTCTACCCTGGTCTTTAATCTTAAGTTATTTTAACATTAAATTTTTACTTTTTTAAAAAAACCATTTTTTCATATACTTTTATACCATTACAGCCAGAAACCACTTAATTTCAATCCAACATCATTCTAACATTCATTAACGGACATTCCAAGCATCAGGGCTGGAGCCAGTTTCCAAACGAGGAATCAGGATGGACAAACACACACACACAATCCCTTCTGCATTCTGCATCTCTTTTCCTCTCTTGGCTTCTTCTTCCTGCATTTCCAATTTACTAATAAATTGCACAAACAATAGTGTAGGGAGCTGCCATCTGGACAAACCCCAAGGATTTTCCGTGTAGGAAGACAAGTCTGATCTTGCACGGCATGCGGGAGAGTCTCCTGAGCCCATTTCTTCCTGTGGCGCTCAACTGCCGGAGCATTTTAGCCACAGGGCGAATCCCATGATGTGGATTTGGGAACATTGCTAATGTGCCAAAACATCCGGGGCAGTTTTGTTTAGGAAAAACGTGAACAAGGGTTTATGAAATTATTCACAATGTGGAAAAGCAGAAAGAGAGATGTTTCCCCTCTTCTGTCTCTTATAAACACTAGAATTCAAGCTCATCCAATGAAACCATGGTGTGATGGCCTGGGAATCTGATTCAGAGGCTGAATTGGAGGAATCCCAGCCTGCACAGGAGTCCCCGCCTCCAAGGCTGGCTGAGCCGGGGCTGGGGCTTGAAGCTGAAGGGCCCCCACCTGTGCTGGATCCTCAGGAGCAGATACCAGCTGAATCCACTCTGGCTCCGGAGGTGGTTGAGGACCCATTGCCTGCAGGTGCTCCTCTCCCAGCCCTGTCAGGGGAAGGTGAGTCTCCCCCTGGGTCCAGTAACCCTCCAGCCTCTCCTGAGCTGCAAAGGCTCAGGGCAGAGAGGCGGATGGAACTAAGTTCTCTCAGGAGGAGTGCTCGCCTTAAGGCCAGGAGAGGTGGGTCACCTGTGGGCCGGGACTGCCCCAGGCCTCAGAGGAGATAAAGGCCAGTCAGCCCAGTCCCAGGTTGCAGGAGCAACATCGTTGGAAACCTGTTCCTGCCAGCACCCAGACCTCTTTCGGAGTTCCTGACCTCACCCGACTCCCTGCCTTGGACCCCGCTTCGCCCTTGACGGACAGCCTCTAGACCCTCGACCCAGGACTGGACTCAGACCACGCCGCACGGTACCCCGCCCCCCCCCCCGGGACCAGCACACATGGGGTCCTAGAATGGTGAGGTTGGAAGTGACCCAAGTTCTGCAGGAGATTTAGGAGAGATAAAAGGAAGTACCAATGTTAAACAAAATAATTAACTTCTGGAACTCAGTGCCACAAGACCTAGTGATGACTGCTTGTATCAATGGCTTAGGAACACAGGAAGCTGCCTTCCACTCTCTACAAAAGATGATCTACAGCTGGTACTTCACCCCGACTACCGTATTTTTCGCTCTATAGAACGCACCCGACCATAGGACGCACCTTGTTTTAGAGGGGGAGAACAAGAAAAAAAAATCTCCCCCTCTGCTCAGCACCCCTTCAGCGAAGCGGCAGGAGAAACGGAGCCCCTTCCATTTCTACTCCCGCTTGCCTGAAGGGGCACTGCGTAGCTCTCCCTCTCTGCTGAAGCCAGGAGAGTCTTGCTCTCCCAGCTTCAGCAAAAGGAACCCGAAGCCTCCGGAGCTCAGTGCGAGTTCCCGCTGTGCTCCGCAGGCTTTGGGTTCCTTTTGCTGAAGCCGGGAGAGCAAGACTCTCCCAGCTTCAGCAAATGAAACCTGAAGCCTCCGGAGCGCTGTGGGAACTCGCGCTGCGCTCTGAAGGCTTCAGGTGGCTATCCCTGAAGCCTGGAGAGCGAGAGGGGTCGGTGCACATTGACCCCTCTCACTCTCCAGGCTTCAGCAAAAGCAACGCGAAGCCTCCGGAGCGCGGAGGGAGCGCTCCCTCTGTGCTTCGGAGGCTTCACGTTGCTATCACTGAAGCCAAAGAGCCTGCATTCACTCCATAGGATGCACACACATTTCCCCTATAGGTGTGTCCTATAGAGCGAAAAATACGGTAAATTGGTCAAAGTGCATAAAAGGGGGTCTAAGAGATGTTGGAAATGCAAAGAAACAGAGGGGACATTTATACATTTATATGGTCCTTGACCATAATCCCGCAGGATCTTATGTTCTTAGTCAAGGTTTAGGCAAATCCCACTGCTGGAAACAGGACGTAGGACTGGCCTGGCCCTTGGCGTGATCCAGTAGGACTTTCCTTGTGCTTTGATGGACTTAAAACAAAAGGGAGGAAAGTTCTCATTCCCCACACCTTCTTAGAATAGCGCTGCTGTAGAAATCAGAGACTCGATTTATCCCAGCACGGCAGTCTGGCGTAGAAATTTCCTTCCTGCAAGGCCTTTCACAACCAGTCACTTTCTCGGTGCAGAATGTCACCCAGACACTTCATCTTCAAGGTTAGATACACTTTCATGATTAATCGCTCTGTCTTCTAAGACCTTTGCCATCACTGGCTTGGTCAAGTGCTAATTAACCCAAGTCTACAGTTCTGGAAGATGCTTCTGACCTTGATAATGACTCTCCCTCACAGCCAGCTGTGTCGTGGCGGCGAGCGAATGTCTTGTGTGTCCTCTGGGTGCCAAGGGCAGTGAGCAGAAGGTCACCCAGGGTCTCTGACTGTAGGAACATGAACAGCGATAATAACTTTGGACTGAGCGCTGGTGGTTTGTGGGTAGCAGTAGATCTTTTGGTTTCTTCCTTCAGATTTTGTAGCGGCAAAACCCAACAGAAGACTCTAACTTGAGGAGCTGCAAGCCTATACTTGGTACACCATGCAGATAATGGGTGACAACATGCCCAAACCGAGTACAATGGATTTCTTATATGTCCCGTAATTTTGCTTATAGCTTTGTCAGTTCCAGAACATGAAGGGGTGAAATCATTTTGTAAGATAAGATTAGCACAAAAGAGGACTCTGCTCTCTTGTGGTTTCCAACGACTGCTATTCAGAAGCATGGCTGTCTCTAACTGTGAAACCATTGTGGCTAGTAGCCATTCAGATCCATCTCTATGAATTTCCCTAATCCTCTTTTAAAGCCACGTAGCTTGGTGGCTAGGGACGCGGGTGGCGCTGTGGGTAAAAGCCTCAGCGCCTAGGGCTTGCCGATCGAAAGGTCGGCGGTTCGAATCCCCGCGGCAGGGTGCGCTTCCGTTGCTCGGTCCCAGCGCCTGCCAACCTAGCAGTTCGAAAGCACCCCCGGGTGCAAGTAGATAAATAGGGACCGCTTACTAGTGGGAAGGTAAACGGCGTTTCCGTGTGCTGCGCTGGCTCGCCAGATGCAGCTTTGTCACGCTGGCCACGTGACCCGGAAGTGTCTCCGGACAGCGCTGGCCCCTGGCCTCTTAAGTGAGATGGGCACACAACCCCAGAGTCTGTCAAGACTGGCCCGTACGGGCAGGGGTACCTTTACCTTTACCTAGCTTGGTGGCTATCTCTGCTTCCGGTGGCAGAGAGTTCCATCGCTTAACTATGTGCGTAGCAGGAGTCTGTGCATGCCAACATGGACTTTACTACGAACTGGGAAACGAATGCTATTGAGGCAATAGTGCTCAGATGTTCAAAGGCACGCAAACAGCTGGAGTTTAAGAATCTTTGAGTCACTGCAGGCATTAATGGAGTTATTGGAAATACTCCGAAAAGCGTGTTTCATCTCTGCATCTAAAGGCAGATTCCTGTTGGGCAGGTGAAGGTCTCCCTGCTCCCCCCCTTGCAAAATGCTATTATCAGCATGAATGCAGCTGATGGTATGGCCTGACTGCCAGTTGGAGGGAAATTATCGCAACTGTGGGAGAAGAAGAGGAACTGCCTTGGATCAATGCTTCAAGTTCCTTTGCATACCTGCAGGCTAGTCTGTCTGTGGGCAGCAGGTTACAAGGCACTGGGGTGGTGGGGACATATAAGAAGAGCCTGCTGGATCAGGCCAATGGCTCATCGAGTTCAGCATCCTGGTCTTGTGGTGGCCAACCTGATGCCTGTGGCAACCAGGGAGCAAAACATGGGCACAAGAGCAATCTCCATTTCTGGGGTTTCAGCCTGTGGAATCCAACAAACCATGCCAGATTCTCCCTCCGTCACACTGAGCGATGGGATCCTTTCAATGCCCAGGGACAAGATGCAGGCAAAACCTTACCTGGGCAAGGACCGCCCATGTTGAACATGGGCAAATTTGCTTGTGAATCGGCCCCCAGTGAGCTCACAGTTGATCAGAGGTTTAATAATAATAAAATAATAATCACATTTTATTTATATCCTGCCCTCCCCAGCCGAAGCTGGGCTCAGAGCGGCTAACAATAAAAGTAACACAGCATTCTAAAATCAATTCAAAATCAAATTAATGGCAACCATTGGGCTAGAGTTCTGTGAGGATTGCGAAAGGAGGGGGTCAGACTGTGCCCTGGCCAAAGGCCTGGTGGAACAGAAAGATGTCAAGTCCCGCAGGGCCCTAGTCTCTTGGGACAGAGCGTTCCACCAGATCGGGGCCATGGCTGAAAAAGCCCTGGCTCTGGTTGAGGCCAGCCTAACCTCCCTGTGGCCCGGGACCTCCAAGATGTTTTTGTTTGAAGACCATAAGGTCCTCCGTGGGACATACCACGAGAGGCAGTCCTGTAGGTATGAGGGTCCTAGGCTGTATAGGGCTTTAAAGGTTAAAACCAGCACCTTAAACCTGATCTTGTACTCTACCGGGAGTTAGTGCAGCTGGTATAGCACCGGGTGAATGTGATCCTGCGGTGAGGACCCTATAAGGAGTCTTGCTGCGGCATTCTGCACCCACTGGAGTTTGTGGGTCAGTCTCAAGGGCAGCCCCACGTAGAGCGAGTGAGTGAGCAGAGTGAGTTTGAATGAGAAGTCCAACATTGCAGGTGATTGTTCATGTGAAAGCATCTACACACCTTGGGTTCTTCTTGAGTACACAGCACATAGTTAAACTATGGTGGCGCACTCTCCTTCTATGGAGGTTTTTAAGCAGAGGTTGGATGGCCACCTGTCCCGTGTGATCTAGCTGAGATTCCTGCATTGCAGGAGATTGAACTACTAGATGACCATTGGGGTCCCTTCCAACTCTATGGTTCTAAGAACATAAGAATGACCTGCAGGATGAGGCCAATGGTCCATCTAGTCCTGCAGATGCCGATGACGAAAACCCAGCAAGCAGAATTCAAGCACAAGAGCAATTATTTCCCCTCTTGAAGTTTCCAGGAACGCCATCTAGGTTGGTGGCCATCACTGTCTCCTTGGAGCCAGTTCCATAGTTTAACCATCTGTCCTGGATGTTTTAGCTGAGATTCCTGCATCGCAGGGGGTTGGACTAGATGACCCCTGGGGTCCCTTCCAACTCTGCATTTCTATTATTCTATCAACTAAGGGCTCATCCACACTTACCTTTTGCCCCATGCTTTCCAGGTGCAGGCCTGTGCTTTAAAGCACCATGTCCAAACACGCTTTGTTCCTCTGGTGCTTTCCCTGCTCTTTAATGTTGAATCGGAATAAAGAGCCATTTGGGTTTTCGGCGAATTGCCATTTGCTCCCATCCAGGGGTAAAGAGTGGTTTTTTTGCAGGGAAAGCACTGGGGCAAAAATAAAAGGTGCTTCGACATGGCGCTTTAAAGTGTGGACCTATCCCTAGAAACATGGCACAAAATGAAGTCTAGATGACCCTCGGCCAATAAAGCGAGATGAGCGCTGCAACCCCAGAGTTGTTTGCGACTGGGTAAAGGTAAAGGTAAAGGGACCCCTGACCATTAGGTCCAGTCGCAAACAACTCTGGGGTTGCGGCGCTCATCTCGCTTTATTGGCCGAGGGAGCCAGTGTACAGCTTCCGGGTCATGTGACCAGCAGGACTAAGCTGCTTCTGGTGAACCAGAGCAGCGCACGGAAACGCCGTTTACCTTCGCACCAGAGTGGTACCTATTTATCTACTTGCACTTTGATGTGCTTTCGAACTGCTAGGTGGGCAGGATCAGGGACCGAGCAACGGGAGCTCACCCCGTCGTGGGGATTTGAACCGCCGACCTTCCGATCGGCAAGCCCAAGAGGCTCAGTGGTTTAGACCACAGCACCACCCGCGTCCCTTAGATGAGCCCAAGTCCTACCTAAAAAAGGACTTTCTTTTCTCTGTCCTGAACCTTCCGACTTTCAGGTTTATTGGATGTCCCTGAGTTCTTGCGTAAGAACAACTTTTCTTTCTCTGCTCTCTCTGTGGCAGGAACCATTTCCCAGCACTCCCAGACCCTCCAGGTGTCCCTGTTTTCCAGGGACAGTCACAGATTTACAGAGGCTGTCATGCTTTCGATCCCAGAAGGTCCCGCTTTTCCTTCGGCCATCCCTATTTTCGCCAGAGAAATGTTGGAAGGTATGCAGTCCTGCTTTGAAGGGTTTAGGGTAAGTGGTTCTGCTCCAGCTCATTGCAAAAAGAAAAGAGAAAAAAAACCTAACATTTGGAGACAGGATTGCAGCCTGAGCTCCGACAACCAATGTCATGTCAAGAAGAATTAAAATAGGTAAATAAATAAAAAACCCTGTCACACAACTTTGTCTCTCTTTCTCTCTGCTCTGAAGACACACACACCTTTTGCATCACTTCAGCTGGGTGCAGATATAGCTTATCTTCAGCTGAAAGGTGGGAGCAACAGCCGCTGTGTCTGATGGGTTCTACCCCTCAAATGTGGTGCGTTTTCTGGGACCACGGAAAATTGGATGCGCAAGTCAATGGAGGCAAAGGCCTCTGCTTTGGGCAAGATCTTGGGCCTCCTTCTCATCTCCTTAGCAGCTTGTCGTCAGCCCTTCTCACTGGGCATTAACAGAGTCGGTTTATCACCAGTCATTAATCATCGCGGCTGGAATGCTATTATAACTGTGTGACCTCCGTGTGGCCCAGCAGCACTTGATGTGGACACTTTGTGATCTGTGTTAAGAAGTTAGTCCTGTATAACAAGTAACTCTACAATTGTAGAATTGTAGAGTTAGAAGGGACCCAAAGGTCATCTGGTCCAATCAAGCAGGAATCACAGCTGAAGGACCTCCTTCCTTGGAGGTTGTAAAGAAGGGGTTGGATGGTCCTCTGCCGTGGAGGTGGGCGGGTGTGGAGGACTCCCTGGTCCTGAATGGGGCAACTGTGACCCTGAAGGACCAGGTGAGCAGCCTGGGAGTCATTTTGGACTCACAGCTGTCCATGGAAGCCCAGGTCAATTCTGTGTCCAGGATGGCTGTCTACCAGCTCCATCTGGTACGCAGGCTGAGACCCTCCCTGCTCGCAGACCAGAGTCGTGCATGCTCTGGTTATCTCCCGCTTGGACTACTGCAATGTGCTCTACGTGGGGCTACCTTTGAAGGTGACTTGGAAACTGCAATTAATCCAGAATGCAGCAGCTAGACTGATGACTGGGAGCGGCCGCCGAGACCATATAACACCGGTCCTGAAAGACCTACATTGGCTCCCAGTATGTTTCCGAGCACAGTTCAAAGTGTTGGTGTTGACCTTGAAAGCCCTAAACGGCCTTGGTCCTGTATACCTGAAGGAGCGTCTCCACCCCCATCGTTCAACCCGGACACTGAGGTCCAGCACTGAGGGCCTTCTGGTGGTTCCCTCACTGCGAGAAGCCAAGTTACAGGGAACCAGGCAGAGGGCCTTCTCGGTAGTGGCACCCGCCCTGTGGAATGCCCTCCCACCAGATGTCAAAGAGAACAACAACTACCAGACTTTTAGAAGACATCTGAAGGCAGCCCTGTTTAGGGAAGCTTTTAATGTTTGATGCATTACAGTATTTTAATATTTTGTTGGAAGCCGCCCAGAGTGGCTGGGGAAGCCCAGCCTGATGGGCGGGGTATAAATAATAAACTATTATTAGTAGTAGTATTTAGTTGAGAGCCCTGCATTGCAGAGGGTTGGACTAGATCAGTGTTTCCCAACCTTTTTTGGGCAAAGGCACACTTGTTTGATGAAAAAAATCTCGAGGCACACCACCATTACAGCCCCGTGACGTCAGCGCGCAGCGTCACGCCGGGAGGGACGCACGTAAGTGTAATTTTCAATTTCCCCCCCTCCCCCTTGCCGGGGAACCTCCAAGCTTTGGGGGTGGGGGGGGGAGGAGGCAGCAAAGCGAGGGACTGAGGGACTCCTCCAACGACAAGGGTTGGGGAAGAAGAGAAAGGGCTATTCCGCTCCAGTCACGGGAGGGGAATATGTACTGGCCCAACTGGTGTGCGGTCTTCGGAAAGCGGGGTGCGGGAAGGAAGCCTAGGCTCGGGGTCCACCGACCTCGGCGGAGAAAGGCAACAACCGAAGCCTCCCGACGGTTTCGGGGGAGACGTTCAGAGCTTCCCTGGGAGTTTCTCAGCCTGCCTTTCGGAGGAAGAGGCGGAGGGGGCCTGGGGATGGCGGTGGCCTCGGCCTCGCCCTCCCTCCGTCCCTCTACCTTTGTAGTGGACGCGCAGGTTGTTCTGCGAGAGGCCGATGTAGCTGAATTTGTCCTTCGGGCTCCAGGAGCGCGGCAGCGGCGTCTCCTGCTCGTCCACGGCCGGGTAGAGCCGCTTGAGGCGCCGCTTGAGCTCCTTCTCCTGCTCGTTCAGGGCCGGGTCGCCGCCGTGAGGGAAGGGCGCCGGGGCGCTGCTGCTGCCGCCGCCGCTCCCGGCAGGCATGGGCCCAGCTGAGGCGGCGGCGGCTGTTGTGGTGGTGGCGGCGATAGCGGGCGGAGGAGGGGGTGGCGGCGGGGCCGAGGTGGCTGGCGGCGGCGGGGGAGGCGGCAGCGGGTGGAGCAGGAGGCCGGCCGAGGCCGCTGAGGGAGTAGGGTTGCCCGGGGCTTGAGGAGCCGTCGCCGGGAGTTGCTGCTGCTGTTGTTGCTGCTGCTGCCCGGACATGCCGAGAGGCTCCGCTTCTTCGGCTGAGGGACCCGACTGAGCTCGCGCGAAGGCGAGCAGGGGGGTTGGAAACAGACGGAGCCGATGACGAGCCGGCGCGTGCGTGCAGCGGCTGGCCTCGTAGGGAGCCGAGGGGCGGGGCTTCCTTTCTGAAGGAGCTGAGGGTGGGGGTCCTCCGGCGCCTTCGGCGAAACGGCACCGGCCCAGAGCGCTTCTAGGAGGCTGCCTTTGTGTGCGACGTTAAGCCCTCTTTCCCTCCCTCCAGCCCCGTGTCACCTGTGGAAAAGGGGGGTGGATCCAGTGACGCAACTCGGAAAACTGTTAGGGAAGCCAGAGCAGGAAAGTGAGTGGGGGGCGGCGTCGCCGCTTTAACCCACGTTTCCTTTTTGAAAGAGAAACTTAAGTCAGTGTTTCCCAACCTTTTTTGGACTCGCCCGCCTCCCTCCAGGCAACATCTCGCGGCACACCAGGCAACATCTCGCGGCACACTAGTATGCCGCGGAACACCGGTTGGGAAACACTGGACTAGATGACTCTTAGGGTCCCTTGCAACGCTATGATCCCTGACTGATGGCCACCCAACCTCTGCTAAAAAGCCTCCACTGAAGGAGAGTCCGCCATCTTCCGAGGGAGCCCTTTCCACTTCAGGTAGCGAAGTTCTTGGGCAGAACTTCCTTGTCTGGACAGGAGGCTGCTGACAGTTTGCTCAGCTCCTCAAACTCCTTGGCTAAGTGGGACCCTTTCATACGCCAGCAGTTCCCAGGATACCACCACGATCTGCCCATTCTCTCTCCTGCCCGGGGGAAGAAAATGAAAACAACTCCCTCTCATACGCCTCCAGGAGCTTCTGTCTACCTGCTCCATTGTTTCAGAGCATCGAGGTGAAATATGCTTAAATGATCTGCAGCTAATTAGCAGTCGCTGGCCAAAATGCAAAGCTGATTACGTCTTCCGCCGCAAGGGGACCCCCGACTGGTTAACCGGCCAAAAGCGGTTACCTTAATGTACTCATTATCCTTGTCTTTTCAGTTCAAATTAAGCTGCTTGGCAGAATGAGATCTCTTGCAGGCTGCGGGGGCGGGGATGAATTGTTTGAATCAAGGATGATTTGTTATGAATTAGGAAGAATCAAGATCATTTCTGCAGAAAAGAGTATATTATTTATTCATTTGTTTGTTTATTCATTCATTCATCCATCCATCCATCAGGGTGATTTCTACCCTGCCTTTCCCATGTCAGAAAGGAAATGGTGGATGGACCAGTGGTCTGACTCAGTATACGGGAGCTTCCTGTGTTCCTCTTCCCAAGGCAGTGGAATGGATCAGAGAGGTATCTGCCTAAAAGCAGCATTGGAGACTTCAACCTTCCTTCCTTTGGGGTTGTTAAAAGAGATGACCAGCACAGCTGTGGATGGGACTTCCCTGCTGGAGACAGGCAATAGATTTTTCCTGGCCAGGGAGCTACAACGGAAAAGCAGATTCTGCAGGGCTTTGCACTGCTTCAAAACTCGGCATCGCTGGCTTGACCCAAGGGGTCAGTGGGGCCAAAGAAACAAGGCTACTGGCCAGGATGGCTCTACGCTGTCTCCACAGTTGGAGGAAGCAATGCTTCTGAACACCAGTTGCTGGAAGCCAGAGGAGGGGAGAGAGGTTCTTGTGCTTGAATCCTGCTTGCGGGTTTTCCCTTGGGTATCTGGTCGGCCACTGTGAGGAGAGGGTGCTGGGCCAGATGGGCCCCCTTTGGCCTGATCCAGCAAGCTCTTCTTATGTTAAGCCAGTGCCATAACTACAGGAGAGCTAGCTGGGTATTTTTGCCCCGGGGTGAAGCCTCCATAGCAGTGCCATGGAGGCTCTCAGCCTGTATGTGTGCATGCAAATGCGTGTGGGGTGTGTGTGCCAAACTGGGCCTTTGCCCCGGGTGAAATCAAGCCTTGTTCTGCCTCTCGTTAAGCAAAGGTCCGTATAGTTAAAGCTATGGTTTCCCAGTAGTGATGTATGGAAGTGAGAGCTGGACCATAAAGAAGGCTGATCGCCGAAGAATGGATGCTTTTGAATTATGGTGCTGGAGGAGACTCTTGAGAGTCCCATGGACTGCAAGGAGATCAAACCTATCTATTCTGAAGGAAATCAGCCCTGAGTGCTCACTGGAAGGACAGATCCTGACGCTGAGGCTCCAAGACTTTGGCCACCTCATGAGAAGAGAAGACTCCCTGGAAAAGACCCTGATGCTGGGAAAGATGGAGGGCACAAGGAGAAGGGGACGACAGAGGACGAGATGGTGGGACAGTGTTCTCAAAGCTACCAGCATGAGTCTGACCAAATTGCGGGAGGCAGTGGAAGACAGGAGGGCCTGGAGTGCTCTGGTCCATGGGGTCACGAAGAGTCGGACACCACTAAACGACTAAATAATACAACAACAACATCTTTAAGCGACAGCGGGGTCTACCCTACCACCACTCCTGAAATCATTCTTGCTTCCAGCGTCTATCTTCCAAACGACGAGGGAGGAGACCCTTGGATCTGCTGCAGAATATTTTATTCCCCTTTCATCTTTGGATGAACTCTGCAGAGAGGCTCACTGGAGAATATTCCTGGTTTCATCCTTTGTGACAGCTGAGCTCTTCTGGAAACACAGAACATTTTGCACTATCCGTGTTGGCGCCATAAATACACTCGGCGCTCCTGCTTCCGAGCATTTAAGGCTAGGTTTGCTCCGTAGCCTTTCGGAACCTCTGCATTATGAAACAAATTCCCAGCGAGGTGCTTCTGGGAGGAGCCATCCATCACTCCCGACTCAAGTAGCAGCCAGCTTCAGCTACTTGCGGCCACACTGACGGCATGCTTTTAAACTCCCCGAGTTTCCTGCTGACTGCACCCTAACCTTGGGAACCATCCAGCCAGCAAAGTGGACCTTGATAGTCCAATGGCAGCAGGGAGGGCCCATCTATCAAGCCTGGGAAGTTCAGGTCTCTGCTAAGACAGGCTCGACCTTGACGGGCTGCCCTATCTGGAAGGAAAGGGGGCGAAGCAACTTTGTTGGCCGGGCTCCAGGATTCTGTCGATATTGGCCGTATCAGGAGGAGGAGAGGCTTTTGAAGGAGAGGGAGGAGGACAAGAAGCCATGAAGGGCAAAGGGGAGGAGGCAATATCAGTGTTTCGTTCCCAACCAGGGGATCGCAGAAGCTGAAGAAGACAAAGCAGATGGCTCGCGAGCTGTGCTGTGGCTCCCCTTTTAAAATGTCCAGCTGCTGTTTGTGCCTTCCAACAAAAGCCAAAAGTTAAGATAATAATGTCACAGGCTTTGGCTTCTTACCAGACTGTCAGCGTTCTGCAGAGAGGATTCAGTCACACACCCAGCAAATTGAATTACAAAGGAGTTGGTGCTTAGGGGGAATTTGTGTGGGTTCAGTGCTCTGGCACAACAAAGCCACTTCTCCCCCAAGCCGACTCGCCAAATCAGAGTTTTTGCAAGAAGGAAAGCAATGGGTGCACTGGGATAGCAGTTTCTCTGGGACAGTGTCATCGGACCTTCCCACAAACAAATCAGAACTGATGCTCAAGAAGCAGGTCATCCGGAAGTGACCTTAGGGACATAAGACGAGGCTTCTGGATCAGGCCAATGGCCCATCTAGTCCAGCATCCTGTTCTCACAGGTGACCAAGTAGATGCCTCTTCTGGGAAACCCGCAAGCAGAATTCGCACACAGGGGCACCTCCCCTCCTGTGGTCTCCAGCAACTGGCATTCAGAAGCATTGCTGCCTCCAAAAAAACTCTAAGCAGCGTAGAGAAAACTAAAGGAACAACAGACAACATTTTTTTACAAAAATACACAGCTAAATATGAAAACTTTACATTAATTTTTAAAAATGCTAATGCACATAAACCAATATCAGTTCCTTCTGATGCAATTCCCTTCTCAGCCTCCTGGCTCTCACCCAGGGCCCAAACAAACTGGAGAAGGAAGGAAGGAAGGAAGGAAGGAAGGAAGGAAGGAAGGAAGGAAGGAAGGAAGGGGAGGAGGGGGGGGAGAGAGAGAGACACACCAAATCAGCTTAATAAGGACTGAGGAAATGCTGGCTGGAGTAGGGAAAGAAGGAGAAAGAGAAAACCCAGGGATTCAGGAGGAATGGAGTGGAGCAGCTGGAAACCTGAAGAGGAGAACATCAGGCTGCAACACTTTGTTGCAGATTCCTCTGGCCTTCACTAATGACAAAAAGCAGAGAGGATCAGCTGCTTCTGCTGAGCTTCTCTGCCACAAACTTTTCTCTTGTATGGCTCTGTGTGTTTGGCACAGGCCTTTCCTTTGAAGGGGACGCAGGTGGCGCTGTGGGTTAAACCACAGAGCCTAGGACTTGCCAATCAGAAGGTTGGTGGTTCGAATCCCCATGACGGGGTGAGCTCCCGTTGCTCAGTCCCTGCTCCTGCCAACCTAGCAGTTCGAAAGCACGTCAAAGTGCAAGTAGATAAATAGGTACCACTCTGGCGGGAAGGTAAACGGCATTTCCGTGCGCTGCTCTGGTTCTCCAGAAGCGGCTTAGTCATGCTGGCCACATGACCCGGAAGCTGTATGCCAGCTCCCTCGGCCAATAAAGCGAGATGAGCGCCGCAACCCCAGAGTCGGTCACGACTGGACCTAATGGTCAGGGGTCCCTTTACCTTTGCTTTGATGGGAACTAATAAAGCTGCCGTGACTTATCTTGCTTAAAGCTCCACTGCCCAAGACTTAAGCCACTCTGCTTTTTAGAAGGGTGTTGACAAGCTGGAAGGTGGGCAGAGGAGTGCGGACAAGAGGATCCAGGGTCTGGAAACTAAGCCAGATGAGTAACGGTTGAAGGAGCTGGGTGTGTTTAGCCTGGAGAAGAGGAGACTGAGAGGAGATAGAAGAGCCATCTTCAAATATCTCCAGGGCTGCCACATGGAAGATGGACCCGAACCGCTGAATTCAAATTGCAAGAAAAGAGATTCTAATTAAACTTTACGAAGAACTTTCGGATGGCAAGAGCTGTTTGCCAGTGGAACATTCTCCCTCGGGAGATGGTGAACTCTCCTTCCTTGGAGGTTTTTAAGCAGAGGTTGGGTGGCCATCTGTCCTCGATGCTTTAGCTGAGATTCCTGAATTGCAGAGGGTTGGACTAGATGATCCTTGGAGGTCCCTTCCAACTCTATTATTCTTTAGGGAAATAGAGATGTTTGGAGTGCAGGCACACAGGAAATGGCTGGTGGGGAAAGAGAGGAGGTGGTGGTGGTTTCACCTGTCTCCTCTGTTGTTGTTGTTTAGTCGTTTAGTCGTGTCCGACTCTTCGTGACCCCCTGGACCAGAGCACGCCAGGCACCTCTGTCCTCCACTGCCTCCCGCAGTTTGGTCAAACTCATGCTGGTAACCTCGAAAACACTATCCAACCATCTCGTCCTCTGTCGCCCCCTTTTCCTTGTGCCCTCCATCTTTCCCAGCATCAGTGTCTTCTCCAGGGAGTCTTCTCTTCTCATGAGGTGGCCAAAGTCTTGGAGCCTCAGCTTCAGGATCTGTCCTTCCAGTGAGCACTCAGGGCTGATTTCCTTCAGAATGGATGCCTTTGATCTTCTTGCAGTCCATGGGACTCTCAAGAGTCTCCTCCAGCACCATAATTCAAAAGCATCAATTCTTCGGCGATCAGCCTTCTTTATGGTCCAGCTCTCACTTCCATACATCACTACTGGGAAAACCATGGCTTTAACTATACGGACTTTTGTTGGCACATCTCCTCAGAGTCCCACAATCACAACCTCTTTGCAGATTTTGGGAAGTGGCAGCTCAAGGCTTGTCCTGAAGGTGGCAATATTGCCACTCAGATGGAGAGGCGTTTATGCCTCCCTGTCATTTAGGAGGCTGCCCTGGCTCCCCTCACCCACCCGCTGGACGAGTGGAAACTAAGCATTTTCTGGCACCGAGTAGCCACTTGCCCAAGCATGACGGATCCCCTGAGCAGGATCAGCCCCTCCTTTGGAGACCACCCTTCTTGAGGAACGCGTGTGAAGACACATCATCAGAGGAAAGCCATTTGTTTTCCTTGGAAGTTTTAGAAACACACACACACTTATCAATTGTTACGCGTTCCTCCTTTGAACAGATCTGGCTCCCTGGGGGGCTGGCTGCCCGTCTGGGGGGGCTTGGTGGCCTTTTCCTTCTTGTGAGCTCAGCAGCCAAAACAAAACACAGGTGCGCTGTTCACAAAACCCAAAGCTGGAGAAATCTCTGCAGCAGCACCTCAGATGCTTAAATGAAAACGAGACTATGTACAGTGGTGCCTCGAGTTACAGATGCTTCAGGTTACAGATGCTTCAGGTTACAGACTCCACTAACCCAGAAATATTACCTCGGGTTAAGAACTTTGCATCAGGATGAGAACAGAAATCGTGCGGCGGCAGCAGGAGGCCCCATTAGCTAAAGTGGTGCTTCAGGTTAAGAACAGTTTCAGGTTAAGAACGGACCTCCGGAACGAATTAAGTACTTAACCCGAGGTACCACTGCATCTATTTAGGTTTCTCTCTTAAAATCCAGGGCAAGGGCTTCTCCGCCTCTTCCTATTTTATCCTCACAACACCCTGGCAGGGCAGGTTTGGCTGAGAGATGGTGAGGAGCCCAAGGACACTATAGGTTCTCATGGCTCCGTGGGGAAGATTATTATTTATGATTTGTTTATTCCTCTTTCAGCCCCTCTCCTCTGCCCCCAGGAGCTCACGGGGGTGTACATGGTTCCCCCGCCTCCACATTGAATTACTATATTTTAATATTTGGTTGGAAGCTGCCCAGAGTGGGCCAGATGGGCGGGGTATAAATAAATTATTATTATTATTATTATTATTATTATTAAATCTCCACAACAGCCCTGTGAGGTAGGTTAGGTTGAGAGAGGCAGTGACTGGACCAAAGTCACACCCAGCGACAGCTTAATAGTCAAGTGGGGATTTGAACCCTGGTCTTTCCTGGGTCCTAGTCCTGCACTCTAACCACTATGCAACACTGCCTAACTGCAGCCATTTGAACAGAGGTCTTTTCCATTTCAGCCATCACGTTACACTTGCTCTTGGCGAATTCAGGCAGCAGGGGGGTTCAGGAAGGGCCGTCGCTCAGCGGAAGAGTATCTTCGGATGGTAGAAAGTCCCTGTCCGAAATCCTGGAGAGACATTGACAGTCACTGTAGACAACAAAGAGCTAGAGCGACCACAATGGTCTAACTCTGCGTAATGCAGCTTCCTGCAAACATGACATGAAAGCTGGCAAGATCAACCCCACCATGTGGGAATCCCTTGCAGACGACCGCAGTTCCTGGAGACAGACAGGTCCTGCATCCACAGCAGCGAGCAGAGGAGGAATAACTGCTGGGAAGAGCGCAGAGAGGAGGAGAAATGCCCTGGTGTATCTGCAGCAGCACAACTCGACGCCTTTACCTGCCCCAGCTGCAACAACACATGTCTCTCCCATATCAGTCTCTACAGCCACAGCAGGCGCTGTAACTCTACTGCAGTTGGACCTCATATGAGCTCTGAAGGCTCACTCCTCCATTGTCTCCAAGGCAGGGAGATGCCAGCCACCACAGGTGCTGTAACTCTCTGATGGTTTGACCTAACCTCCAAAGGTAGACTCCTCCATTGTCTCCCGAGACAGACGGATGCCAACAATTTTCCTAAACAACCATCTTGTGAAGCCCAACAACTGGCGTCCACAGGCAAACTGTGCTCATGGCCATTGATGGCCTTTCCCTCCGTGGATCCCTTTTAAAGCCATCCAAATAGCTGTTGCTGCATCAAGTTTAACTATGGCTGCCTACACAGCATACACTGAAAGAACATGGGAAGCACAATTGCAAATAATAATAATAATAATAATAATAATAATAATAATAATAATAATTTATTATTTATACCCCACCCATCTGGCTGGGTTTCCCCAGCCACTCTGGGCGGCTTCCAACAAAACACTAAAATACAATAACCTAGTAAACATTAAAAGCTTCCCTAAACAGGGATGCCTTCAGGTGTCTTCTAAAAGTCTGGTTGTTCTTCTCTTTGATATCTGGTGGGAGGGTGTTCCACAGGGCAGGCGCCACCACCGAGAAGGTCCTCTGTCTGGTTCCCTGTAGCCTCACTTCTCGCAGTGAGGGAACTGCCAGAAGGCCCTCGGCGCTGGATCTCAGTGTCCGGGCAGAACGATGGGGGTGGAGACACTCCTTCAGATATACTGGGCCTTTGAGGCCATTTAGGGCTTTCAAGGTAAGCACCAACACTTTGAATTTGCTCAGAAATGTACTGGGAGCCAATGTAGGTCTTTCAAGACTGGTGTTATATGATCCCAGCAGCTGCTCCCAGTCACCAGTCTGGCTGCCGCATTCTGGATTAGTTGTAGTTTCCGGGTCACCTTCACAGGTAGCCCCACGTAGAGCGCATTGCGGTAGTCCAAGCAGGAGATAACCAGAGAACCTCCAAAGAACCCGGGGAACTGTAGCTTACCCCTCCACATTAGAATCAGTGCTAAAAAAATCAATTGAAAAGACAATTCTACCTTAAGTTGGACAAAGCTTGTAAAACCAGCTCTTCTTTCATTTCACTTTTCTTCCTTTCTTTTTAAAAGGCATAGCTAACGGAATTTGAGAACTTTCATCTCACTTCAAGGTGTTTTCTCCCTGCCTTTGTCTCAGCCGGCTTCACCCTGAGCTGAGGTTGCAGGGTGCCTTTAGCGCCTTTCATCTTTCTGGTTCTTGCTGCCGATGGCCAGCTGGACTCTCACCTTTTATGATGAAACAAAAGTATTTTGGATCCCAGCTCACAGTATGTGAGCATGCCTGACCTTCCTGTTTCAGAGGTGACTGTGTCGTTGTCCGGGATGCTTCTGAACACCGTAGGTGGAGTTCCAAGACATTGCGGATTGCCAGCTGAGATGAGGTTGTCTTTACTTGGGACCATCAGGAGAACTGCTTAATCTCTCCAGTGACACTTGTGTCCTGCTGTATTGCATTAGAAAAAAATCAATTTCAAATTGGGGCATGCTCCAGAAGTATGATAGTCTTCCTGAAAGGACGCCAAGAAGTTACACAACACACCAGCAAATGTATCGTTATACAATATGTGTTATATATCTCAGAGCCACAAGTGGCTTCATGGGTCCCAGCACACACCCTGGGTGGATTCAGAGAATCTCCACCCCTATTGTCCAGCCCGGACACTGAGGTCCAGCACGAGAAGTGAGGCTACAGGGAACCAGGCAGAGGGCCTTCTCGGTGGTGGCACCCGCCCTGTGGAATGCCGTCCCATCAGATGTCAGGGCAATAAACAACTATTTTACTTTTAAAAGACAACTGAAGGCAGCCCTGTTTAAGGAAGTTTTTAATGTTTGACGCTGTATTGTTTTTAATATTCGGTTGGAAGCCGCCCAGAGTGGCTGGGGAAACCCAGCCAGTTGGGCGGGGTATAAATAATGAATCATCATCATCATCATCATCATTAATTGTAGAGGTAGAAAGGACCCCCATGGTCATCCCTGACAGATGGCCATGCAACCTCTGCTTAAAAACCTCCAAGGAAGGAGAGGTTTTGAATGAGGTCACTGGAGACTTCTGTGATATGAGATTTATTTGCACACACGGAAACATAAGAAGAGCCTGATGGCCCGTTTTATCCTCCATCCTGATCTCGCAGTGGCCAACCAGTTGCCTGTGGGAAATCTGCAAGCAGAAAATGAACACAAGAGCCCTTTGAACTCTGAAGGCAGTCATGTTCAGGGAAAAAGTTTGATGTTGTTTTGTGTTTTTACTATTTTTTGTTGGATGGCACATAAATGATAGCATTCTTCTTCTTCTTCTTCTTCTTCTTCTTCTTCTTCTTCTTCTTCTTCTTCTTCTTCTTCTTCTTCTTCTTCTTCTTCTCCTCCTCCTCCTCCTTCTTCTTCTTCTTCTCCTCCTCCTCCTTCTTCTTCTCCTTCTCCTTCTCCTTCTCCTTCTCCTTCTCCTTCTTCTTCTTCTCCTTCTCCTCCTCCTCCTCCTCCTTCTCCTCCTTCTCCTTCTCCTCCTCCTTCTTCTTCAGCATTGCGGCCTCCAACTGTGGAAGCAGAACAAAGCCATCCTAGCTAGAAGCCTTCAATCGCCCTCTACTCCTCCATGAATTTGCCAAATTCCCTTTTAAAGCCACCCAACTTGAGGACCATCACTACCTTCTGGGGAAGTGAGTTCCATAGTTTATATGCAGGCAGTTGAGGGTATTACCATAGTGATGTTCAGAGGTCTGGGGCAGAGACTGCTGGTGCCCCAACACATATGCACAGCCTCACACACCCAAATCCAGCACCTGCATTACCTGTCACCTGCCTGGTCAGAATGTTGGATTGGGACCTTGGAGACGAGGACGCAAATTCCCACTTGGCCACGAAGCCTAACCTACCTCACAGGGTTATTGTGGGAATTGATTGGCAGGGTAGAGAGAGAGAGAGAGATAGAGAGATAAAACTTTATTCGCATTAGCCAATGGCCATAGCAATAGTAAAGCTTTACAGTATACGCAGAAAAGGAAATTTGATATAAGAGCACCATCAGCCATCAGTTAGTGGCCCTTATTCTGATTGCCCCGGCTATGAACCCAGCAACCTTTGCTGTTATCTGCTCATTTTGATCTGATAGAAGGAAGGACATTCTGGGTAGAGAAGCTAGCAGGCTACCTTGAGCTCCTTGGAGAAAAAGGTAGGATGACAACAACAACAACAACAACAACAGGAAACCAGAACTACTTTGTATCAGAGCAGAGCTTTCCAAACTGTGTGTCGCAACACATTCGTGTGTCGGCTGCGGTGTGTAGGTGTGTCATACAAACGCTCCCTGCGCTCCTCCTGGGGCTGGAAAGGGGTTAGTTTAACTCCCGGTTTGCTAGTAAAACTGAATTACTGTGTCGCAAAATGATGCAAGTCTAAAAAGTGTGCCACCAACACGAAAAGTTTGGAGAGCTCCGTATTAGAGAGTTGAACTAAGTTCCTTCCCTGACAATTCATTTCCTTTTCTGTCCTTGGAAAACAAGAAATAAAACCTATAAATCCAGGAACAATCACACACATGCCAAGTTATTACATTAGTACTCGGAGAAATTATTGAATTAATGTGTTTTGCATTCCAGAAATGCATTATGGATTTATGCAAATGGCATTAGTATTTCTTATTTGAAATTCTTCCCAGTTACAGCATTTATATTTCCTATTTGCATTACTGAAATGTATGTGTTTCACCCAGCTCTGGAGACAGAGATATAACTTTTTCCACCCTTTTCCTACCTTGGCTTGCTGCCTCCCTCAGACTACTGTGCCAGTACTAAGGAGCTTTCCCATAAGCCATTCTTCTCATGCAACACACTGATTCCTATGAAGGGACTGGGGAGCCCCTTCTCCCAGTGGGGGGAATTTTCAGAAGAAGGAGAGGAAAAGAGCAATTCAAGATGAACTTTAACAGGGAGAAATGTAAAGTATTGCACTTGGGCAAAAAAAATGAGAGGCACAAATACAAGATGGGGGACACCTGGCTTGAGAGCAGTACATGTGAAAAGGATCTAGGAGTCTTGGTTGACCACAAACTTGACATGAGCCAACAGTGTGACGCGGCAGCTAAAAAAGCCAATGCAATTCTGGGCTGCATCAATAGGAGTATAGCATCTAGATCAAGGGAAGTAAGAGTGCCACTGTATTCTGCTCTGGTCAGACCTCACCTGGAGTACTGTGTCCAGTTCTGGGCACCACAGTTCAAGAAGGACACTGACAAACTGGAACGTGTCCAGAGGAGGGCAACCAAAATGGTCAAAGGCCTGGAAACGATGCCTTATGAGGAACGGCTAAGGGAGCTGGGCATGTTTAGCCTGGAGAAGAGGAGGTTAAGGGGTGATATGATAGCCATGTTCAAATATATAAAAGGATGTCATATAGAGGAGGGAGAAAGGTTGTTTTCTGCTGCTCCAGAGAAGCGGACACGGAGCAATGGATCCAAACTACAAGAAAGAAGATTCCACCTAAACATTAGGAAGAACTTCCTGATAGTAAGAGCTGTTCGACAGTGGAATTTGCTGCCAAGGAGTGTGGTGGAGTCTCCTTCTTTGGAGGTCTTGAAGCAGAGGCTTGACAACCATATGTCAGGAGTGCTCTGATGGTGTTTCCTGCTTGGCAGGGGGTTGGACTCGGTGGCCCTTGTGGTCTCTTCCAACTCTATGATTCTATGATTCTATGAATTCCTTTCAACAAGCAGAACATGAAGGCAGCAGCCTTGCCTTATCCTTTCCAAGATGGCGGCACTTCCTCTGTTGACGCCCATCTACAACAACAAAGAGCAGAAGCATGGTCAAATCCTGATGCTTGGGCTGTGGGTGACTGGACAGCTGGCTTGACAGTAGGACAGGAGTCTAGGGGTCTTAGTAGACCACAAGCTCAGCATGTGTCCATGTGATGCAGCAGCAAAAAACCTTAACACTATTCTAGGCAGGATGATCAGAAGTCTAGTGTCTGGAAGGGAAGTCATAGTCCCACTCTCTTCTGCCTTGGCCATGTGCTGGGCCCAGGGGTAACCCGTGAAACACGGTCCAGGACCGGTCCAGAATCCGAAGGTTCCGCTGGGAGTCAGTCCGACAGGGCCAAGGCAGGACATGAGGCAGGAAACCAGGCAAGGACAGGTACAGGATCTGGCATACAGCAATGTTGCTCCCGCAACCTAGGGCGGGGTCCGATAGCCTTTTATCTTTGTCGGGGTAATGGCCGGTCCTGATCCCCCAGCGACTTACCTCCCTGTTTTGCCCGAAGTTGAGCACTCCTCCTGCGAGTACTCAGGTCTCTCCTTCTCTCAGACCTGAGTCTCTGCAGCTCGGGAGATGTCAGTGGGTTACCAGACCCAGAGGCCGCCTCAGCCTCCCCTGACCCAACTGGTAGTGGAGCAGCTGGAAGTGATGGCCCAGCTGGAGGCAACAAGGTCATCCGCACATCTGGAGCCAGGGCAGGCTCAGGCCCCTGACTCGGCCCAGCTGGTGCTTGTTGCAGGGGAACCTGTGCAGACGGGGACTCTTCAGGATCAGGCCCCAGACTTGGTTCAGATGATGCCTGAGGCAAAGGATCCGGTGCAGACTGAGACCCCTCTGGTTCCGAGTCTGAGTCCCGGGCCATCACAGGTCAGACCACACCTGGAATACTGTGTCCAGTTCTGGGCATTTCAGTTTAAAAGGGATATTGACAAGCTGGGAGGTGTGCAGAGGAGGGCAACCAAGATGATCAAGGGTCTGGAAACCAAGCTTTGTAAGGCACAGTTGAGGGAATTGGGGTGTTCAGCCCATAGAAAAGAAGACTGAGAGGTGATGTGAGAGCCATCTTCAAATATCCAAAGGGCTGTCACATGGAAGATGGAGCAAGCTTGCTTTCTCTTAGAATAGAATCATAGAATCATAGAGTTGGAAGAGACCACAAGGGCCATCGAGTCCAACCCCCTGCCAAGCAGGAAACACCATCAGAGCACTCCTGACATATGGTTGTCAAGCCTCTGCTTAAAGACCTTCAAAGAAGGAGACTCCACCACACTCCTTGGCAGCAAATTCCACTGTTGAACAGCTCTTACTGTCAGGAAGTTCTTCCTAATGTTTAGGTGGAATCTTCTTTCTTGTAGTTTGGATCCATTGCTCCGTGTCCGCTTCTCTGGAGCAGCAGAAAACAACCTTTCTCCCTCCTCTATATGACATCCTTTGATATATTTGAACATGGCTATCATATCACCCCTTAACCTCCTCTTCTCCAGGCTAAACATGCCCAGCTCCCTTAGCCGTTCCTCATAAGGCATCATTTCCAGGCCTTTGACCTCTTGCTCTGGAGGGGAGGACTCGAACCCAGGGCTTCAAGTTACAAGAGAGAAGATTCCGACTCGACAGCAGGAAGAACTTTTATGACAGCAGGAGCTGTTTGACATTAGAACGGACTCCCTCAGGAGGTGGTGGACTCTCCATCCTTGGAGGTTTTTAAACAGATTGGATGGTTGAATGTCAAGGATCATGATGCTGTGATTCCTGCATCGCAGGGGATTGGACTAGATGGCCCTTGGGGGTCCCTTACAATTCTATGATTCTTTGAGTTTTCCATGCTGGACAAACCCTGAGCTAATCCTGCAAAATCTGAGAGCAGTTTTGTGCATCCATGTGGCCAAGCTTATTTTTTTTTTTAAAAAAGATATTTATTAAAGTTTTCAAAATGTTACAAAAAGAAAAAAGAAAAAGAAAAAATACAAAGTAAAAACAGTTTAAAACAATTCAATCTTTCCGTATCTTATCTTTCATTTGCTTGTTCCCCAGACCTCCTCACACCTCCCTTTTTTGTATTCCAGTTCAATTAGTTGGTTCAGCAAATCCTTTCCCTCTTTGTTTTTATCCTAATCTTCAATCTTAATATGTTATAACTTTAGATTATCACCTGTTAACAATCCATTTTTGCACATTCCTTAATAACATTACTGCTAAAAACCACTTAACTTTGATCCAACATCATTCTAACATTCATTAATTTTGCAGTATTTCTGTAGATAGTCTTTAAATTTTTTCCAATCTTCTTCCACCGACTCTTCTCCCTGGTCTCGGATTCTGCCGGTCATTTCCGCCAGTTCCATATAGTCCATCACCTTCATCTGCCATTCTTCCAGGGTGGGTAGATCTTGTGTCTTCCAATACTTTGCAATAAGTATTCTTGCTGCTGTCGTGGCATACATAAAGAAAGTTCTATCCTTCTCTGGCACCAATTGGCCAACCATGCCCAGGAGAAAGGCCTCTGGTTTCTTCAGGAAGGTATATTTAAATACCTTTTTCATTTCATTATATATCATCTCCCAGAAAGCCTTAATCCTTGGGCACATCCACCAAAGGTGAAAGAATGTACCTTCAGTTTCTTTACATTTCCAACATTTATTATTGGGCAAATGATAGATTTTTGCAAGCTTGACTGCCCATGTGGCCAAGTTTAGAGCAGAACCAAAGATCATCTTCTGAGGCCCTCCTTCGTTTGCCTCCTCCTCGAGAAGTCCAGAGGGTGGCAACACAAGAACAGGGCCTTCTCTGCAGTGGCTCCCCGTCTGTGGAATGCTCTCCACAGGGAAGTTCGCCTGGCGCCTTCACTATACACCTTTAGGCGCCAGGCAAAAGAGTTCCTTTTTAACCAGGACTTTGGTTGATCTGATTGAAATCCTATGCCCTTTAAAATGTGGGGTTTTTGGGGTGTGTGTGTTATTAGGTTGTTGTTTTTATATTTATGTTATGTACTGAGTTGAATAGGATCCAAAAAGCAGCAGTCTGATTGGTCCTAGAACAATGCAGCAGTATGATTGGTCTGCAGGAGCCACCCAATCCATCTCCAGGTGGAAGTGAATCCGCAACCTGATTGGCCTACAGGAGAATCCTGGAACTAGCCAATCACGTGCAACCCATTGTATAAATAATGTATATAAAGCATATATTTTGGAGAAACTTTCATTCCTCACTACTATGAGCTGAATAAAGAGCATGAAATCTACACTTGACTCCGAGTATATTTCAATTTTGATTATGTATTTTGTGGTTTTATATTTTTATTTTATTCTGTGAACTGCCCTGAGACCTCCAGGTATAGGGCGGTATAGAAATTCAACAATCAATCAATCAATCAATCAATCAATCAATCGATAGAACTCCAAGATAAGTCTCCCTCTTGCGGTGCTCTCTGTCTGCAGTCCCTCCACCCTCTGAAGCCCATGCAAACTCAGGGTCTCTGTGTGGGCAAGATCCATAGAACAGACACCGCCATGCCCCCGCCTCTGGCTTCCGATCTCTCTCCGCACTCTGGATAAATCGTGTCTCGGCGACGCCACCACCACAAGCCGAGGGAGGATGGTAATGAGTTGTGTCTCTCATTTGCATTAATTCTGACAAGATTTACCGGCGCCCGCTGATCTGTACATTGCAAAATGGCAGGAGCGGCAAAGGTCAGCCCGGCGGCGATATTAACAGCTGTGGAAAAGGCTGACCCCCTCCAAGCTGTGGCTGGGGTGGGAGGGAAGCCCGGCTGGTGGTCCTCTTAAGCCTCCCCCTCACACTTAATGAAGTGCTTCGGGGGGGGGGGGGGTTGCAGGCACCAGGTTGGCGTGATGGCAAGTGACACCAGATAATGAGGCTGTGGGAATCTTTGCTAGCTGGAGAAGAATAGCAAAAAAGATCTGGGTAACAGAGCCCTCTTCCTTCCGGTGGTTTCCATCAACTGGTACAGTGGTACCTTGGTTCTCAAGCTTAATCCGTTCCAGAAGTCCGTTCCAAAACCAAAGCGTTCCCAAACCAAGGCGCGCTTTCCCATAGAAAGTAATACAAAATGGATTACAGTCATACCTCGGGTTACAGAAGCTTCAGGTTGCGGTTCTTCGGGTTATGGACCCGCTGAAACCCAGAAGTACCGGAATGGGTTACTTCCGGGTTTTGGCGGTCGTGCATGCGCAGAAGCGCCGAATCGCAACCCGCGCATGTGCAGACACGGTGCGGCGGGTTTTGAACGTGCTTCCTGCACGGATCACGTTTGCAACCTGAGCGTCCACTGTAATCTGTTCCAGACTTTTAAAAACAACCCCTAAAACATGGATTTTACTATCTAATGAGACCATTGATTCATAAATGAAAGCAATAATTACTGTACTGTACTATAAAATAAATAAGACAGTATTGACAATGATTAAAAATAATAATCTTACTTGCACTGATTATAGTCATTGTTTGGATGGGGGGCTTTTATCCATTTCTGCAATCACACAATCAATCAATCAGTAGCTGAACACTGTCACAAAAAACAAATTAACTGAAAAAGCCTCAGAAACAAAACCACAAAATAAATAGCAAAACCAAAAGCACCAAACTTAACCTGTTCTGGAAGTCTATTTAACTTCTGAAATGTTCAAAAACCAAGGCATGGCTTCTGATTGGTGCAGGCACCCCAGAAACAAGAGCTGACAGCCGCATTGGACATTCCGAAAAACATTCAAAAACTGTACTTACTTCCGGGTTTTCAGCATTTGAGAACCAAGGTACCGCTGTGTTCAGAATCATCACTGCCTCCAACCGTGGAGACAGTGCAATAGCCCACATGGCTGTACGGATATTAATTAAAGGCCCAGAGATGGAAAGAAGACAAAGTCCCGACCAGAGAAGAATGGCAGATCAAGTTGGTGGATTATGCCGAAATGGCAAAAATGACCGGAGGAATCAGAAATCTGGACTATTATAAAAGATGCAGGAGGAAATGATTTAACAATAGGACCCACAAAGGGGAGGAAGGAAGTCCAGGAGATTCCTTGGAATCTTCTTTTTATGTTGTTTGTTGGATATGTGATTGTAAAACTCTATTTTGAAAATCCAATAAATAATAATAATTTTTTTTAAAAAATATATTTTTTTCAGCTCTAGTCATGGATGCAAAGCACAGCCATCATGCCTAGTGGTCGTTGATAACCTTCTCCTCCCCCATAAATTTGCCCGGTCCTCTTTTAAAGCTGTCTATGGTGGTGGCCGAAGAAGGCTGATCGCCGAAGAATTGATGCTTTTGAATTATGGTGTTGGAGAAGACTCTTGAGAGTCCCATGGACTGCAAGAAGACCAAACGCATCCATTATTCAGGAAACCAGCCCTGAGTGCTCACTGGAAGGACAGATCCTGAAGCTGAGGCTCCAGTACTTTGACCACCTCATGAGAAGAGAAGACTCCCTGGAGAAGACCCTGATGCTGGGAAAGATGGAGGGCACAAGGAGAAGGGGATGGCAGAGGATGAGATGGTTGGATAGTGTTTTCGAGGTTACCAGCATGAGTTTGACCAAACTGTGGGAGTTGGGGAGGACAGAGGTGCCTGGCGTGCTCTGGTCCAGGGGGTCACGAAGAGGCGGACACGACTGAACAACAACAAATGGTGGTGGCCATTCACTGTGAGAAGGACTTCATTTGCCATTCAGCTCCTTCGGACGTCCATGACTTCTAGTATTATGAGAGAGGGAGAAAAACTCTCCTCTATCAACTTTCTCCTTGCATTGCATAGTTTTATAAGCTGCTATAAGACACCTTTTACCCCCCCCTTTTTTTTTGCCAAACATATAGAGGAGGGAGAAAGGTTGTTTTCTGCTGCTCCAGAGAAGCGGACACGGAGCAATGGATCCAAACTACAAGAAAGAAGATTCCACCTAAACATTAGGAAGAACTTCCTGACAGTAAGAGCTGTTTGACAGTGGAATTTGCTGCCAAGGAGTGTGGTGGAGTCTCCTTCTTTGGAGGTCTTTAAGCAGAGGCTTGACAACCATATGTCAGGAGTGCTCTGGTGGTGTTTCCTGCTTGGCAGGGGGTTGGACTCGATGGCCCTTGTGGTCTATTCCAACTCTATGATTCTATGATTCTATGAAACATCCCAATGCTGCAATAATTATAATAATGACTAAGATGGCAGTGATGTTATGATTTGTACACTACCCCTCTGACTGGGTTCTCCCAGTCACTCTGGGTGGCTTACAGCATATCTAAAAGCACAATAAAAACATCAAACCTCCCAACACAAGGCTGCCTTCAGATGTCTTCTAAAAGTTGTGTAATTCTTTATCTCCTTGACATCTGAAGGGGGAGGGGCGTTCCACAGGGAGGGCGCCACTACCGAGAAGGCCTTTTCCAAGTCCACAACATCCTTTTGGAGAAGAGGAAACCAGAACTGCGCATGGCGTTCCAAATGCAGTCACACCATAGATTTGTATGACGGCATTATGATATCTGCAAGGAGAACACCCAAATTGTTGACCAGAGATGTGGAGATGTGAGGTCAATGCAAGGTTTGGAACTGTGTCTGTGGTGTGTGTGTGTGTGTGTGTGTGTGTGTGTCAATCCCCAAAACATTTCAGCCTTTCCTCTTTCCATAAGAATCCCAGGTAGCCAGTGGGATTAAGAGAGAGGTCTGCATTAAGCAGATTTTTTATTTTTATTTTTTGCACATTTACTCCTGTGATCTCCTTGCCTTTTGACCAAAGTGCTTGCTTCCTCATTAGAAATTCCATTTTATTTTATTTTTTTGCAAACTAACTTTCTGCTTCAGAACCGATCCTTTGTACTGGGGTATAATCTGCTTGTGTTTGATGTTCCCCCTTTTTTTACTCTTGGGATGAAAGCCTGATTCCTCTCAGTGATCCCTGCTGGGCCGTTTGGATCAGGGCTAACACAAGTCAGGCATGCTAATGTGCGGGAGCTGAAATCCCAGGGAAGCCATTATTCACGTTGTGCTATCAGTGGCTGCGCTTTTGAAAAAAAAAAGGGGGGGATCTTTTTCAGTATTCACAGCCTCATCTTTATCCATGTGGCCTTTCAAGAAAGTTATATTGAAACCCGTGAAAGGGAAGGATAGCTACACTTTGCCCATATAGACTCGTACAATCGCTTTCTAATTTGCTAGAGCATTCAGCGGCGATTCAATCATTCATAGCAAATCCAATAAGGATAACTTTGAAAAAGGGAGGACCAGAACTGCCGAACTTCACTCAGCAGTGGATTATGTTTCCCACGTTTTTCAAGCAGTGAGTGTAGTCTGGTCCTTTACAGAGGAAAAGGAGTCTTTAAATCTGTCCATCCTATTTTTTATTATTTTTTATTTTGCTTTTATTACTGTTATTGCTCCAGCTTCATGGATTTTTCAAGCAGCCAGAGCTGCATCTTATGTTAATTTTTCTACCAGGCATCTAATAAACGCAGCATTTTTTTCTCTCTCTCTCGGTGGTGGCGGGGAATAATTTGTTCAGCCCCTGCACGTTCCAGGTTTGCTGTTTTGTTCGCTGAGCAAATTCTTAATTATCTCTGGGCAATTGAAATGCTCGACAAATCCTCGAAGCTGTCAAAGTTATTTCTGTGCATAATGTATAAAACTAATCTCGCGGGAGGCTATCTGGCTTTGAAAGGTTTGCTAATGGCTCCCTCCCACCCCCCACCCTCCTGCACCCCACTGCACTCGGCGCTGTGCTTGGGCTGGTTTTGACATTTCAAGATGTCTCGCAATGCCCAACATTATGGGACATCAGGATCCTGGAAGGGGTCCCAAGGGTCATCTAATCCAACCCCCCCGCAATGCAGGAATCACAGGTAAAGAGTCCCGGGCAGCAGCAGTAGTAGTAGTAGTAGTGCGGGACGCGGGTGGCGCTGTGGGTAAAAGCCTCAGCGCCTAGGACTTGCCGATTGAAAGGTCGGCGGTTCGAATCCCCGCGGCGGGGTGCGCTCCCGTTGTTCGGTCCCAGCGCCTGCCAACCTAGCAGTTCGAAAGCACCTTCGGGTGCAAGTAGATAAATAGGGACCGCTTACCAGCGGGAAGGTAAACGGCATTCCGTGTGCTGCGCTGGCTCGCCAGATGCAGCTTTGTCACGCTGGCCACGTGACCCGGAAGTGTCTCCGGACAGCGCTGGCCCCCGGCCTCTTAAGTGAGATGGGCGCACAACGCTAGAGTCTGTCAAGACTGGCCCGTACGGGCAGGGGTACCTTTACCTTTACCTAAGGGGAAAATACCAGAACAGTTGTTATAGAGGCTTTAGTGAGCCTGAGCAAACGCATCCACTGTGAGTTTAAAAGGGAGAATGTTACTCTGCTAAATTGTGAATTTGTTAACACAAGTTGGAAAGGCTATAACCAAACAATATACCCTCTCCCTGAACATTCCCACACTTCTGTGCAGCATTGCATAAAACAGCAGCAAATGGATCAGCAGTTTCTGTGTGCGGCTCTGGCTCGCCAGATGCAGCTTTGTCACGCTGGCCACGTGACCTGGAAGTGTCTCCGGACAGCGCTGGCCCCCGGCCTCTTGAGTGAGATGGGCGCACAACCCTAGAGTCTGTCAAGACTGGCCCGTACGGGAAGGGGTACCTTTACCTTTAGTAGTAGTAGTAGTAGTAGTGATAATAATAATAATAATAATAATAATAATAATAATAATAATAATTTTACTATTTATACCCCATCCCATCTGGCTGGGTTTCCCCAGCCACTCTGGGCGGCTTCTAACAAAACGCTAAAATACAATAACCTATTAAACATTAAGAGCTTCCCTAAACAGGGCTGCCTTCAGATGTCTTCTGAAAGTTTGGTAGTTGTTTTTCTCTTTGACATCTGGTGGGAGGGCGTTGCACAAGGCGGGTGCCACCACCAAGAAGGCCCTGTGCCTGGTTCCCTGTAACCTCCCTTCTTGCAGGGAGGGAACCGCCAGAAGGCCCTCGGTGCTGGACCTCAGTGTCCGGGCAGAACAATGGGGGTAGAGACGCTCCTTTAGATATACTGGACTGAGGCCGTTTAGGGCTTTCAAGGTCAGCACCAACACTTTGAATTGTGCTCAGAAATGTACTGGGAGCCAGTGTAGGTCTTTCAAGACCAGTGTTAGATGGTCTCAGCGGCCGCCCCCCGTCACCAGTCTAGCTGCCGCATTCTGGATTAGTTGTAGTTTCCGGGTCACCTTCAAAGGTAGCCCCACGTAGAGCACATTGCAGTAGTCCAAGCGGGAGATAACCAGAGCATGCACCACTCTGGCGAGACAGTCCGCCGGCAGGTAGGGTCTCAGCCTGCATACCAGATGGAGCTGGACATAGTATTGACCAGGCTGCGCACCTGGTCCTTTAGGAGCACAGTTACCCCATTCAGGACCTGGGAGTCCTCCACACCCGCCCACCTCCTGTCCCCCCAAAACAGTACTTCTGTCTTGTCAGGATTCAACCTCAATCTGTTAGCTGCTATCCATCCTCCAACCGCCTCCAGACACTCACACAGGACCTTCACCGCCTTCACTGGTTCCTATTTGAAAGAGAGGTAGAGCTGGGTATCGTCCGCATACTCATGAACACCCAGCCCAAACCCCCCATGATCTCTCCCAGTCCCTGCTCTGCTTAAGATCCAGACAGCAACACCCCTGGGCTGGCCAATGGTGTTGCAGCAAGTGTCTTGCCAATAAAGGACGCCTCTTCCTCTATTAAGGTGTGTGGGGATGCGGTTGCAGCGTTGGGGCACACCGCCACCTCAGCATAAGACACGCCACAGCATGTCTAGCCGCCATGCCCACTCTCTGCAGGAGCTTTGCTTAAGGTTCCACTTGGCTGGAGTATGATGAAGGAAGCAGACTTTCTTTTTTTTTTTTTAAATATTTTTTATTGCGTTTCTTTTCATAATTTTGTACATTCCAAGCAATACAGAATACATCAAATACAAGAAACAATTTTTTGATTTTTTTTAACAAAAGAAAAAGAAAAAAAACCATTGTACTTCCCCACACCTTCCAAATCTGCATTCTTTGTAATATCTATGTCAGCAATTTGTTACCTTATTTCAAACCTTGTTACAACTTTCAATTATTATGTATCCGTATTCAATATATTGTATCTCAAATTTGATACCTTTAGAATAAACATAATATGTTTGGTTCACTTTGTCCTCTTTTCTCTTTTATCACTTATTTTGCCATTTGCTTAATCATATTTGCTAAAGCATAACATTTCCATTAACATGCACTGTCTTAAGGTTCATACAACTTATAATATTTTTGCAAGTAGTCTTTGAATTTTTTCCAGTCCGCCTCAACCGATTCCTCATCCAAATCTCTGATTCTGCCGGTCATTTCAGCTAACTCCATGTAGTCCATCAACTGCGTCTGCCATTCCTCCAACGTGGGTAAATCTTGTGTCTTCCAGTTCTTTGCAATGAGTATTCTTGCTGCTGTACTGGCATACATAAACAACGTTCTGTCTTTCTTTGACACTTTCTGGTCCACCATGCCCAGCAGGAAGGCCTCTGGTTTCTTAGGGAAGGTATACCTAAATACCTTTTTCAATTCATTATAAATCATTTCCCAGAAAGCCTTCACTTTTGGGCAGGTCCACCAGAGATGAAAGAATGTCCCTTCTGCCTCCTTACATTTCCAACATTTATTATCAGACAGGTGGTATATCTTAGCTAGCTTGACTGGGGTCATGTACCACCGGTATATCATTTTCATAATATTTTCTTTCAGGGCACTACATGCCGTGAATTTTATTCCGGTGTTCCATAACCTTTCCCAGTCTTCAAACATAATGTTATGTCCAACATCCTGTGCCCATTTTATCATGGCAGATTTAACTGTCTCATCCTGTGTATTCCATTTAAGCAGCAAGTTATACATTCTCGATAATATCTTAGTTTTTGGTTCTAGTAGTTCTGTCTCCAAATTCGATTTTTCCACTTGGAAACCAACTTTTTTATCCATTTTAAAAACCTCTTGAATTTGAGCATAATGTAACCAGTCTCGCACCTTATTTTTTAGTTTGTCCTGGCTCTGCAGCTTCCAATTGTCTCCAATTTTTTCAATTATTTCCCAATATTTCGGCCAATGGGCCTCCATATTGGGCCTTTTTCGAGCCTTGGCCTCCATCGGTGATAGCCACCTCGGGGTTTTACTCTCTAATAAGTCTTTATATTTCATCCAGACTGCAAAAATTGCTTTTCTGACAATATGGTTTTTGAACAATTTGTGAACTTTAACCTTGTCATACCATAAATATGCATGCCAACCAAAAGCATTATCAAAACCTTCCAGATCTAGGACATCAGTGTTTTCTAGCAAGAACCAATCCTTCAACCAGCAGAAGGCTGCAGCTTCATAATATAACCTCAAGGAAGCAGACTTTCGAGTATCAGGGGAACATTTGAGGGAAAACATCTGTCTGACACGTGTATCGCTAACGCTGGAAATGTGCCTTGCTGGAAATACGTTAAGTTCAGGGTGGTTTCACTACTGTTTCCAATTGTTGACTTCTGCTAATAAAAGGAGCCTCTACAGAGCTAGCTGGCAGCTTGCTCGGAGCTTGCTAGCTTGCTTGCTCCTGCACAGCTCACACGAATTCAACTCCTCTGCCATCCTCTGTTATTTCTACAAGGTGCTCCATCCTTTCCCATCTCACGAAGGTTCTCACCACTGTGTGCACTGATGGGAGTCAAGGCTCAGGATACACCTGTGCAATTAGCATCTAGGGATAAGGGTGGAGAGCTTTTGTAGAATCATAGAATGGTAGTTGGAAGGGACCCCAAGTCTCACCTTGTCCAACCCCCTGCAATGCAGGAATCTCAACTCAAGCAACCATGACAGGTGGCCATCCAAGCTCTGCTTATCCAACCCTTTGGATGAGAACTCTCTAGTCTAACCACTACATGCTTAGTACCAGCGTATCATACTGTGTGAGGGACGCGGGTGGCACTGTGGTCTAAACCACTGAGCCTCTTGGGCTTGCCGATTGAAAGGTCGGTGGTTCGAATCCACCCTACAGAAGGAGCTCCCGTTGCTCTATCCTAGCTCCTGCCAACCCAGCAGTTTCAAAGCACGCCAGTGCAAGTAGATAAATAGGTACCACTGTGGCGGGAAGGTAAACGGCATTTCCGTGCGCTCTGGTTTCTGTCACGGTGTCCAGTTGGGCCAGAAGTGGTTTAGTCCTGCTGGCCACATGACCCGGAAAGCTGTTTGTGGACAAACACCGGCGAGATGAGCGCCACAACCCCATAGTCGCCTTTGACTGGACTTAACCGTCCAGGGGTCCTTTACTTACATATTATGTGACATTTCACAACTCAGCATCGGACTCTAGGAGGCTACCAAACATGTTAGCTAGATTCTACGCCCTCTGTCAGAGATGTTAAGCCTGCATGGTTGCCCCTGAGCTCATCCAGAATTAGTAGGTATTCAAGGTCACCTCTGCACAGAGCCAACAACTCTCTACGGCTGCCCTGCTGGCCAACGACAGAGTCTGTGGTGGAGCTGGTGTAGGAGAGCGTATGGATGAGAAACACCAGAACATCAGAAGAACCCAGTTGGATCAGGCCAATGGCCCACCCAGTCCAGCGTCCAGGTGCCTGTGAGAAACCAGCAAGCAGGATTTGAGCACAAGAGCAACTCTCCCCTCCTGTGGTTTCCAGAAACTGGTATTTGCCAGTCGTGGAGGCAGAGCCCAGCCGTCCTGGCTAGCAGTCTTTGATAGCCTCCTCCTCCTTCATGAGTTTGCCCAATCCTCTTCCGGAGTCATCAGAGTTGGTGGACATCCCTGCAGCAGGGAGTTCCAAAGTTCAACTCTGCGCTGCATGAAAAAGGGCTTCTAAAGTTAACTTGAAATAATAATAATAATAATAATAATAATAATAATAATAATAATAATTTATTTATACCCCGCCCATCTGGCTGAGTTTCCCCAGCCACTCTGGGCGGCTCCCAATCAGTGTTAAAAACAGTAGAGCGTTACATATTAAAAACTTCCCTGAACAGGGCTGCCTTCAGATGTCTTCTGAATGTCAGGTAATTATTTATCTCTTTGACATCTGATGGGAGGGCGTTCCACAGGGCGGGCGCCACTACCGAGAAGGCCCTCTGCCTGGTTCCCTGTAGCCTCACTTCTCGCAATGAGGGAACCGCCAGGAGGCCCTCTGCGCTGGACCTCAGTGTCCGGGCAGAACGATGGGGGAGGAGACGCTCCTTCAGATATACTGGACCGAGGCGCTTTAGGGCTTTAAAGGTCAACACCAACACTTTGAATTGTGCTCGGAAACATACTGGGAGCCAATGATGATCTTTCAAGACCGGTGTTGTGTGGTCTCAGCGGCCGCTCCCAGTCACCAGTCCAGGTGCCGCATTCTGGATCAATTGCAGTTTCCGGGTCACCTTCGAAGGTAGCCCCACGTAGAGGAGACCCTTCACCACAGTTGTTCATGCATCCCATTCTGCTTCCTCATATTCCAGGTCTGTTCGCCTGAAGCTGCCCAACTCAAGGGCCTTTTCTTTGTGACTCAGGGCTCTGAAGCTCTTGGTGGCCTCCGACTGGAACAGGGGAGGAAGCCACCAGGGGAGGGTCCCGCAACGTTCAGCCTCAGATCCTGCAAAAAGGATCCCCAGCAGGGAATCCATTTAACAAGGCCTGACAGGCACCGGGTGCTAAGAATGTAATGAGAGTGATTTAGGGCTGCAATACGCCCCTGCTCCTATTATGCTCTTTGTCAGGAGCCGTGATTAATCTCATGACATTTTCTTTTTCATTACTGCCTCTGATGGGAGCGTGCGAGAGTCTGATATGCCTATTAGGCTGGGGGGGGGGGGGAAGGTATGTGTTTGGAGTAATATTTTCCCAGCGCCCTTCGGAAGGAGGCTTGGCCTCACCTTCTTTCTGCTTTGCGGGAATCCAGCCTTGGTCCCTTGCTCTGACGCCTGGATATTGAGGTGGGGTTTTTGTTTTGAAGTGAGGCCAGTGTCGTGAATGCCAAAATGTGCCCTGACCACAAAACCAGTAAGAACCAGTTACAGGGGAAATTAACAGCTGAATGTTAAAGTGAAAAATAACTCTGTATAAGGTACAAGGATGGTCCGCATACAGAGTAAAAAAATATGGGTTAAGTAAGTTGTATTTCACCGATTTTTGTAGGGTGAAAGATGAGAGAGTAGAGGATGAAACAGCTAAGATGACTGTTTTTAATCTACATTGTGTGTTTCCTAATGAAAATGCTCTCGTAGTCTCTTTCGACTAAGTCCTGTAGTGCATTACTGAATTCTTTAATAAAGATACAGTGGTACCTCGCAAGACGAATGCCTCGCAAGACAAAAAACTCGCTAGACGAAAGGGTTTTTTGTTTTTTGAGCTGCTTCGCAAGACGATTTTCCCTATGGGCTTGCTTCGCAAGACGGAAATGTCTTGCAAGTTTGTTTCCTTTTTCTTAACACCGTTAATACAGTTGCGACTTGACTTCGAGGAGCAACTCATAGAACGCAGTGTGGTAGCCTTTTTTGAGGTTTTTAAAGACTGGTGATTTTTGAAGCTTTTCCAAAACTTTCCCGACACCGTGCTTCGCAAGACGAAAAAAATCGCAAGACGACAAAACTCGCGGAACAAATTAATTTCGTCTTGCGAGGCACCACTGTAAAGGTAAAGGACCCCTGGGTGGTTAAGTCCAGTCAAAGGTGACTACGGGGTTGCAGTGCTCATCTTGCTTTCAGGCTGAGGGAGCTGGCATCTGTCCACAGACAGCTTTCCAGGTCATGTGGCCAGCAGGACTAAACCACTTCTGGCGCAATGGAACACTGTGACAGAAACCAGAGCTCATGGAAATGCCGTTTGCCTTCCTGCCACAGTGGTACCTATTTATCTACTTGCACTTTGATGTGCTTTCGAACTGCTAGGTTGGCAGGAGCTGGGACAGAGCAACGGGAACTCACCCCGTGGTGTGGATTTGTCCCGGTCATTTGCTACTCGGGTGCCAGAGACAGTCTCGGGAGGGATGTGCCACTGGCCTTGTCAAAGGACTCTGGATTGTACGGGAGGGCCTAACTCGAACTCCCCACTCTTTGTTGTAGCTCAGCAGCAGACCGTAAGGCTATTTAAAGGCTGCTGCTCAGTCCCACAGGTGTGGGTTGGTGAAATATACTCGGAGTCGAGAGTGGATTTCATGCTCTTTAGTCAGCTCATAGTGGTGAGGAGGAATGGAAGTTCCCCCAGAATGTCTGCTTTATATACATTATTTACACAATGGGCCCCACGTGATTGGCTATTTCCAGGATTCTCTTGTAGGCCAATCAGGTTGCGGATTCACTTCCACCTGGAGCTGGACTGGGTGGCTCCTGTGGACCAATCAGACTGCTGCATTCTGAATCCTATTGTTCTAGGACCAATCAGACTGCTGCATTTTTGGATCCTATTCAGCTCAGTACATAACAGTTGGAATGGCTTCTCCTACTAAAAACAGGCAACGCCCAGAGGCCTGCATCTATCCATGGCAGCCCAGCTCCTCTTACCCTTAGTCTGGAAGCCATCTCAAGCCAAGAAATCTAAGGCTCGTTGCTTCCCCAGCGCTCACTCCCAAGTCATGAGCAGTGTGCGGCTAAATAAACAGCAGAGCTCTCGCAGTTCTGGCTAATTACAGCAGTTGGTATAATTTAGGTAAAGTGGAGGGACAGCCTTTATCGAGCCTTTCCTCGGAGCAATTAAGGCAGATCAATGGGGCACAGCGTCGCCTTAGATTGGAGCCTGCTAGTCGAGGGGGGCTGGGATGACTCCGCTCTGCTCCATTTGCCTCCAAGCAGAGAGACCCTCCAGACCAAACCGCTTGAAGCTCTTCAAGGCAGAGATTGGGGCAGAGATTTAGCTCCCCCAGGGAACTTGGGGGGCTGAGGAATCATCAAGCTGTGGATCCCCATTTAAGCGCAGAGGATGAGATGGCAATGCAACATTGCTCCCCGGGTCTGGCAGGCAGGATCAGACCTCTTAGGGCTTACCCACACGTCCTCTTCTCCTGCTGCTTTTCCATGAGGAAAACCGGCTCTTTAGTGCTCAATCGGAACAAACAGCAATCAGGTTTTCCATGGATCCCTGGGAAATGAGCCGGGAAAAGGGAAAACTGGATGAACCCTTAGGTCACATCCACACCATCCTGTCATATGGCTCCCCGATTGCCTAGTGGTGAGAGACTCTGGGGATTCCAGGTGCTTTCTCAGGCTTTGGCTTCCTTGGAATGAAGGTCAGTGGAGACCGTGGTGTCTTTAGGACAGGCATAGGCAAACTTGGCTCTCCAGATGTTTTGAGACTACAATTCCCATCATCCCTGACCACTGGTCCTGTTAGCTAGGGATCATGGGATTTGTAGTACCAAAATGTCTGGAGGGCCAAGTTTGCCTATGCCTGGATTAGGATATAGGGCTTGGTTTACCATCAAGGTATTCAGAAGCATTGCTGCCTCCGACTCCATGAATTTGTCCAGTCCTCTTTTAACGCCTTCCAGGTTGGTGGCTGTCCCTGCCTCCTGGGACAGCGAGTTCCTCAGTTTAACCCTGCGCTGCATGAAGAAGTCCTTCCTTCTATCTGTCCCACATCTCTCGACATCCAGCTTCCTTGGAGGCCCACGATTTCCGGTGTTACAAGAGGGAGAAAAACTTCCCTCTCTCCACTTCCTCCTTGCCGCGCATCGTTAAATCAACTTCTATAATGTTCCTTCTTCCTCGCCTTTTCTTTAAAGTCCCAAATGCTGCATCTTCTCTTCGTAGGGGAATTGCTCCATCCCCTCAACCAGCCTAGCTGCCCTTTTTTGAACCTTCTCCAACTCTGCAATATCCCTTTTGAGGTGAGGCGACCACAACTCTGCCTCTTTCTCACCTTTTCTTGAAACTAAAAAGGCTCACGCTCGTAGGACAGAGGTCCCAGTTCTCCAACGGTTCCCTTGCTTGCTTAGGAGCGAGCTGGAAGCCCAGGCAACATGGGCTGCAAGTTTCCTTGCTCCGGTTTGCTTCTTGTGATGGCCTGGGAATCTGATTCAGAGGCTGAACCAGAGAAATCCCAGCCTGCACAGGAGTCCCCGCCTCCAGGGCTGGCTGAGCCGGGGCAGGGGCTTGAATCTGAAGGGCTTGCACCTGTGCCGGATCCTCAGGAGCAGGCACCAGGTGAATCCACTCTGGCTCCGGAGGTGATGGAGGACCCATTGCTCGTCTCCCAGCTCTGTCAGGAGAAGGTGAGGCTGCCTCTGGGTCCAGTAACCCTCCAGCCTCTCCTGAACTGCAGAGGCTCAGGGCAGAGAGGCGAAGGGAACTAGGTTCTCTTAGGAGGAGTGCTCGCCTTAAGGCCAGGAGAGGCAAGTCACCTGTGGGCTGGGACTGCCCTAGGCCCCAGAGGAGATAAAGGCCAGTCAGCCCAGTCCCAGGTTGCAGGAGCAACATCGTTGGAAACCTGTTTCTGCCAGCACCCAGACCTGTTTCCGGAGTTCCCGACCATGCCCGGCTTCTTGCTTTGGACCCCGCTTCGCCCTTGGTAACCACCCCCCCGGACCAGCACACTTCTCTTCCTTTGGTGATAAGCTGTTCTCCACAAAGTCCTCTGAGCTGGCTCTATCCTTCTCCTCCCCTGGTATCCTGGGCTCCCTGCGGTTCTGTTTCTCATGCAATGTGCTGGAGTGCAAGAGCAACAGCAGCCTCTGTAGGAAACGCTCTTTCGATAACAAAGCGTTGAAAGGGGCTGTGTGAAAGAGAGATGCGGAGCACAATGAGCCTTTCTGAAAATCCCCTCCTTGCCTCAGCTCCATGTCAACCTAGCCACTGGCAATGGGAGACAGAGGTCCTCTTCTTTTCATGTTGCTTGCAGCTGATAACACAGCCATCCGCTTCAGGGCTGCGCAATGTTTCCTGGGAACACACTTCTTGTGGGATGTGAAGTCAAATACAACATTCCTAGAGTGAACATGTTTACACATGGGGAGGAATGTTTGTCCAGCCAGCAGGTAAACTTCCTGTTTCCTTCTGGGCTGGGGCAGACTTCCTCTGCATGTGACTAGAGGTGGGCGTGACCTCACCTGTGCAGGTAACGGCAAAAGCACAGGGCAGGGCAGCCATCTCTCTCTCTCTCTCTGACTACATGCATCCAAAAAGCAATATCTGCTTAGCCAAAGATGCTATCTTGGCCTCCAGCCAAGAGAGGACAAAGGGACTGTCTCCTTTTGAGGTAGTTTCCAGGTGTATGTTACTTTTCTAAGCTAAGTCTGCCTTCTGGGATCCAATTGTGAACAGAATGTGAGTAAACTTTTTTTTATACTTTTATAGAAGACTGTAGTGTCTTATCATTTATGGGGGAATAAGGGGAAAATACCAGAACAATTATTATAGAGGCTTTAGTGAGCCTGAGCAAATGCATCCGCTGTGAGTTTAAAAGGGGGAATGTTACTCTGCTAAATTGTGAACTTGTTAACACAAGTTGGAAAGGCTATAACCAAACAATATACCCTCTCCCTGAACATTCCCACACTTCTGTGCAGCATTGCATAAAACAGCAGCAAATGGATCAGCAGGGAGGAGGATTGGGACAAACCTAGACTGCGTTGGCTCTGCCTGCCGTGGCTCTGGCGCCACCTACTGTTAGTCTCCCTGCCTTCCGCCCCATCAGAGACCAATGAATACAGACACCAGCAATTTAAACCAACCAATCCATTCCCGCACCATCCCAAGATCAATGGCAAACTCTAAATTTCAAATGCATTCCAAGAAGCATTTGTTCTTCCACAATTTGTAAAACTAGGGTTGCCATCACTTTGGACCCCGGACTCTGTGAAGGCAGAGACCTTTCCAAGAAAGGAGATTCCAGCTCAAACGCAGGAAGAACTTTCCGGTGGAAAGAGCTGTTGGACAGTGGAACGGTCTCCCTCAGAAGGTGGTGGACTCTCCTTCCTTGGAGGTTTCTAAGCAGAGGTTGGGTGGCCACCAGTCAGGGATGTTTGAGCTGAGATTCCTTCATTGCAGGGGGCTGGACTAGGTGAACCTTGGGGTCCCTCCCAACTCCACAATTCTGATTCTATAAGTCTTTCTGTGTCGCAGAGCAATACTGGTGTCTCCAAAATGTCCTCTGCCACCGGAGAAGTGCAGAAAGCAGGCGCCTTCTCCCTTGTCGCTTTCGGCTGACCTGGTTTCTTCCTTCAAAATGCATTTACCTCTTTTGGCCTCTTCTCTGCGCTGAGCTAATGAGATGCTGTTGCAAAGCAGTTTTTTAGCCAATGAATATTTCAAGAAGGTCCAGGCCACCTCGTTCAGGTGGGGTTTCTGGCCCTGCTCCGTGGCTCCTGCTGCATTTGGTAGGAAGTCGAGACGTTCTGCTCCAAGTGTGCCCACAAAGGTGCCGTCCCCTCCCAGGGTTCGCTGAGGGTGCCTCCGAGAGCAGAAGGGCTGGCGCTGCTCCTGCCAAGTCAAAAGGCTCAGATTTTTCACACTTCCCTTCCTTCTGCAGAACAAACAACCTGTCCTAAAAGCTCCGAGTTCCAGGAAAGCATCAGAAACAGAAGATGCCACCTGGTCAGAGAGTTGCATTGAAAAACCGTGGTCAGAGACAGAGGTGCTCTGGCGAAATAAGCATGTGGTTGGAAACTGAGGGAGGGGAGGGGGGCAGAGCTGACCACCCTCTGGCTAAATGGTGGCTCTTTGTGGCTTCCAAGCTTTAAAAGAATTCAGAGAAAATTGGGATTACAGTGGTGCCTCGCAAGACGAAATTAATTCATTCCGCGAGTTTTGTCGTCTTGCGATTTTTTTCGTCTTGCGAAGCACGGTTTCGGAAAAGTTTTGGAAAAGCTTCAAAAATCACCAAAGTCTTTAAAAACCTCAAAAAAGGTTACCACACCGCGTTCTATGAGTTGCTCCTCAAAGTCAAGTCGCAACTGTATTAACGGTGTTAAGAAAAAGGAAACAAACTTGCAAGACATTTCCATCTTGCGAAGCAAGCCCATAGGGAAAATCGTCTTGCGAAGCAGCTCAAAAAACAAAAAACCCTTTCGTCTAGTGAGTTTTTTGTCTTGCGAGGCATTCGTCTTGCGAGGTACCACTGTATTATTATATACTGCCTTTCATTCGAAGATCATGACACTTTACTGTTAACGTATAACAATTTATGCATGCAGAGAAAAATGACAAGGAAGGGTTGACTTAGGGCTGCTGAAAATATATATACACACAAATAAAGCTGTACCCGATGGATGAAAGGCTATACGATTTCTGACATAATTGAGAATCGCACAGCCAGGGACGGGGAACTTTAAAGTGTTAAGATCAGAATGTGGGAAACATGGGAAGAAGAAGAAGAAGGCAGAAATGAAAATATTGGAGATATACTTCAGAGGTGCAGATTATGGGAAGCACGGAAAAATTAATAATTAATAATTCGGATTGTAATTTGGCTGTTTTTTGTTTTATTTTATTATTTTTAATCGGATTATGATTTGATGGATTTGTTAATTGGATGTTCTTATTGGAAAACTAATAAAAATGATTTATAAAAGGAGAGAGAGAGAGAGAGAGAGAGAGAGAGAGAGAGAGAGAGAGAGAGAGAGACGACAAGGAAGGCTTGACTTAGGTGTGCTGGTTAATTTTAGGTGTGTTTTTCCTGTACCTGCAACTAGCTCAGCACAAGTCAGCAAGCACGTGAGAGTGACTCGGCACAATCTCAAGCAGAAATACCCTTGTGCCTGAAGCGACTTTGCCCTTGTCCCCTTGGCCAGAACCTAGTCTGGAGCTTTCCAAACTTTTCCTGTTTGTGATGCACCTGTTAGACATGCATCATTTTGTGACACAGTAATTCAGTTTTGTGGGATGTGATACATAAGTAGCAGTCAAGTACAACATTGCTTGTTTGCCTAGAGTGGACATGCAAGGGGATGTTTGTTCCAGCCAGTTGAAAACTTCCTATTTCCTCCTGGCCTGGAGCATCCTTCCTCTTGCATGTGACCAGAGGTGGGCGTGACCTTATCTGTCCAGGTAACAAAAGGACAAGGCACACAGCACCCTCTCCCCCCTTTCTGACTTCCTCTCTTTTTGTTGGAGCAGCTTTTTAGCCAGAGATGCTCTGTTGGCTTTCAGAGGACAAAGAGACTATGGGATAGACCACATGTATGTACTCTGTAACTAAGTCTGCCTTCAGGGATCCAACTGTGAACTGATGATGATGTAAGTAAACTTCTTTTATGACTTTAAATAAGATTATCGTGTGTTCATTCTTTTAAGAGGGAAATAAGGGATCTTACCAGGAATCTATATTGAGAAGCTTAAACAAGCTTGCAACCAGCTACCCGCGGTGTGTTTAAAACTCTGCTAAGTTATAGAACTTGCTAGTGCAAGTTAGGAAGGATATTAATAAACAAGATATCCTCTCCTGCCTCCCTGAACATTCCCACAAGTTTTACTAGCAAACCAGAGGTTAAACTAGCCCCTTTCCGGCCCCAGGAGGAACGCGGGGAGCGTTTGTGCGACACACCTAGACGCTGCAGCCAACAAACGAATGTGTCGCGACACACAGTTTGGAAAGCTCTGGCCTAGCCTGTGTTGGAACTCTGCAAGGAAAATGCATGCTGTTGAAAAGACTTTATACCAGAACTGTATGTAACTGCCAAGCTGTGGAATGGCCCTTCCCCAAACATCTGGTGCTTTTCTGTTCCATTGGCACATTCCGCTGGTGTATTGAGTGGGGACTCTGCACACGCCCTGACATTTACAATATAAACTTTTTTTTTCTTTTTTTCAAAAAAATAAAAAAACCTATCCAAGATGTATAATTTATTGCTGGCATGGCATACGAAAGATGAACAAGTGAAATCTGTAATGATTGAATGGGCTAGGGATGTGGGGCACAATATCATGATGGTGGATTGGGAGAAATTGTGGAAAAAAGGAATAAAATTTACAGCATGTAATGTATTAAGAGAAAATTTGATGAAAATGATGTACAGATGGTACTTAACACCAGTGAAGTTAGCAAAAATGTATCATACTCATGATAACAAATGCTAGAAATGTAAGGAAAAAGAAGGAACCTTTTAGCACATGTGGTGGACGTGCCCCAAGGTAAAAGACTTCTGGGAAAGGATTTATAATGAACTGAAAAAAGTGTTGAAAAACACATTTATTAAGAAACCAGAAGCCTTTTTACTTGGTATTGTGGGGGGTGAAATCCCCCAAAAGGGTGTTAGTTTTTTTCTGTATGCCACAGCAGCTGCGAGAATTTTACTAACAAAGAATTGGAAGAAACAAGATTTACCAACTATCGAAGAATGGCAGATGAAGATGATGGACTATATGGAACTTGCCGAACTGACTGGGAGCCTCCGAGACCAGAGAGAAGAGACGGTGGAAGAAGACTGGAAGAAGTTTAAAGAATATTGGAAAAAATATGTTAATATTTAAATCTTAGAATAGCTTTGGAAGTGGATATAGGCTGTAGGGTTAGAAGTAGAAGATAGTGCATTTTAAAATAGTATTATTTGTAAGTGATAAAATGGGAAGATTTTCATGGTAAAAGAAAGTGTGATAAAAAAAATGGTTAGAAATTATGATATATGTAAACTGATAAAGATGAGGTAAAATGAAAATCAGATGGGGGGACTTGGGGAAGCCCACCTAACAATGTTTAGAAAAAATAAGGATAAGACAAGCATTTGTTTGTATTATTTGTTTTTCTGTTTGTGTTGTTTATTTGTGTTATTAATTTTTTAAAAAACAACAACAACAATATAAACTTTCTTGTGCTCCAGATCTTTCGCACATGCAGGCATATCTCCCGGTTATTCAGTGTTTGGGCACTTGCCGCTGGGTGTGGTAGTGGGCTCAACTTGAAAAACACATTTGTGTTGGAGGTTTGTGTTTGGAGGCAGGTGTGGCGTGGTGCATAGAGTGGCAGACGAGGACCTGGGAGAGACAAGGGTTCGAATCCCCCACTCGGCTATGGAGCTCATGGGGTGTGAGCTGGGGCCAGATTCTCTCTCTCCGCCTAGCCTACCTCACAGGTTGTTGTGGGGATTAAGTGAGGAGGGGGAGAACCGCCTGAGCTGTTTGGAGGAGGGAAAAAAGGTGGGCCATAAATGCAAGAATTAAAAAAAGGTGAAATGGAAGTTAGGATGGCTCTGCAAATGACTCGTTCCCAAATATAAGATACCAGCTGGGATTGCACTAAAGTATTGAATATGATATGATACGATACAATAATCTTTATTGTCATTGTCCCATACAGAACAACGAAATTGAAAAAAATCTACACCAGACATTCAAAAACTAACAAGCCTGCTACCCCAGCTATCCCAGCCCGGTTAACCCCCTAAGAACTCTGACACCCCATAATTAAATACAATATACTCCCACAGAGACTACCTTACACTGCATTGAAAACCAAAATCGCATTTGGAAAAAAACTGTTTCTCAGGCGGCTAGTCCTGATGCATGTGTGAATCAACCTTTTACTAACCTGCAAGTCTGCAAAGAAGGCACTATAAAGCCCAGCTGACCCCCTGGTGTATGTATGCGTGTTTGTGTGTGTGTGTTATATATAAACCTGGATGTAATCCATCTCGTTCCAATGTGGACGTGCTTCCTAAATAGCTAACAGGAACCAATCTGACTGCAGTCAGCCAGCCCAGGGGGGCTGTTAATTTGGCCCAGCTGCTCTGGGACAATCCGTGGAGGATGCTAGAAACTGTAATGTGATTACTTGGAATAATTAGATGATTGCACGCTCACAAACTGGAAAGGAGCATTAGTTAGTTAGCTTGTTTTGTATTTTCTTCACAAGGATCTGTGGGGAAAATCCTGGGAGGAGCTGCTCCGGCGGTGAAGTGCTCCTGTGAAACCTCTGGTGCCCAAAGATATACCCTCCAACATTCCTCAGATAAAAATAAGGATATTTCTCCCTCCCTCCCTCCCTCCCTCCCTGCAACTGACCCTCCTCAACCCACCCATTTTTGTCCATCTCCTTGCAGAGCATTTCCTATCAGAGCAAGGGGGAGTGCCACCGAATGGGACACAGCACAGACGCCCTCCATCGTTCTCAGAAAACCCCTTTAATTTCAATTTTATTTTATTATTTGATGGATTTGCAAAAAGAAACACACACACCCCAATAAATACATTTTAGAAAGGAGCGAGATTAGCCACGGACGCGCAAAGCATTTTATTTTAAAAACCAAGACTCCTTTTCCTCCAATCCGATTCCCTTTCTTCCTACCCAAGGTGGCCTTGCCCTCTTCCTGCCCATCAGGTCTGGCGCGTCATGCGGGGCTTGGGCATGCTTCAAACAGTTACAGAATTGGAGTGACAGAGTTTGCGGGGTCAAGGGCCCCTAGAACTGCTAGAGGTAGTGGATGTTAGAAATGAATAAATGGTAGAGTTTAGATAATATTTGGAGTATTGAAGGGAAAAGGCCTGGCCAGTGGGGAAAGGCAGTCCAGGGCCTCACCTGAGACAGGTGTCGCTAGGGATGACAAAAGGTGCTGGAAGCAAGTCATGAGCCCATCAGTGGAAACCATCAACCAGGCAGGAGGCTCAGCTGGGGAGGGGAGGCATAGTGGTCAACTTTTCCCTTTTCTTGTGAGAAATCCTATTCGGAATAAGAGAATTTCCCTTTTAAAAAGGGAAACATTGACAGATATGGAGGGGAGGAGATTGCCAAGGTAGATCCACCCCAGGGGAAAACAAGGACTTTGAATTGGGCCCAGAAGCTAATTGGCAACCAGTGCAATTGGACCAGGATCTTCTTCTTCTTCTTCTTCTTCTTCTTCTTCTTCTTCTTCTTCTTCTTCTTCTTCTTATCACTCGTAGCCGAGTAAGTTTGTCTTCCATAAACACGGTTTTAACAATGAGTCCGTAGATGACTGTGGAGGCCAATTCTGGACCCACACGTCCTTCCGCAGTGGGGACATTGGTGTCCGGGCAGGAGTTGATCATGGTGTGGATTTGCCAAGCATGCCTTCCTCTTAGCACGTTTCTCCCTTGCGTCCTGAGTTCAAGTGTCTTCAAAGCCCATGACACCTTTGGTCAAGGCTGTTCTCCAACTGGAGCGCTCGCAGGCCAGTGTTTCCCAGTTGTTGGTGTTTATACTACATTTTTTAAGATTTGCCTTGAGAGAGTCTTTCAACCTCTTTTGTTGACCACCAGCACTACGCTTTCCATTTTTAAGTTCGGAATAGAGCAGTTGCTTTGGAGGACGACCATCAGACATCCGCACAACATGACCAGTCCAATGAAGTTGATGTTGAAGAATCATTGCTTCGACACGGGTGATCTTTGCTTCTTCCAGTACACTGATATTAGTTCGCCTGTCTTCCCAAGTGATGTGTAAAATTTTTCAGAGACACCGTTGATGGAATCTTTCGAGGAGTTGGAGATGGCGTTTATAAGTGGTCCATGTTTCACAAGCATACAGCAAGGTTGGTAGTACAATAGCTTTGTAAACAAGCATTTTGGTTTCCTTGCGAATGTCCTAGTCCTCAAACACTCTGCACTTCAATCGGGAGAAAGTTGCACTGGCAGAGCTCAGGCGATGCTGGATTTTGGCATCAATGTTGGCCAGGATCTGTGTCTTACTGAATGAGTCTAGCTAAAGGGGGGTCTATCCTTGCTGCCTTGACCTAAGTCTGGACCTAAACAACATGTGCAGCGTCTAGTGTGTGTTTGCGTGCTCCTGTGCATTTGAAAAACAGGATGAGCACCACGTGTGTCTTCTGGAAAGAAGCCTTTGCAAATCAGCCCCACCCCCCTTCTGTCTCTGCCCTAACATTTCCATTAGCTGCCCAGAAGATTCCTCTCGTTCCTAATCCAGCTGCCGCTTGAAAGGTTAGCCAAGACACAGGGAGTTCACTAATAAAGGATGAAGAACAAGCCCTTTCTTATAATCCCCATCAAAATTAAGCCAACAATGGCTTGACATCAACTACCAGATTACATGTTTTTAATGAAGTACGTACAGTCAGCGTGGGGAAAGCAATCATGTTTAAAAGAAGGGGGGAATGAAGTAAGTGAGAATTTAATATATATGATAATACAGAAATCTATTAGAGGAGGTAAAGGGGAATTTATTATATTTCAGGACCTGGTGGGTAAATAATAATGGCAAAGAATTAAGAAGTAAAAAATTCATACTGTAATTAGTCTAGCTTCCTGAGATCGACATGTGTGTGTTTTCTTTGCTAATAACTTCCGAAAATCTATTAGATGTGAGCTGGGTGGGTGGGCAGGGGGTGTTAATTATTCATTTGAACCCTTAGGCAAGGCATCTCCACCCCACACTGGGCTGGGGGACATGAGAAGGAGGAGGCTGGGAGGGAGGAGACACCCCCAAGAAACTCACCTAGCCATAAACTCCCTTGTCGCATGATGGATCTGAAAGGAACGATCTGAATTCCATTTGCGTTGTTTTGCACCTGAATCAGATATCTCCATGCGCCAGACTTCCTTCCTTCCATCTCTCTCTGAGGCCAGCGGCTCTCCTGCTCAGGAACCCCAGAAGCTGGTGCTCAGAGGCCTCCTGCCTCCTGCCTGGAGCCATGGAGGGAAAGGCTGCCACAAGGGCTCTGTTCTGCCTCTGCCGTTCAGAGCCGGGATGCCTCTGAATACGGGGTGCTGGGAATCACAGGTTGGCAGAAGCTGCATGCCATCGTCCCCTCTGGACTGCGTTTAAGCCAGGCTCCTTGGAGTTCAGCAAGACCAGGACCAAAAACTTTCATATTGGTCAACGTTTTTGCTTTGTGTTCATATACATAAGCCTGGATTTATTTCTTATGTTTTGGTAGTACTGAATTTATTCTGTGTTTGCTGAATTGTTGGGTTTTGTTCTTTTGAATTTGCCGACATGCTCTGTGTTTTGTATGTTTGCATTTCCATTGTTCTCTGTTTCGATGTTCTGAATGTCTGCTGGAAACCGCTCCGGGCAGAAGCTTGTTTGGAAAAGCAGCATATAAGTAAACTCAATCAATCAATCAATCAATCAATCAATCAATCAATATCACATACCCACCAACATTTCTCCGATGAAAATATGGACATCCTATTCCATCATAATAATTTTGCTATTTATACGCTGCCCATCTGACTGGGTTGCACCAGCCACTCTGGGTAGCTTCCAACATTAATAATAATAATAATAATAATAATAATAATAATAATAATAATAATAATAATAAACCTTCCCTGGAGAGGGGTGCACTCAGACGGCTTGGGGGGGTGTCAGATAACTTCCATACCCTCCAATATTTCTCTGATGAAAATAGGGACGTCCTAAGGAAAAACAGGACATTCCGGGATCTAATCAGAAACTGGGATGGTAAATCCAGGGCTGTCCCTGGAAAATAGGGACACTGGGAGGGTCTGCAATCAGAGTGCTGTGAAGCTCAGGTCCTTCTTTCTGGAGGGTCTCAGAGTGGGAGTCTCTCGCAGCCCTGCCTGAAGATGCCAAACAGGGATTGAGCTTGCACCTTCTGCATGCCAAGCAGGGCACAACACTGACTCCCACACTGTATGCCTGCAGCACAAGCCATGGTGCTGTGGTCTAAACCACTGAGCCTCTTGGGTTTGCCAATTGGAAGGTTGGCAGTTCAAATCCCCATGATGGGGTGAGATCCTATTGCTTTGTCCCAGCTCCTGCCAACTTAGCAGTTTAAAAGCACACCAGTGCAAGTAGATAAATAGGTACCACTGCGGTGGGAAGGGAAACGGCGTTTCCATGCGCTCTGGTTTCCGTCACAGTGTCCCATTACGTCAGAAGCGGTTTAGTCCTGCTGGCCACATGACCCAGAAAACTATCTGTGGACAAACGCCGGCTCCCTCAGCCTGAAAGCGAGATGAGCACCGCAACCCCATAAGTCACCTTTGACAGGACTTAACCTTCCAGGGGTCCTTATGTGCCCCCAATGCTTCCTGCCTGTGGAAGCCAGAGCTGCCAGTGAGGCTGCCCTGTGGGCTTGCAGAGCTGCAGACGCACTTGGCAAAACACGGGCCACATCACAGCCCCTGTTTCATTAGCAGCCTTCCCAACACATGAGAAGCTGTTAAAATCTGGACATGAAATTGCTTTGCCATTTCAATCGAACGTGGAGCCTGTCTCATCTTGCGGCCTCTTAACGGTGTGAGCTCTCTCCTAGGGGAGTAAGACAATAACAGCCGCCACATCAGGAGATGGGGGGGGGGAGGGTTTGTTTCTTCTCCTTTCCAGCTTTTAAAGGGACAGAAATGCTTCCTGGAAATCAAACTGTTATGTACTGAGTTGAATAGGATCCAAAAGGCAGCAGTCTGATTGGTCCACAGGAGCCACCCAATCCAGCTCCAGGTGGAAGGGAATCCACAACCTGATTGGCCTGATTAATGCTGTAATAAAAGGACTATAAATCTACCAAGCGCTTGTGAATTCTTATCGGTGAGCCACCAGAAGGGAGAGGGGAACTCATGTACTTGACAGTTTAGGTGTCCTGAATCTTGCAACGTTCAGCTTCCTCAGACGAGTTGTAGTGTTGTGAACCAGGAGAAATACCGTATTTTTCTGTGTATGACTATGCTTTTTTCCTAAAAAATAATGTCCCAAATTTGGGGGCATCTTACACACGGATAGATCTCCCCCCATTTTCTTAAATTAGAGCCCCCCAAAATAGGGGGCATCTTATACATGGGGGCATCTTATAGATGGAAAAATATGGTGCCTTTTTTATCCACAAAATATTTCATGCACCTGTCACCGCTTACTCATCGGACGGGAGGGTTTTCTGTTCCCCCCTCCTTCTGCAGACCACCTGCTTTCCCATTTTTGAGTCTTCCTCCTTTTCTATCATCGCTGCTTTGAAGTTGCCTCCCTCCCTCCCTCCCTCCCTCCCTCCCTCCCTCCTGTTGTGAAGTCCTCCTCTTTTCTCCTTTGAATTCCCTGCTGCTAATAAATCAGAGGCACAAACAACACCCACTCAGCTTCTGCGGTGATTCTGCTTTCCACACCTGGAGCTCAGCTGGTCGACCTGAGGCTCATTCAAACCAGCTGGCCTGGGCTGGTTGCCAAACCACCTCACCGTCTGTGTAGGACTCACGGCGACCGATTGGTGTGTATGTAGAGCCAGAGCTTTTTCGGTTGCGGCTCCAACCTGGTGGAACGCTCTGTCGCAAGAGACAAGGGCCCTGCAGGACTTGACATCTTTCCGGAGGGCCTGCAAGACAGAGCTGTTCCACCAGGCCTTTGGTCAGGGCGCAGCCTGACTCCCTCCTTTGGCAATCTCTACAAAGCTTTAGTCTATGGTTGCCATAAATTTGTATTTTAATTAATTTTTAGAATGTATTTATAATGTTGTACTGTTTTAGTGTTGTTAGCCGCCCTGAGCCCGGCTTCGGCTGGGGAGGGCGGGATATAAATAAAATTTATTATTATTATTATTATTATGTGCCTTCAAAATTAACTGGAAAATAATATTTGGAGAAACCCTGGTTGAATGTCCTCATCAGCTCGGAAACTTGTTGACCAGACTCTGAATTCATCTGGTTGGCCACTTTGAAAGCAGGGTGCTGGATTAGATGGGCCATTGGCCTGATCCAGCAGGTAGTAGTAGTAGTAGTAATAATAATAATAATAATAATAATAATAATAATAATAATAATAATAATAATAATAAATTTATTATTTATACCCGGCTTCCCCAGCCACTCTGGGCAGCTCCCCACATAAAAACACGATAAAACATCAAACAATGAAAAGTTCCCTAAACAGGGTTGCCTTCAGATGTTGCCTTCTTAAGTTCTTATTCAGTGATAATACGAGAAAATAGTCAAATGTAAATCTGGGTGAGGGGGAAAGAGACATTTTTGATCAGAAAATTAGTACTTCAAGCTGTTAAAGATACTCATTTCGCCACAACAATTAATTCCAATCTTGAAAAATTACAGCCTTTCATTTGCTAAGATCCAACCTGTGGCAGAATTGTGTTCCTTGGTGATATACTTTGGGAGGAAGAACACTGGGGGGGGGGGGGGCAGACACAACCCACCGCCAGAGAAAGCTTCCTGCACAAGCTCCATAGTGATGAAAGGGAGCCATGCAGAGCCAAGTCTAGGGTTGCCGTATTTCAAAGAGTAAAAACCAGGACACTCCAAAGTTGTTGAGCTTTTTAGCTTGCCGAAGATCCAGGACAAACTGCCGCCTTCCGGAAATTCCCTGCGGAGCAGATGTCACTTCCGTCATTGAAATCCTGGTCATGTCATGGCAGAGGCAATGGGTACGGCAACTTCTTCCAGTGCGAGAGGAGAGCCAGTGTGGTGTAGTGGTTAAGAGTGATAGACTCGTAATCTGGGGAACCGGGTTCGCGTCTCCGCTCCTCCACCTGCAGCTGCTGGGTGACCTTGGGCCAGTCACACTTCTCTGAAGTCTCTCAGCCCCACTCACCTCACAGAGTGTTTGTTGTGGGGGGGGAAGGGAAAGGAGAATGTTGGCCGCTTTGAGACTCCTTCAGATGGTGATAAAGCGGGATATCAAATACAAACTCCTCCTCCTCCTCCTCCTCCTCCTCCTCCTCTTCTTCTTCTTCCTGAAGATTTAGGGCATGGCTGTGCTCAACCCAGTGGCGGCACTGGGGGGGAGGGCAGAGAGCAGGCAGGGCAGGGCTGGCGGGCATCCTGGGGGTGTGGCATGCCGCCTGCAGAGGTATGGCGCCCAGCATGGGGGGCGCAGCTACGATGGCACCCCACCGGGATCGTGCTGCTGGGGGTGGTGTGCTCCCCCCACACTCTTCTTCCTCTGCCAGTGACTCAACCTTCTACCAGCCCTGGAGGGGCCATAGGGCGCCCTCTGAGTCCCTGGTGCAAGGCGGCGGGGTGGGGTGGGGTGGGGGGTTTCCAGCAGTGGTAAGAACTACAATTCCCAGAATTCCTTGATGGGCAGCCATGACTGTTAAGGGCAGCTGAAGGTCTGGAGGAGCCGCATGTACTGCTGGATCAGAACCGAGTCTGCCAGGAACCAAGTCTGCCGAGCTTGTGGCTTCCCTCCCTCCAGCTGGTATCCCATGTCAATTCCATTCGTGTATTTTATCTTTTTATTTTTTTCTATCATCTACATAGTAGGAGTTACTTCAGTCCTGCTAGTGTCTTTAAATTTATACAGCTGTCTTTTAAATATACAGTAAATTTACTCCAGGGACGGGGGTGGCACTGTGGGTAAAAGCCTCAGCGCCTAGGGCTTGCTGATCGAAAGGTCGGCGGTTCGAATCCCCGCGGCGGGGTGCGCTCCCATTGTTCGGTCCCAGCACCTTCCAACCTAGCAGTTCGAAAGCACCCCCGGGTGCAAGTAGATAAATAGGGACCGCTTACTAGTGGGAAGGTAAACGGCCTTTCCGTGTGTGGCTCTGGCTTGCCAGAGCAGCGATGTCACGCTGGCCACGTGACCCGGAAGTGTCTGCGGACAGCGCTGGCCCCCGGCCTCTTAAGTGAGATGGGCGCACAACCCTAGAGTCTGTCAAGACTGGCCCGTACGGGCAGGGGTACCTTTACCTTTACCTTTTAAATTTACTCCAATTTTCTTGGAATCTCTGATCGTCCTGATCCCCCTGCCATTGCGAAGTGGCAGACGAAAGTGACTGACTAAGCAGAGTTGGCCAAACTGACTGGAAGAATTCGGGATCAGGACGACCAAATCCTGCTTTCTGGTTTCCCAAAAGAGGCATCTGGTTGGCCACTGTAGGAACAGGATGCTGGACAAGATCTGACAGGCTCACCTTACGTTCTTATCCATTTTTAGGTTCAGCTGCTTTAAAAAAGAGTTTGAAACAAAGTGTTAGTATGCATGGAAGAAACACGCTGCTGCCCTGTTTTGTACTGAGTTGAATAGGATTCAAAATGCAGCAGTCTGATTGGTCCTAGAACAATGGGATCCAGAATGCAGCAGTATGATTGGTCCTAGAACAATAGGGTCCAGAATACAGCAGTCTGATTGGTCCACAGGAGCCACCCAATCCAGCTCCAGGTGAAAGTGAATCCACAACCTGATTGGCCTACAGGAGAATCCCGGAATTAGCCAATTACGTGGGGCCCATTGTGTAAATAATGGAAATAAAGCAGACATTCTGGGGGAACTTCCATTCCTCCTCACCATTATGAGCTGAATAAAGAGCATGAAATCCACTCTCGACTCCAAGTATATTTCATGCCCTCAAATCCCATTTGAGCTTAAAAGGAATTTAAAACTTCATGATGACTTAAAGCCCCAAATCAGCCACTTTCTTTGCCTGTTTGATAGTCACACACAAAAAAGCAAATTGTGGGCCTCATACCTGCGTGGTGCTGAGCCGCTGCCAAGCTCTGTTCGAAAGAATCTCTGAAAAGCCTCTGGTTCAGGACGGAAAGCCTGTGTCACGAGAGCCCAACTGCCCCTCCTGCAGCACCGCAAGCAGCCTTTTGATGAATGTTTCATAAATAGTTTAATTTTTCTCTTTCATCTGTGGCTCGCTCTTGCCTTCCCCAAACCTGGCCTTAATATATGAAATAAAATAAAGAATTTCATGTGCAGATGCGCTGACAGGCAGGAGAAGGCTGGTGTGATTCCCCCGAGGGTTTCACAGGTCAATCATTTCGCAAACCGTATTTGCTGCAATTTGGCTGAATGCATAGTCTTGGCTAAGCATGTTGAAGCAGGCTCCGTTTGTTTTCCTGTGGCAATGAGTCCCTCAGGCCTGTTGGGCATCTTACTGAAAGATATGGGATGCAGTTTTGCCCTGAGATCCATAGTTGTAGGACCCAGCCCATTTCACCTGACTTTAATCTGTTTAAAGTATTGCATTTTAAATTGCTGCAACCTGCCCTGGGACCTTAGGGGTGAAGGGGGCAGGTAAAGAACAGTTTTCTGACCCCCCCAACTCATAACAACCCTAAAGCTTCTGCTATTCCGGTGATTCTTCCAGCAAGGGTCAAAATATAACAATGGACATACTAGTTATGAACATAGATTGAATTCTGCAAACATGTGTGTGTCCCTTGCTGCGTAAGGGACCTTTCCCCACCCTGGCAGTCTAAAGTTTAATCAGAATCTGGCTATCAGAGCTCCTGTCAGTCTCCCCTTATCCAGGCTAAACATCCCCAACTACTTCAACCGTTCCTCATCAGGCTTGGTTTCCAGACCTTTCATCACTCTGGTCGCCGTCCTCTGCACACCTTCCAGCTTATCAACCTTCACCTTAAACAGAGTGTGGGATGTGAAGCACAAGAGCAGCAGTCAAGTACAACATTTCTAGAGTGAACATGTTTACACATGGGGAGGAATGTTTGTCCAGCCAGCAGGTCAACTTCCTGTTTCCTTCTGGGTTGGGACAGACTTCCTCTGCATGTGACTAGAGGTGGGCGTGGCCTCACCTGTGCAGGTAATGACAAAAGCACAGGGCAGGGCAGCCATCTCTCTCCTTTGACTACATGCATCGAAGAAGCAACATCTGCTTAGCCAAAGATGCTCTCTTCTAGCCAAGAGAGGACAAAGGGACTGTCTCATTATGAGATAGTTTCCAGGTGTATGTTACTTTTCTAAGCTAAGTCTGCCTTCTGGGATCCAATTGTGAACAGAATGTGAGTGAGTAAACTCTTTTTATACTTTTATAGAAGACTGTGTCGTGTCTTATATTTTATGAGGGAATATGGTGAAAATATCAGAACAGTTATTATAGAGGCTTTAGCGAGCCTGTGATGGCCTGGGAATCTGACTCAGAAGCTGAATCTGAGGAGTCCCAGCCTGCACAGGAGTCCCCGCCTCCAGGGCCGGCTGAGCCGGGGCAGGGGCTTGAATCTGAAGTGCCTGCACCTGTGCCAGATCCTCCGGAGCAGACACCAGATGAATCCACTCTGGCTCCGGAGGTGGTTGAGGACCCAGTGCCTACAGGTGCGCCTCTCCCAGCCCTGTCAGGGGAAGGTGAGTCTCCCCCTGGGTCCAGTAACCCTCCAGCCTCTCCTGAGCTGCAGAGGCTCAGGGCAGAGAGGAGGAGGGAACTAGGTTCTCTTAGGAGGAGTGCTCGCCTTAAGGCCAGGAGAGACGGGTCACCTGGGGGCCGGGACCGCCCCTGGCCTCGAGAAGATAAAGGCCAGTCAGCCCAGTCCCAGGTTGCGGGAGCAATGACGTTGGAAACCTGTTTCTGCCAGCACCCAGACCTGTTTTTCCGGAGTTCCCGACCACGCCCAGCTCCTTGCCTTGGACCCTGCTTCGCCCTTGATGGTCAGCTTCCAGACCCTCGACCCAGGACCGGACTTTGACCATGCCTCACGGTAACCCCCCGGGACCCGCACAGCTTGGCTCACATGTTCAGAGTCCCCTGGTGCTGGAGCTCCACAAGCAGGTCACCTTGTCTGAATCACAGAATCCTAGAACGGCAGAGTTGGAAGGGACCCCCAAAGGCCATCGACTCCAACCTCCTGCATGGCGGGAATGTGCTGTCTCTTTCCTCACTTGCCCAAGCAGGAAGCAGGAGGTCGTGTTTACAGACCTAAGATTCTAACTTTCCTTTGAAATCTCACACAGACGCACAGCGAGCATTTTGAAAAAGTCGCCTCTGAGTAAGATGAAACTTTCCCTTTTATGCATTGACAATAAATCTCCTCTTTCTCCCCTCCCTTCAAGCCCATGCCGAGATCTGAAAATACCAAGCAACGCGGGACGAACGGCTAAAGCCCTTGCTTTTTCTCTCTCCTGGTCTTGTGCTGGCATCAAGCAGGAAATTGCCGGGCGCGACGCTAGCGACGTAACTGCGCTCCCCCCCTGCAAATCTGAGTGGATTTGGAGCTGGGAAGCCCTGATCCGTCTTGGTAATGTCTTGTTTCTCTCTAGATAGCATGTAATGGCGTTTGCTTTGAAGTTCTTTATCTTCTTCCATTCCTTTGTTCTTTAAGAAGCTGCTGCTTATTATTATGGTTTCGGCTTTGTCCTTTCTATAGAGAAGGCAGGATGGAAACGCCAGACGTAAAAAGCCGGAACTTCATCTTGTTGCTGTTGACGCGAGGGGAGAGGGCGAACCGTGTCACGGTCGTCTAATAAAAAGAGCAACGGTATTTCTGGGCTGTAAGACAGACATGTCGTTTTCTGTAACGTTCTCGCCTTGAGTTGTCCATGTGCTTGTAAACCTTAATCTCCAAACAACAGCTTCCTCTCCCCATCAGTATACCTGAAGGAGCGTCTCCACCTCCATCGCTCAGCCCAGACACTGAGATCCATCTCCGAGGGCCTTCTGGCGGTCCCCCCCCTGTGAGGTTACAGGGAACCAGGCAGAGGGCCTTCTCAGTAGTGGCACCCGCCCTGTGGAACGCCCTCCCAGAAGATGTCAAGGAAATAAGCAACTATCTGAATTTTAGAAGACATCTGAAGTCAGCCTTGTTTAGGGAAGCCTTTAATGTTTAATAGACTATTGTATTTTAATATTCTGTTGGAAGTCGCTCAGAGTGGCTGGGGAAACCCAGCCAGATGGGTGGGGTATAAATAATAAAATTATTATTATTATTATTATCTTCATCATCAACATCAACATCAGGGTCTCTGAGGCCTCCACCATCATAGACGCTGAATGCAGCAGTCTGAATGGTCCTAGAACAATAGGATCCAAAATGCAGCAGTCTGATTGGTCCTAGAACAATAGGATCGAAAACGCAGCAGTCTGATTGGTCCTAGAACAATAGGATTCAGAATGCAGCAATCTGATTGGTCCTAGAACAATAGGATCCAGAAGGCAGCAGTCCGATTGGTCCACAGGAGCCACCCAATCCAGCTCCAAGTGGAAATGAATCCGCAACCTGATTGGCCTACAGGAGAATCCCGGAATTAGCCAATCACGTGCAGCCCATTGTGTAAATAATGTATATAAAGCGGATATTCTGGGGGAACTTCCATTCCTCCTCACCACTATGAGCTGAATAAAGAGCATGGAATCCACTCTCGACTCCGAGTATATTTCAAAAACCACTCCCTGAAGAGCTGCGAACAGACTCTGTGCTTCCAAGGGCTGCCTTTCTGGGTGGTCACAAGCCTTGGCAAAGTCTCAGAAATTCATTTCAGGCCCTGGGGAGGAGGCCTGGGCGTCGTGCCCCCATCCGGTGTCAGCGTTGGGGGAAAGCAGACATCTGCTTCGGCAGGCAAATGCACTGCCAGCTCCCGAAGCAGGGAGAGCACCGGGGTGACAGATAATATGAGTGAAGGGATGGCTGCCAGCCCAGCGGCATATGCCAGCGACAGAAGAGGCTGGGTCATCTTTCCCCCAGGAAAGCTGTTAGCATTCAGGCAGCCGGCGGCCTTCTGCTGATGGATTGTGTGCTCCCGCTTGCCAGAGGAGGCTGAAGCAAGGCGTGACAAGCAAGTTGCGTCTCTAGGTGATAACTCAACACATGCCAGCGATGTCATCTGGCCTCCTGTGCCATCCCCGGGGGGTCCCTCACCTCCCAACTCCAGCATCTGGGCTGGCTTCCTGCAAGTTTCCAGTAGCAATCGCAACAAAGCGACAAACGGATAAGACTCCATGTGCAATGGAGATCACGGCAACATGTTCATGGCTTCTTGGAAGGCCACCCTCAATGACTGGAACATGGCAGTCCGTCTATCCCGGAAACAAATAAATCAGCACCCTGGAGCGGTCTGTCCACAATGGATTTTCTCTTCCTCTCTCTCCTCCTGTATGGAATCATGGAATTGTAGAGTTGGAAGGGACCCCAAAGGCCATTTACACCAACCCCCTTCAATGTAAGGATCATAGCTGTGAATAGATGCCAATTTTATATTTTGATTCATATATTCCTGTCTTTTCTGTATGCCTGTAAAGTTTGATTGATTGATGGAAGAATCACAGCTAAAGAAACCCTGATAGATAAAAAGGTAAAGGGACCCCTGACCATTAGGTCCAGTCTTGTCTGACTCTGGGGTTGCAGTGCTCATCTCGCTTTATTGGCTGAGGGAGCTGGCGTACAGCTTCCGGGTCATGTGGCCAGCAGGACTAAGCCACTTCTGGCAAACCAGAGCAGCGCACGGAAATGCCATTTACCTTCCCGCTGGAGTGGTACCTATTTATCTACTTGCACTTTGATGTGCTTTTGAACTGCTAGGTTGGCAGGAGCAGGGACCGAGCAACGGGAGCTCACCCCGTCACAGGGATTCGAACTGCCGACCTTCTGATTGGCAAGTCCTAGGCTCTGTGGTTTAACCCACAGTGCCACCCGCGTCCCTCTCCCTGATAGATAGCCATGACCTAACCTGGGGAGAAAACAGCAAAGACCTGATGGTTATATTTTCTGAGAATCCTCCGGAAAAACAATCTCTCAAAGGACCTGTTGATGGCATTTTACCATTGTACTGTTGAGAGTGTATTAACTTTTGGTCTCTGTGTGTGGTTTGGGAGCTGCACGGTCAGGGGAAAACAATGCTGTCCAGGGTTGTAAAGACTGCGGAGAGAATAATTGGGTGCACACGTCCCACCTTGGATCAAATCTATGCTTCCAGGTGCCACAAGAAAGCTGCAGAGATAGCGCAGGATAGTGCGCACCCCGGAAATGATCTCTCATCTTCTGCCTTCTGGAAGAAGGTCCAGGGTTATAAAGACTAGGACTAGCCACAGTTTCTATCCAAATGCGATTTTGGTTTTAAAAGCAGTGTAAGGTAGTCTCTATGGGAGTATATTGTATTTAATTATGGGGTGTCAGAGTTTTTAGGGGGCTAACCAGGCTGGGATAGCTGGCATAGCAGGCTTGTTGGTTTTGAATGTCTTATGTAGAATTTTCCCCCCTAATTTCATTGTTCTGTATGGGACAATGAAATAAAGATTATCTTATTGTATTGTATTGTATTGTATTGTATTGTATTGTATTGTATTGTATTGTATTGTATTGTATCGTATCTGATCTCTGTCTAAAAATCTCCAGTCAATGAGTTGTTGTTGGTTTTTTTTTTTTTTTAAAAAACCTTTCTGTACAATCCCTTTGAAATATTAAGGGCCCCATCTGGAAGCACCGTGACCAGCTCATCAGAAATCTGGATGCAACTAAATAATAATAATAATAATAATAATAATAATAATAATAATAATAATAATAATAATAATAATGCATTACTTATATGCCGCCTATCTGACTGGGTTGCCCCAGTGACTCTTGGTGACTTCCAACAAATTAAACACATTAAGCACAATAAAACATCAGACAATACAGGGCTGCCTTCAGATGTCTTCTTAAAGTCACATGCTTATTTCTTTGACATCTGATGGGAGGACGTTCCACAGGGCGGCTGCCACCACCGAGAAGGCCCTCTGCTGCACAGAATTGTAGATGGCTTTAAAAGGTGGACTGCATACATTCATGGAGGGCATCTCTGCCACTACCTGCTGTCATGCTGGCCCTTTCCCTACCCTGGCACCAAGCCAGCACTTTGAACTGCATCCAGAAATGGACGGCTGACTTGGGAGGAAACAGAGAAACGTACAGTTTGGGCAAACATAACATTGCATTGTGGCTTTCTTTAGTGGCTGGAGTCTAGCAGATGTCCAGTTCCCTCCAAACGATCCTCAGGGCCCCGTTTCCTTCCCGTTCAAACAGTTTTGCTCTCTGTGCGTGCAAATATCCATCTAGATGCAAAATTGCGGCTATGAGATTCTGCACTGCCATCTTTAAAAAAAAATAAGAACACCTGCAGGTTCCGTTTGGGTTCTTCCCATCCGAAGGGCAATCGGAAACTATTGCAGGACAAAGAGGTTTGGAGGATATGGAGTGGAAGGGAAAGACCATTTTAATTTAGAAGAGCGTTGGCGTGAACATAACTGCAAGGCGTCTCTGGATGTGTGTGTGATGCACTGATGGACAACTGGACAGGGTCCAAACTGCCCTGCCTGCCTCCCATAGGCACGTCTGCATTAATTCGTTTCTTCCCTTTGGACCTCACTTCCCAGCCCCCAAAGAGGAAGGGGGCTGAAGTGGCTTGCAGTAAAACAGGGTAAGATAAATGCAAACTAGGTACAGTAAAGGTAAAGGGACCCCTGACCATTAGGTCCAGTTGTGACCGACTCTGGGGTTGCGGTGCTCATCTTGCTTTATTGGCAGGAGCAGGGGCCGAACAACGGGAATGCAAACTAGCCAAGCCTAAAAACCCAACCGGAATAAATAACGGCATAAAACATGCCAATAGCTTGCTGCAGTAAAATGGTTGGCTGCTTAAAGGCTTCCTAAATAGGGGTGTTATGTGCTGAGTCGAATAGGATCCAAAATGCAGCAGTCTGATTGGTCCTAGAACTATAGGATCCAAAATGCAGCAGTCTGGTCCTAGAACAATAGGATCCAGAATGCAGCAGTCTGATTGGTCCGCAGGAGCCACCCAATCCAGCTCCACATGGAAGTGAATCCACAACCTGATTGGCCTACAGGAGAATCCCGGAATTAGCCAATCACGTGGGGCCCATTGTGTAAATAATGTATATAAGGCAGACATTCTGGGGGAACTTCCATTCCTCCTCACCACTATGAGCAGAATAAAGAGCATGAAATCCACTCTTGACTCCAAGTATATTTCAAGGAGGTTCTTGATCAGCCCCTTAAATATGGGGAAGGGAGAAGCCAGTCAAGAGTCACTTGGCAAAGGAATCAGACTGATGCATTCTGAATATTATTGTTCTAGGACCAGTCAGACTGCTGCATTCTGGACCCTATTGTTCTAGGACCAATCAGACTGCTGCATTCTGAATCCTATTGTTCTAGGACCAATCAGACTGCTGCATTCTGGATCCTATTCAACTCAGTACATAACACCACCGCAATCAGGCAGCATGGTGGATTTCCCATCAGCCTCAGCACCATATGGTCGTGCTGGCTGATGGGACTTGCTGTGGCACCAGGATGAAGGAAGCTGGCAGAGGGTCTCTCTTTCGGGATACAGAAAAATGAGCATGTCCCTCCTCACCTGGACCACCTTCAAACCCCCAAATCCTGCATCCTATTCATCTTGTCAGGCCTACAGTGATGCTGAATCTGTTGTGTGTCTGTTTCTTTTCTTAAAATATGCAGCCAAGAAATATTCATCTCTTGGTGCTGTGTTTTCTGGGTCCATTTCCAATCTATGTTCTACAGCATCTTCTTGCTGGGGTTTGGATGGTGCTATATTGGACGGTGTTTGCCTGGTATAAATCAAATCCTTTTGTCCCCCACAGAGGAATGTGAGCTGTGCTTGAGAGATAATGGGTTGCATTTAAGGGGGGGGGGAGTCTTCGTATTTCTCTGTGTGCTTTGGAGCATTTTCTAAGATCCTTCTACTTTCACACACCCCGCCCCCACCCCGCAAAAAAAGAAGAAAAAGAAAAAAAAGAAGAAAAAGAAAAAGAAAAAAAGGTTACTGCTCCCGATTTATTTCCTTGGTGATTAATTCTCCTCATTTAACATTGGTTTCCACATAATGCATTATGGGTTGTGCATGTGCAATGTTTCAAGAAAAGCTCCTCGTGAAATGACTCCGCTTCCAGTCTGGATCCAAAAAGGTCTGCACAATTACGGCAGAAAATATTTGCAGCCCCATAAATCTAAGAAATGAGAAGATTTACCCCCATGATTCCATAAGAGTTCCCACCAAGAGGTGCAGAAAGATTCCAGGAGAAGAATAAATCTTGTCTATTTAAAGGGGGGGGGGGGGACCTATTTCTGGAATATAAATAGTTCTTGCTCTAAAACAAAAAGACAGGCTTAATTGCAAATAGTACATGTGGGGGGGGGGGAAATCTTTGCATGGGGTAGAACATTTTAGGATTTTATGAAAGGAAATGTTCTGTCTCACTGCTTTGGATCTGTTTGTTGCACAGCCTGGGGACTGGGAATTCTGGTTTTGCTTCAGACATTTTCTGAGAAATTTGTTGGTGCCTTTACGGTGCGAAGTTCCTTCACAATTAGCAGTAGAGAGGCTGCACCTTTAGTGGTCCAGGTTCAGTGTTGGCCATGGAGGTTTCTTTGGGTCCATGGCTCATAGAAACGTAGAATTGTAGAGTTGGAAGGGACCTCACAGGCCATCTAGTCCAGCCCCCTGAAATGCAGGCATCTCAGATGGCCATGCAACCTTTGTTATTAGCCTCCGATGAAGGAGATTCTACCGCCTCCTGAAGGAGTCCGCTCCACTGTTGCCTAATGACTCTTACTGCTAGAAAATTATTCCTGATGTTCAGTCATAATCTCCTTTCTTGTAACTTGAAGTCATTGGTTTGGGTCCTACAGGAGAAAGCAAGCTTGCTCCATCTTCCATGTGACAGCTCTTCCAATATTTGAAGATGGTTCTCATATTATCTCTCTGTCAGGAGTTCAGCCTAAACTCATGTAGGACTCTGGCAGAGACACATGCCCAACTGACATGTTCTCTCCCTCCTGGTCGATCATTCGGGAGCTTCAAAAGCTTTCTTCAGCCTGAACATCACAGCGACCGATGCCAACCGACATTGGCACACTTAGGGTTCCGCAGAGTTTGCGCATCATGTGTAACAGACCTCAGCAACTCAGCATTTTGGCTAATCTACTTTATTTACATATAAACACACACAGAGCACTGCAACATGGCTCTCTCTCTCTCTCTAGCATCAGACAGCAAAGAGAAAAAGAATAAAGGACAATAGTCCCACTTCATGGAACACAGTAACACAAACATCCTGTCTCTGTCACTTCCCACACTATGGAATGAAAACATACACCGTCGTGTGAAAGACAACAATCCCATGACTGCAATCATGGAGCAGGAATTCTAACACTTTTGTCTTCATTTCTCCAGGTTAAACAATTCCCTCAGCTATTCCTCTTAAGGCTTGGCTTTCAGAGATTTTATCATCCTGGTCATCTTCCTCTGCACACATTATAGGTTGTTGCTATTGCTTTTAAACTGTGGTGCCCAGAACTGGACACAGTATTCCTGGTGCGGTCAGAACAGAGCAGGACTTTTGATCTGGACACTAGACTTCTGTTCATGCAGCTTAGAATAGCATTAGCCTATTTTGCTGCTGCATCACACCCATGGCTCTTCAGATGTAGTTGCAGAACACAACTGATGCTTCTGGCTCCCTGGCAACCCCTTCCTGGCATGTACGATCTAAGTGCCCACCTCACAGCCCATTAAAGTACTTCACACTTCAAAGTGCAATTGATATAGCAAGCAGCTATTACCTTCAGCTGGACCTTTGGATCTGATAAGCGTCGTAAAATTACTTCCTAGAAACAGGAGGTTTCTGTGTCTGCCAGAAGTGCACAGTAGCCCAGGTCCTGCTCTCAGGGTTTTATAGCTCAAACAGTTTAAAATGGGAATGTGATTAATTACACCCACAACTTGCATGAAAAATGACATTTGGAACAGCTTCCTTCAGTTCTGACAACTCCTCTTTCCCCGCACCGCAAGGCAGATGTTCGGTGCACAGAAAGCCCAGTATGTTTCTGAGATGACCTCCAGCAAAGTTTTGGCTCAGGCAGTGGAGAAGTTTGAAAAGGTCAAATTGGACACCGCCTCCAGGACAACAGATGGAAGCTTTGAAACAGCAGCAGGGCTTTTTCTACCTTGCCTCTGATGGGGAAACAGATCTGCTGTTCCCGGCATCCACAACCGCAGTCCCAGCACACCGCCTGTTCCTCTCCGACATGATGCTCGGAGGTTGTGGAAATGTCGTGTCTCCTATCAGCAGCCAACGAAACCACTTGATGATAATTTGTGGAATCCATCATCTTCTGAGCAAGAGCTGTCAGAAAAGACATCTTTCACAGGCGACTTGCTGATGGAACTGTAAAAAAACCCAAAAACCAAAACCGTGGGCTGGGAAATATTATTGATAGTCAATTCCTGACCATTTCCCCTTTGACTTCAAAGAGCTCGTGTGTGGGGAGGAGTCATTTCACAGATGTTGGCGCAAGACGACTTCTGTTCTGCATATCTCTCAGCTCTACATTTAAGACTGACCAATCTGCTAGAACAAATAATAATAATAATAATAAATTTTATTTATATCCCGCCCTCCCCAGCCGAAGCCGGGCTCAGGGCGGCTAACAACAATAAAACAGTACAAAAGTACAGCATAAACAACACTCTAAAATCATTCATTATAAAATTAATTAATTCAAGCCACTGGCAACCATTGGGCCAGAGCTCCGCGAAGATTGCCAAGGGAGGGAGTCAGGCTGTGCCCTGGCCAAAGGCCTGGTGGAACAGCTCTGTCTTGCAGGCCCTGCGGAAAGATGTCAAGTCCCGCAGGGCCCTGGTCTCTTGTGACAGAGCGTTCCACCAGATCGGGGCCACGGCTGAAAAGGCCCTGGCTCTGGTTGAGGCCAGCCTAACTTCTCTGTGGCCTGGGACCTTCAAGATGTTTTTATTTGAAGACCGTAAGTTTCTCTTTGGGGAATACCAGGAGAGGCGGTCCCGTAGGTACGAGGGTCCTAGGCCGTATAGGGCTTTAAAGGTTAAAACCAGCACCTTAAACCTGATCCTGTACTCCACCGGGAGCCAGTGCAGCTGGTATAGCACCGGGTGAATGTGATCTCGCAGCGAAGACCTCGTAAGGAGTCTTGCTGCAGCATTCTGCACCCGCTGGAGTTTCTGGGTCAGTCTCAAGGGCAGCCCCACATAGAACGAGTTACAATAATCCAGTCTGGAGGTGACCGTCGCGTGGATCACAGTGGCTAGGTCAGGGCGAGAGAGATAAGGAGCCAACTGCTTACCTTGGCGGAGATGAAAAAATGCCGCCTTTGTTATAGCTGCAATCTGCGCCTCCATGGAAAGGGAGGTGTCGGAGATTACACCCAAACTCTTAACGGACGGTGCTGGCACTAATTGCGCCCCCGCAAGAGATGGGAGTTGCCCCCCCCAATTCCCCCCACCAAGCGCCACCCTCTGTCCCCAAAGAGGCTTGCGGCCACCAAGCACTTTGTTATTAAATGTATTTAATTTATTAACCAACACATTTTGTTGCTCTTGTAGACTAACATGCCCCTAGCTGGCCGCTCTGCCTCTCCTTAAATATGTAAGGACCATTTGCAACTGTGTGCTTGGCAGGGCCAGATTTGGATTTGATGAAGCCCTCAGCTACTGGAGGTGATGAGGTCCTTTCTATGTCCAGCTGTCCTTTGTCAACAACAAATTGTCGCTGTGTTTTTTGTGTTGAATATATGCTATATGGTCATTTATGGACCTCATAGGTATCTAAAGCCATTTGCACATAACAAAATATGTATTTTATCAAAGTAATTATTGAACTGAAATACAGTGGTACCTCGGGTTACAGACGCTTCAGGTTACAGACTCCGCTAACCCAGAAATAGTACCTCGGGTTAAGAACTTTGCTTCAGGCTGAGAACAGAAATCGCGGTGCGGCAGCAGCAGGAGGCCCCATTAGCTAAAGTGGTGCTTCAGATAAAGACCAGTTTCAGGTTAAGAACGGACCTTCAGAATGAATTAAGTTCTTAACCCGAGGTAAAGGTAAAGGTACCCCTGCCCGTACGGGCCAGTCTTGACAGACTCTAGGGTTGTGCGCCCATCTCACTCAAGAGGCCGGGGGCCAGCGCTGTCCGGAGACACTTCTGGGTCACGTGGTCAGCGTGACAAAGCTGCATCTGGCGAGCCAGCGCAGCACATGGAAACGCCGTTTACCTTCCCGCCAGTAAGCGGTCCCTATTTATCTACTTGCACCCGGGGGTCTTTCGAACTGCTAGGTTGGCAGGCACTGGGACCGAGCAGCGGGAGCGCACCCCGCCATGGGGATTCGAACCGCTGACCTTTCGATCGGCAAGCCCTAGGCACTGAGGCTTTTACCCACAGCGCCACCTGCGTCCCGAGGTACCACTGTACAATTAAGAAGAAGTATATTAATAGAGAATTTTTTTTGCTGGCACTGGTGCTTGGCAAGAATGAAATAAATTTAGGTACAACCCTTCCTTTGATTAAACAAATTCAGGAAGGAGAGGGCTGCCGATGGCTTCTAGCCAGGATGGCTCTGCTCTGCTTCCCCAATCGGAGGCAGCCATGCTTCTGAATGTCAGTTGCTGGAAACCACAGGAGGGGAAAGTTGTGCTCAGATCCTCCTTGTGGGTTTCAGCCAGGCATCTGGTTGGCCACTTTGAGAAGAGGATGCTGAACTAGATGGGCCATGGCCTGATCCAGCAGGCTCTTCTTAGGTTCCTTCAACCTGGAGGTTCAGAAGGTGTCTCCTGGGACCATCACCCCATCCCGTTCTCACTTACTTCACAGCTGAATATTAAGAAAGAATGTGGGAGAGGGGGGGAAGAGCCACGCCAGATGCTTTCGCCCATCTTGCTCCTGATCAGACTCTGAAGGTTTTCATCCGGACAGCTGCTTAATGAAAGGGCAAGAGGGAAAAGGGTAATTTCAATTTGCCACGTTAATAATGTGCGATGTGCTCTGCTAAGCACCCAAAGTTCAAGATCGACTGGGGAGTTCTGCGAGAGAGTTGGAGGCACCCTTTAATTGGGAGCTGAGATGAAGCACCTGAGATTTACTGGTGGGGAGGGGGAGGAGGGAGAGAGAGAGAGAGAGAGAGAGAGAGAGAGAAAGAAAGAAAGAAAGAAAGAAAGAAAGAAAGAAAGAAAGAAACAAAGAAAGAAGGAGCACAAAACACCCACCTCCTTCCCTTCCCCTCTCCCTTTATGAGAGATTTGTAATGAAGATTTAAGTCCAATTGGAATAACCTCATCACTGCTCAAAGCCCCGTCTCCCAATTTCCTTCCATCAAAGTGTCTTGTGTTTTATGTGCTTCAGCTGCTGCTGTTTAATTTATGCACACTTAGTTGCACATGTTTACTCAGGCCAACTTCAGGAGCCAATCAGAGCTCCCTGATTAGGGATCCTGGAGAGATTCAATTGTGTGAATTCTGATGCAAAGTTCTGCATCTCCCAGGTTGCTGTATATATCGGAATGTCATTATCACTGTGATTTAATTTCATTCTTATCTATACATTTGTCTGAATATTGTGATACTTTTTTTTTTTGAGCCAATAATTGTATCAACATTTATTCTGAACAAAATGCGCATTCAAATTCTTGTTTTAATACAGTGGTACCTCTGGATGCGAACAGGATCCGTTCCGGAGCCGCGTTCACATCCAGAAGCGAACGCAACCCGCGTCTGTGCGTGCGTGGGTCGCGATTCACCACTTCTGCACATGTGCATGACGTCATATTGACCGTCTGCGCATGCGCGAGCGCAAAACCCGGAAGTAACGGAGTGCGTTACTTCTGGGTCGCCGCAGTGCACAACCCGAAAATACTTATCCCGAAGCTACTTCAACCTGAGGTAGCACTGTACAGATTTTCATAGAGATTTTTTTTTAAAAAAATGCAGTTTAATATGGAAATGGGATGGAATAGACTGATGAATGGACGTGTGACTCAGATGGTTTTATTTATCTGTTTTACTCATAAAAATATTTATAGACTGCTATTCCATAAAAAATACCAAAGTGGTTTCCTACAATTATACAGTAAAACCATATAGGAAAGTTAAAAGCAGACATAAACTAAAAAGGTAAAGGTAAAGGTAAAGGACCCCTGGACGGTTAAGTCCAGTCAAAGGCGACCACAGGGTTGTGATGCTCATCATGCTTTCAAGCTGAGGGAGCCGGTGTTTGTCCACAGACAGCTTTCCAGGTCATGTGACCAGCAGGACTAAACGTGGTGGTGTGGTCTAAACCACTGAACCTCTTGGGCTTGCTGATCAGAAGGTCGGCAGTTCAAATCCCTGTGACGGGGTGAGCTCCCATTGCTCTGTCCCAGCTCCTGCAAACCAGACATAAATTAACTGTTGTGGAAATATGTATTCTTAATAGCCTGCATAGGCCTGGCAGAATAGAAAAGTTTTCATTTTAAAGTTTAAAGCAGAAGGTCTCTGCTGAATTTTTATTGGCTGGGGATTCACCGTAAGGCTCCAGAGCAGATTGAAAAAAATGTAAAAACGCAATATTAAAATCAATTTAAAATTAGAAGAACAGGGTGGGACTACACTCACTCACACACATATATTTGACAAGGGTTAGAAGTCAGACTAACAAGGTAGGGATCAATGAAAATATGGATCCATTCATCCCTGTCACTAATTAAGGTCTCTGCACCTCATGGTTTTGTGATTAACTATTAGTCACATTCACTCTCTCCATCTTCTTGGAGAGCACTTGAAAATCTTCGATAGCTGGCAGGGAAGATGCACCTTGATGAAGTTAAGGCTTAATCCAAAAGACCCAGGCAGAGTTTGCCAGCGACAAGAGCCCTCGAGAGCTGTCATACCACCTTGCTTTCAGCTTGTTCAGGTGATTGCTTCAAAAGCCCCCCTGCAGTTTACCTTTTGGGGTTGTCATTCTAGCCCAGGAAATTTCCTTTCCTGAAAGATCTGCTCCAGCTGTGTGACAAAGGGCTGTGAAAAGGCATCCGACCTATTTAGCTGGACCTTTCCATGAGGACGGAAGCCTCAATGGTGCTGATAATGTCAGGGTTGCATGTTTGATGCCCATAATGGGACAGCTGCGTCTCCCTGCGCTGCAGGGGGTTGGACTAGATGATCGTCAGGGTCCCTTCCAGCTCTACAATGTTGTTGTTGTTTAGTCGTTTAGTCGTATCCGACTCTTCATGACCCCCTGGACCAGAGCACGCCAGGCCCTCCTGTCAGCCACTGCCTCCCGCAGTTTGGTCAGACTCATGCTGGTAGCTTCGAGAACACTGTCCCACCATCTTGTCCTCTGTCGTCCCCTTCTCCTTGGGCCCTCCATCTTTCCCAACATCAGGGTCTTTTCCAGGGAGTCTTCTCTTCTCATGAGGTGGCCAAAGAATTGGAGTCTCAGCTTCAGGACCTGTCCTTCCAGTGAGCACTCAGGGCTGATTTCCTTCAGAATGGAGAGGTTGGATCTTCTTGCAGTCCATGGGACTCTCAAGAGTCTCCTCCAGCACCAGAATTCAGCAGACTCTACAAATCACTATATACAAGAACAGAAAATGGATCTTAACTAGCTCTCTCTTAACAAACTCCAAACGACTCTCAGAACACCACACTGACCAACAAACTATCCAGTCAGTAAGGTCATAAGGCATCATGCCTGTGTGAGACCTCTACCAATGGTAGAGCTGTATCCAAGGTCTCATATATCCAGGCAGAATTACTCCTTTCTGCTCAGTCATCTTGGCCTTTGGCCAACTCTTAATTGACTTCATGTGAAGCTGCAGGTAGCAGAAGAATCTCAACAGGAGGGGAGGGTGCAGTTGTGCACATGGGCTGCTTGTGGCCTTTCCATGGGGGCGTCTGGTTGGCCATTGTGAGAATAGGATGTTGGATTAGATGGGGTTCAAAGGCAAGAGGTGACTGCTGGAGGCAGCCAGAGACCTGTATCTCTCTGCTTGCAAAGTGACCCCTTTATTACTTTTGCATGCACAGCGCTGATCAGCCAAGAGTGGTGCTGGGGGAGGGGAGAACAATTAAAAACACTTAAATATCGATAACAAAATATGCTCCTGCAATAACTTGATTCCAAAGCGCCCAATTCGGGGGGTGGGGGCAGTTCTTAATTCAGGATTTGTTTAGAACGTTGTTCATTACTCAAAAATTAAAAATGCAAATTTGTTGAAGGGACTGAATCTTTCCACATTAAAAAAAAGTGGAATTTAATTGAATGGGTGTCAGGAGTGAGAGTGAGATGATTTTGTTGATTTGATTTTCAGCGAGGCTTCGTAAGGGACCTGCTTCCGTCAGGCTGCCAAGGCACCTTGCAGGGCCTCTTTCTCCGCTCGCATCTCCTCAAAGGAGAATCGTTGTGGCAGCGGCTCCTCAGTCTGCCTTAGGAGCTATTTCTGCTCAGCTGCTCAGCTGGAGAACCAAAAACAGGGGGTGTTGAAGCCAGAGGAGGGGGGGAGGAGAACAACTGGAAGCAGGGAGAGGTTGTCATACATAAAACAGTTTGAGAGCAAGTCTACAGATATGGCCTGGATACGTCTAGAGGGGTATGACCAGGGCCGGATTTACATATAAGCGAAACAAGCTCTAGCTTAGGACCCCACTCTCTTGGGGGCCCCAAAAAAATTAAAGGGAAAAAAAACCTGGATGTACATTTCCAAAATATAAGATAAAAAACAAATAAAATAAAACCTACACACAGCCATAGTGTGTTGTGTTGTGTAGGCTCCTATGATGTAAGTCAGGGGCCCCGCCTGCTAGCCTGCTCCCTCGAATATCACTGGTTTGCTCATTTCTATATACACCTTGGTTCTCAAACTTAATCCGTTCCGGAAGTTTGTTCCAAAGCCAAAGCGTTCCAAAATCAAGCTTAATAATTATTTCACTATTAATATACTTCTTCTTAATGGTATTTCACTATTAATACACTTCTTCTTAATTGTATTTCAGTTCAACAATTCCTTTGATAAAATACGTATTTTGTTATGTGCAAATGGCGTGAGATAGCTATGAGGTCCATAAATGACCATATAGCATATATTCAACACAAAAAACAGCAGCAATTTGTTGTTGACAGCTGGACATATAAAGGGCCCCATTCCCTTCAGTAGCTGAGGGCCCCATAAAACCTAAATCCGGCCCTGGGTATGATAAAGCTAACAAGCTGTTTAGCATAGAAACTAGCTGGAGTACCAAAAGAGAAATTTGTGCCACCAACACATTTAAGGGATGAATAACGTCGGCTTCTAATGATGAGGTTGTGCAAGAAACTACGCAGATCAAATGGACCAGAACTAAGTAGCGCATATGCTATGGCACTTGCACCCACAGGAGACAGGGGTGGCCAGCAACCTAGAGGGTTTCAGAAGACAATTGGGCAAATGGGGTCATCTTAATAGATGTTCCTGGTTACGGGCAGGCTCTCAACCTGGTTCCCCCCACCCTGGTGTGGGTGGAGCTGTCGCCCTAACACTGGAGTGGCACCACAATCACCCAGGGCTATTGCCCAATCAATTCAAAGGGTGATAGTGGGGGAAAGTATAAAAGCAGCAGCGCAACGTGTGCCAGGCTCCTTCACGCTGCTGAACACCTGCCCACCCTCCCTTTAACTTAGATCCTTTGGCCTTGCTTTGGACTTTGGTTGGTTGCCCGTCTTGAGTCGGGGACTGGGTAGGATTTTTTTCCATTTGGCAAATTGGCATGGGCCACTTGGGGTTTGCCTACCTCTTAGCAATCATCACAACTTTGTAAGGTTTGGCGGTTAGGCATTGGTTTATGGGGGAGGGGAGATCGGCCATCGCCTGCCCCTCCAGTTTCAAGGGTATTCCGTTAAAGGAATCCGGGGCCTGGATCCTGTCCAAAGTCCTCTTGGGGGGCTAGGGCCAGGCCAGGCCTCTGGGAACACCAGGGGAGAGGCAGGCGGGTTCCCCCAAATCAATTTCCCTTTGGGAGGTTTACCCTTACAGACTTCCTGCAAAGGGGGCAGGAATCAGCTATAGTCTTGCCAATGCCTAAGCCAATACCTCTCTCATTCCTGTAATCAATAAAGTTGTGGCCAAATTTTTGCCCAAAAACCTTAAACAAAATATCCGTGTCTGTGTGAATGACTCTAATGGGGGGTCAGCTTGAGGGTCTTGCCACGCAAATTCATGGAGGAGAAGACTATCAGTAGAAGAGAAGAAGAAGAGTTTGGATTTGATATCCCGCTTTATCACTACCCGAAGGAGTCTCAAAGCGGCTAACATTCTCCTTTCCCTTCCTCCCCCACAACAAACACTCTGTGAGGTGAGTGGGGCTGAGAGACTTCAGAGAAGTGTGACTGGCCCAAGGTCACCCAGCAGCTGCAGGTGGAGGAGCGGGGAAGCGAACCCGGTTCACCAGATTACGAGTCTACCACTCTTAACCACTACACCACACAGGCTCTCTAGTGGCTACTAGTCATGATGGCTCTGCTCTGCCTCTGTAGTTGGAGGCAGCAATGTTCCTACAGAATACCACTTGCTAGAAACCACAGGAGGCGAGAAGATCCTTAGGGCTTCTGGCTGGCGACTGTGAGAACAGGATGCTGGACAAAGTGGGTCACAGGCCTAATCCTGCTTTCCTTGGCACTCCTTTTCTTGTCCCATTTCCTGTGGAATTGGGGGGAGGGGTGACCCACACCTTTCTTTGGGGTTTACAGTGAACGGTGCAGTTTTAAGGAGCGATTCTGCTCCCCTCCTGCGTCTCTGTCTCCTCCTCCTTTTTGTTTCTAAAATAGCCGACCTCCCATCTCCGCGTTGTTCTTTTGTCATTTGAAATCAGAGGGGAACTTTGCCCTTTAATTTTTCCTTCCTCTGTAATCACTTTTGGAGGAAAATAGCCCATGAAGCAGAAATTCAAATAGGCTGTTAAGAGATGGAAGTTCCTTCAAATGCCTGACTCTGTTCCCCAGAGTTTCATCTCCGCATCTTTACAAGGAGGGAACCCGAAGAAAACAGCACATTCAAGCACTTCCCTAATTGCTCCTTCTGTCTAATCAGGTGGAAAACATTCACATTCTCAAAGCTTCAATTAGCCTCCCATAACTCTGTTGAAGCTGGCAAGGATTTAGGTAGATGAACGGCAAGCTAAATAAAGTTGGAGGAAACCAGGACATTTTCTTCGCTGCACAGTTCCTAAGTGATGAAGAGATTTGTCAAGAACGGCATTTTAAAAACTAGGGCAAGTGTAAAATGAAGCAGTACATTTGTTCATCCTCCAGCCTTTAGCCAGACAAGCCCCTTTCTGCTGGGCCCCAAAAGGCCTCTCAGCTCTCAGTAAACCCCCTTTCCTATGTGGGGCATAGCTGTCAACTTACAGATTTGAAAATAAGGGACCAGCAGCCTTGAAAGTAAGGGACCAGCAGCCAAAATAAGGGACCTGTAGCCTCACCTGTTCCAGGCACTCCAGTCTTCCTGTCCTCCTGCAGTCTGGTCAAACTCATGCTGGGTAGCTTCGAGAACACTGTCCAACCAACTTTGTAACCAGAGGTTCAACTGAATAGAATCTGAATCACATGCACCACAAGGCCTATGCAGCCTCAACTTAAGATGGCTCCCCAGCCTGGCTTTGCACTGCAAAGTTTGCAGCAGCACGTGCAACAACATGGCGCCCAGCATTCAAAAACCTCCTCAGCTTGCATTAACTAGCCACACACAAGGCTCGCAAGCTCCACCCCCCAGTCATTCTTAGACTTCTTATTGGGTGAGCAACACAGCCAAGCAACACAGTTGGAGCCTCCCTCCTCCCTGGCCGTCAGGGAGGAAGGGAGAGGAGCTGCTTCCTTTGAAATTTAAGGGACATTCAAGGGACATCCATCAATAAGGGACAGCAGCGGGACATGGCGCTGGAATAAGGGACTGTCCCTTCAAATAAGGGACACTTGGCAGCTATGATGTGGGGTGGAAATTTTGTCAGGTCTGTAATCAATGAGGCCGGTGTCACGTATGCAAGAGTGCGACCTGACCACAAAACGGTCAAGCACCATTTAAAGGTGAAATTAATGGCTGACAAAGTGGAAAAAACAACCCCATAAAAAGCACAAGGTGGGGTTTGCATGTACAATAACAAAAAATGGATCTGTAGGACAGGAATTAGAATTAAAATTGCCAGCTTGAGAAATTGCTTTATATAAATTTGGGGGCAAGCTAATATGGAATATTGTGTACAGTTCTGGTCACCCTTCACCTTAACAAAATGTAGAGCTTAAAAAATGGTGCAGGAAAGGGCATTCAATATTATCAATGGGCTGGAGCAACTCCTCTATGAGGAAGGGTTACAACATTCGGGGACTTGTAGTTCAGTAAAAATAGTGAGATGGGCAGATACATGATAGTGATGCATAAAATTATGCATGGCATGAAGAAACTGGACAGGGAGACACAAGCACAAATACCTAGGCTAGAATAAATCACAGACACTTAGGTTTGCAAATAAGTAAAGCTTTTATTAAGTTTCCAGAAGTTACAGCAAATACGTTTCCATCTGTTGGCTGAAAAATGAGGAAAAAGAAAAAGGTTCCAAAAGACTTAAAAAGGAATAACTTGGTTTTCTTACAAAATAATCATGCAGTCTTTGGGTTAGCAAAGGTGAAGGCTGTGAAATCTCATTTTGCAGAGATTCAGTTCAGTTGGTTTTTCTTGCAGCTGGGAGCCTTGTCCACATGCGGTGGGGGGGGGGAGAGGTGGGAAGCAAAGACTGCTGCTAAACCACACCCACTGGTGACTTGAACTCAGGGCTCTGGTTAACCCTTTCATGCACTCAAATGTGAGTCAGTAACAGACCTGAGTGCAACAGCAGTGCTTTCCTCAGCTGCTACCACAGTTTGAGGAGGCTGTCGGTGGCCATTGTCCTCCTGGCCTGCTGAAGACATATTGAAACCACCGATGGGAATCAGGCTGCTGGATGAGATTTTTGTTGTCTTGTATTACCACTTTGGTGTTTGCCATCCTGGGCTTCTTTGGGAGGAAGGGTGGGACAAAAATTAAATACAGAACAAAAGAATAAAGAGCAATGGGTGGAATCTCCATCTGGTTCAGGTGGCTTTTCTTATGCAAGGATACACCTTCTTAATCTGTCCTTGCCAAACCATGGAGCTGGGCACTTCTTCCTTCCTAAGAAACCCACAGCTGATGAATTCTTGCAACTGAGAAATTTAGTTCTGTTAAGTAGTTTGTTGCTTCTGAATTGGTAAAACTCAACGTTTAATCCCTCACCTCAAAATCTGACACGGAAGACAGGAAGCTCTCATATACTGAGCTGGATCGATGGTCCATATAGCTCAGTATTGTCTACACTGACTGGTCGCAGCTGTCCAGGATTTGAGACAAGGATCTCTTCCAACTCTGCCTAGAGATGTCCAGAAAGGACCTGGGCCCTTTTGCATGCAAACCAGGTACTCTGCCACAGAGCAACAGACTTGATTTTGAATCTGGAGTTCCATCCATGCTTAATTTGAATTTTTGCTTGCTTCAGCTGTAATCTGAAGTTTGTCTGTGAATATTTTAAACTGAACTTCTGCATGCAGCTACAGTTGCTGTAGTGGGAAGGCGTTTTTCTGCCTTCACGAAAGAGAGGGCTTATCCCTCACCCAGGTCAATAAGCATGAACATTTATTTTAAAAATCCAAAGGAAAAAATCTTTGTGTCCAGTGTGCTGTAATTTTGCATCTTTGTGTATATTTGTTGTTGTTTAGTATAGCTGGATCATAAAGAAGGCTGATCGCCGAAGAATGGATGCTTTTGAATTCTGGTGCTGAAGGAGACTCTTGAGAGTCCCATGGACTGCAAGAAGATCAAGCGTATCCATTCTGAAGGAAATCAGCCCTGAGTGCTCACGGGAAGGACAGACCCTGAAGCCGAGGCTCCAAGACTTTGGCCACCTCATGAGAAGAGAAGACTCCCTGGAAAAGACCCTCATGTTGGGAAAGATGGAGGGCACAAGGAGAAGGGGATGACGGAGGACGAGATGGTGGGACAGTGTTCTCGAAGCTACCAGCATGAGTTTGACTAAACTGTGGGAGGCAGTGGAAGACAGGAGTGCCTGGCGTGCTCTGGTCCAGGGGGTCATGAAGAGTCGGACACAACTAAACGACTAAACAACAACAACAACAACAAGTACATGTGTTGTTGTTTAGATGAGTTCTTTATGCATTCCATTTACCAAACATAATTATTTCAAGAGCTGATAGCGAGGTTATCCATCAAGCCATTAATGCTGCACTGTTCCCTAATGAATACTCAGAACTGGCAAGCTTCACTCCTGACGTGGCACCGAGTAACAATTTCCCGCATTCCAAATCCTCATTTCCACTTCCGAAAGGCCTAATGGTGGCAATGGCAAGTACGTAGGTTTCCCTGAGAGTTTTGGCCCCTTATGCCTTGGCACGCTCTTTCCAGAGTGGGGGCCCCAGGCAGGCTTATTGCATTGCGTTTTGAGGGGGGCAGAAACGCTGAACTTTCAGAACGTCAGTCAGAACGTGCAGCACAATCTATCAGCTTCCAAACCATTCCAGAAGCATTATATATGTTGTTTAGTCGTGTCCGACTCTTCGTGATCCCCTGGACCAGAGCATGCCAGGCACTTCTGTCTTCCACTGCCTCCCGCAGTTTGGTCAAACTCATGCTGGTAGCTTCAAGAACACTGTCCCACCATCTCGTCCTCTGTCGTCCCCTTCTCCTTGTGCCCTCCGTCTTTCCCAACATCAGGGTCTTTTCCAGGGAGTCTTCTCTTCTCAGGGGGTGGCCAAAGTCTTGGAGCCTCAGCTTCAGGATCTGTCCTTCCAGTGAGCACTCAGGGCTGATTTTCTTAAGAATGGATAGGTTTGATCTTCTTGCAGTCCATGGGACTCTCAAGAGACTCCTTGTGTATATAGTGTATACACTCCTTGTGTATATAGTGAATAGTTTAAATAAAGCTCATGCCTTCTTATTTGGACAGTTTTCTCTTGAGGTGATAAATATAGAATCATAGGTGTGTGTGTGTGTGTGTGTGTGTGTAAATATATATATATATATATATATATATATATATATATATATATATATATATATATATATGCAGGTTTTGGTGTCCTCGGGTGTCTTCCCGTGTAAAAGTTGGGGTGTCTAGGCGACGTTTCGACGAGGTCTCACTCGTCATCTTCAGGCTGGTGCTTTCGGCTTCTTGTTACTGGAACAGAGCAGGATCTCAGTGTTTGAGTTCCTATAAATACTGTTGAGGAGGTGTGGTGTATAGCCTCCAATGTTCTGGGCAGAGAGGAAGTTCCCAGGCTAGTGTGCCTTTTCTTCTTTTGTTCCTTAATTGCTTGAGGGATATCTTGAGTGATTTCTTGAGTGATATCCTGAGTACCACTTAGGTGGGTCATTAGGTATGGATTAGTTGCTAAAGCCTTTGTGTCTTGACCTCTTGAACTTTGTGAAGAGTTTTTCTGAGAAGATGGCTGTACTGCATCTAGTTGTGCTCTGGCTTGGCTTCGTGTATAGGGGCGAGCTGTGGTTTTGTGGCCTGTGCCAGCCAGATCTGTGTAGGGATTGCAGGGGGGTGCAGCATCCGGAGGTGCCACCATGGTTTGGCTACTGGATGGTGTCTGTAATTTATCTGTGGAGAGGGTCTGGGTTTGGGTCTGGTGTGGTTGATTGGTGATGGCGTTCTGTGTGCCTCTGGATCTGGTGTCAGTTTTTGTGGGGAGGGCTAATTTCCAGATGTCTGGCAAGCGGGATGTGTCGTCACGCTTGTTCATGTTGTGAGGGTGTTTCTCTATCTCGATGGCTTCCATGATTATTCTCTTGTGGTGATGTTCCATGTTAGAGAGCAATTTGGAATCTGCAAAATTAATTTCGTGTCCTGTTTCTTTCATGTGTTGGAAAAGAGAGGAAGTTTTTTCTTCTTTTTTGACGGCATTCTTGTGTTCTGCGATACGTGCATTTATTCGTCTGTTTGTTTGTCCAATGTACGTGGCTGGGCAGACTTTGCAGGGTACCAGCCACGTACATTGGACAAACAAACAGACGAATAAATGCACGTATCGCAGAACACAAGAATGCCGTCAAAAAAGAAGAAAAAACTTCCTCTCTTTTCCAACACATGAAAGAAACAGGACACGAAATTAATTTTGCAGATTCCAAATTGCTCTCTAACATGGAACATCACCACAAGAGAATAATCATGGAAGCCATCGAGATAGAGAAACACCCTCACAACATGAACAAGCGTGACGACACATCCCGCTTGCCAGACATCTGGAAATTAGCCCTCCCCACAAAAACTGACACCAGATCCAGAGGCACACAGAACGCCATCACCAATCAACCACACCAGACCCAAACCCAGACCCTCTCCACAGATAAATTACAGACACCATCCAGTAGCCAAACCATGGTGGCACCTCCGGATGCTGCACCCCCCTGCAATCCCTACACAGATCTGGCTGGCACAGGCCACAAAACCACAGCTCGCCCCTATACACGAAGCCAAGCCAGAGCACAACTAGATGCAGTACAGCCATCTTCTCAGAAAAACTCTTCACAAAGTTCAAGAGGTCAAGACACAAAGGCTTTAGCAACTAATCCATACCTAATGACCCACCTAAGTGGTACTCAGGATATCACTCAAGAAATCACTCAAGATATCCCTCAAGCAATTAAGGAACAAAAGAAGAAAAGGCACACTAGCCTGGGAACTTCCTCTCTGCCCAGAACATTGGAGGCTATACACCACACCTCCTCAACAGTATTTATAGGAACTCAAACACTGAGATCCTGCTCTGTTCCAGTAACAAGAAGCCGAAAGCACCAGCCTGAAGATGACGAGTGAGACCTCGTCGAAACGTCGCCTAGACACCCCAACTTTTACACGGGAAGACACCCGAGGACACCAAAACCTGCATTCCTATACCCGTGAAAATCTACGAAAGCATATATATATATATATATATATATATATATATATATATATATATATATGGTACTGAAAGGGCCTTTATTCCTGTTTCCAGTAGAATAAATCCACTGGAAGTAAACAAGTTCTTTGCTCTTATCAGGGTATTTTTGTCGGCTGCATTTTGAGATAAAGCTCTGCTATTTTATCACTGTGTAACAAAACGCCAGCTTCTGTTTCAAGCGAGGGATGATTTAAGGTGAGATCATTCCGTATAAATAAGCAATGTTTGCTAGTAAGGAGCGGAGGGGAGGAGGGGGGCAAGGCCAAGTTAAGCAGCCCCTGGTCCTTTGCATGCTACTTGCCTTGCAAGGCGTGAGAGATTAGGCAGCCTTGAAGCAGTTCTGCTGTAGCCTCAGTTCCGGCAGGAAGGGTGCAATCCTAAATCCGCTTCCCTGGGAATAAGCCCCAGGTAGGGATGGGGCAGAAATTCAATGCAAGTGAACCTGAGTGACTCACGCCTTCCTAAGCAGCGCACGGACCAAAGCACAGCCATCCTGCAAAATCAATGGTTCTCTGAATTTTGCAATGCAGAGTTATCTCACAGAATCATGGGTGTCCAGCCCTTGCAACACAGATTTCCAGTTATTGCATGTTTATCATCATAGGCTGGACATGGTGTGCTTCGTCCTGGGCTTTGATCTGGTTCTTCTGGAGTGCTCTTCATGTTCTCGGGGCCCAATCCACTCCTTGGGCTCTGCGCGCAGCAAAGTGGGTGTCTGGGTCTATGTGCGTGTAGGTACATTTTGGTGAGAAAAATAATGGATGCAGAGGGGGACAGGAAGAAGAGTTTGGATTTGATATCCCGCCTTTCACTCCCTTTAAGGAGTCTCAAAGCGGCTAACATTCTCCTTTCCCTTCCTCCCCCACAACAAACACTCTGTGAGGTGAGTGGGGCTGAGAGACTTCACAGAAGTGTGACTGGCCCAAGGTCACCCAGCAGCTGCATGTGGAGAAGCGGAGACGCGAACCCGGTTCCCCAGATTACGAGTCCACCGCTCTTAACCACTACACCACACTGAAGGAGTCTCCCCTTCAGCTTGGAATTGCCCAAGAGACAGTAATGATTGCATTTGATTATGTATTCTAAATGGGAATAACAATAGTAGTATAATAATAATAATAATAATCATAATCATAATAATGTTGTAGGTTAGGGGGTTTCTGTCTGGATGCTGTCCTCAATCTCCCCCAATTCTTGGGGTCCTGTACCCAATGAGCATTAGAATCTAATAGAATATTCTATTGCTGAGCTGGTCAGACAAGACAGTGACCTTAAGGTAAAGGGTAAAGGGACCCCTGACCATTAGGTCCAGTTGTGGCCGACTCTGGGTTTGCGGCGCTCATCTCACTTTATTGGCCGAGGGAGCCGGCTTACAGCTTCCGGGTCATGTGGCCAGCATGACTAAGCCGCTTCTGGCCAACCAGAGCAGCGCACGGAAACACCCTTTACCTTCCCGCCGGAGTGGTACCTATTTATCTACTTGCACTTTGAGGTGCTTTCGAACTGCTAGGTGGGCAGGAGCAGGAACCGAGCAACAGGAGCTCACCCCGTCGCGGGGATTCGAACCACCGACCTTCTGATCAGCAAGTCCTAGGCTCTGTGGTTTAGACCACAGCGCCACCCGCATCCCAACAGTGACCTTAGCTGGCTACTTAGGTGTCCTCATCAGAACCCTCAAATAATTAGCCAGTTTGGGTAGGCAAACTAAGGCCCAGGGGCCGGATCCGGTCCAATCACCTTCTAAGTCCAGCCTGCAGACGGTCCAGGAATCAGCATGCTTTTACATGAGTAGAATGTGTGCTTTTATTTAGAATGCATCTCTGGGTTATTTGTGGGGCGTAGGAATTCGTTCAATTCCCGCCCCCTCCCAATATAGCCTGGCCCCCCACAAGGTCTGAGGGACAGTGGACCGGCCCCCTGCTGAAAAAGTTTGCTGACTCCCGAAATTGGATGGGTCCCTCCAGGTCTTTCCTCCACCTTTCATCTAGTCAACCCCCCCCCCCCGCAACACAGGAATCCTCACGGCCACCCTGCGGATTAGGTTGTTACCGCCATTCCTATTGCACAATTGGGGGAACTGAGGCTGAGAGAGAAAGCTACCGTTCCTCTTCCCTGCACCACCTTGAGCATTTTGTAACAGGAGTCACCCCTTGGGTCAGCGGGATAAACATGGATGAACACGGGTTTAAATTAATTTGCTTTCTGATATATATAAAAAAACCCCGACCCTGGAGTTGCTGTTTATGCTTTGGCTTAGTGAAGCATAGCTACTTGTAGGTGTAATTAAAAAGGGGGGAGAGGAAGAGAGGGGGAACACCATGAAATGATTTCCATTGGGATATCAAACTGCATTTACAAAAGCTTCTTTTTTTTTCATGTTCAAGGGTGCCCTTCTTTCCCCAAAACATTTATAATTAGTTTTAACATTTATAATCATTTTCAACAATTATTAAACATACTTTTATATCATATACATTTTTTTTGACTTCCATCAATCACATCTGAAAATTTTCCAATCTTTTCACTTAATTTACATTTCTTACTTTCACTATTACATTTAAATATCATAACTAATGTCTCTCTTCTTTCCAATATTGCTTATATTTCTCCTTCTTGCAGTCCTACTCACGTAATTTGTTGATTACAGTTGCTCTTCAAATAGTTCGTAGATTTCTTCCAATCTTCTGTAAATCTCTGGTCCCACAGGTTTCGAATCCTTCCTGTCATTTTAGCATTTACAAAAGCTTCTAAGTGTCATTTGTGACAAGTGAGAACGAACCTATGGAGCCTGGCTCTCCCTCTCTCACCTCCTCGGGGTGCAAATTGTCAGGTGTCCAGGAAACACCTGTGAGCCAAAGTGTGAACATAATTCTCCCTTGAAGAGAGAAGGGTGTCCTGACAATTCAGCGGAGACCTCCCTTCTCGCCCCGAGGCTCCCATGAATGGCATTTCTATTTTGCCAGCCCAGTGCCTTGATTGCCTGGAAAAACAACTTTTTGAAATGTGCCGTTTAATTGAAGGAGGAAATTGTTGAAAATTTGGTGCAATGAGCAACACATTCCAAGAGGTGGGACACCCAGAGCCGCCATCTTTAGCACACATTATCCTGGGCAAAATGTGCTTTCACGAGTGAGGCTAGGAATATTCATTAGCCTCATGTTTCTGTGTACAGTGGTACCTCGGGTTACATACACTTCAGGTTACATATGCTTCAGGTAACAGACTCTGCTAACCCAGAAATAGTACCTCAGGTTAAGAACTTTGCTTCAGAATAAGAACAGAAATCATGGTCCGGTGGCGCAGCAGCAGCGGGAGGCCCCATTAGCTAAAGTGGTGCTTCAGGTTAAGAACAGTTTCAGGTTAAGAACAGACCTCCAGAACGAATTAAGTTCTTAACCCGAGGTACCACTGTATTTGAAGACAGCTGTCCCATCTTCTCTCATAAGGCTTAGTTTCCAGAGCCTTGATCATCTTGGTCACCCTTCTCTGCCCACCTTCCAGCTTGTCAACCTCCTTCTTAAATTGTGGTGTCAGGATTGGACACAGTAATCCAGGTGTGGTCTGACCAAGGCAGAAGAGAGTGGAACTATTCCTTCTCTTGGTCTGGACACTAGACTTCTGACTCATGTTGAATCAGCTAAATGGTTTCAAGTTCCAATAGAGGAGATTCCAACTAAACATACGGAAAAAAACTTTCTGACTGGAAGAGCTGTTCAGCAGCGGAATGGACTCTCACGGACGGTGGTGGACTTGCCTTCCTTGGAGATTTTAAGGCAGAAATTGGATAGCCATCCATTGGGAATCTTTTAATGGAGATTCCTGCATTACAGGGAGTTGGGAGAAATGACCGTTGGGCTCCCTCCCCGCTGTATGATGTTTGTGGTACACAAAGACCCCTTGATGCTGGATCTGTGGCGTGGGGATGGGGCTCAGGGTCCTCCTGTGTGGGGCGGCAGCTGCATTTCTCTGGGGCTGACTGAACAGTCTGGATTCTCACCTGTCACAAAGGAGGGAGCAATTTGTGGCAGTGATCCCCTTCTGGAATCAGCCAGGTGAGCGGATTTGGGGCTGCCTGGCTCAGAAATGTTTAATTCACAAAACGCCTCTTGGCAAGAGTGCACTAAGCCCTGGAGTAAGTGATTTAAGAGTGGAACGGATCTCTTTGTTTGCCCGAATCCCTCTTTGCTGCACATTCACCTCCGCCTGATCTGAATTTAATGTGTGCCACATCATAAACCGGACTTCCAATTCTAAGCATGTAGAATATTGGAATATAAGCAGCCTCAGGGATATGCAATGCCTGGATGTGCAGAATTTGTGTGTGGAAAGGATCTGTTATTAAGGAGCGGAATATGGCCTGGATCAGGCATTGAGCCTCTGATCACAGAGAGCCAGATAGAATCAGGACCAGGGACAGCTCCTGGGAAAGCAGACGTCCGGGAGACTTGTAGAATTGTAGGGTTGGAAGGGACGTCAAGGACCATCTAGTCAAATCCCCAGGCAGAAACATTTGAGGGTGTGTGCGGTCTGGCTAAGGGCTGGATCCTGAGGGAAGTCCTAAGGGCCAGATAAAGGAGTCCCTCTTTAATAATAAATAAAAATAAAAATAATGTTTTATTTATACCCCGCCCTTCCTGGTTCAAAAACCAGGCTCAGGGCGCCTAACAACAAATTTAAAACACTTAATTGTAAAAGCAGAATAAAATACAGTATAAAAACATGAATAACAATAATTCAAAAACAAAAATTCAAAAATTCAGAAATCAGTTTAAGGGAAATAAATATTAGATAATAACAAAATGAATTATTTTGAAAATAATGGTGTTGTTTTTAAACAAAATGTTGTCCTTGCTCAAGGTGCTACATTACCCAAGTTTGCCCCTGCTAAGAGACTGAGGTATGGATCAGGAAGATATAATCTGAGGTTTTTAAACAGAGGTCAGATGGACCACCTGCTAGAGATTTCTGAGCTGCATTTCCTGCATTGCTGGGGGTTGGGCTAGATGACCCTCAGGTCCCCCTCCAACCATACCTTTCTGTGATTTTATGACTCTTGCCATCAACTCACTCGGAAGCCGAACAACAAGCCATGCTTGGCTCAGCCTCAGCCCCCACCTGTCATATGGCAATAATCATAGCGACCTACCTTACAGGGTTGTTGTAACGATTCCTACACACTCTGCGTGCGAAGCATTTTGTACACTTGAAAACAATATGCAAAAGTTCTGCTTCTGACCCTTAAGTTTTTTAATAAAATATTTCTCTTAGTTTTGAAAATAAAATAAAAAATATCGAAATGCAGACTGTAATTTTAAAATGAAGATTGGAATCCTCAGTAGGTGCCTCCCATGCGCTGTGGGTTAAATCACAGAGCCTAGGATTTGCCGATCAGAGGTCTGGCGGTTCAAATCCCCGCCACGAGGTGAACTCCCGTTGCTCAGTCCCAGCTCCTGCCAACCTAGCAGTTTGAAAGAACATCAAAGTGCAAGTAGATCAATAGGTACCACTCTGGCGGGAAGGTAAACGGTGTTTCCATGTGCTGCTCTGGTTTGCCAGAAGCGGCTTAGTCATGCTGGCCACATGACCCGGAAGCTGTACGCCGGCTCCCTCGGCCAGTAAAGCGAGATGAGTGCTGCAACCCCAGAGTTGTCCACGACTGGACCTAATGGTCAGGGGTCCCTTTACCTTTATGCTTACGTTCTGTTAATTCATAGCTCGGCTGAAGGAGCAGAGGAGATGACGAGGTTGGTGAGTTTGGTAGTATTAAAAATACGTAAAAATGAACAAAATGGCAAGAGAGAGAATGTGTGTGTGTGTGTGTGTGTGTGTGTGTGTGTGAGAGAGAGAGAGAGAGAGAGAGAGAGAGAGAATAACCGGTAAGCCAACAATACATCTCCCTGCTAACTACTCAGCGTTGGCAACGATGTAAGAATTCCCGTTTTGTTCCAGTTAAGCAACCTCCTCTGCGCTCGCCGAGCCAATATTGCCGAGTTACAGAGAGTGGTAATGGTTTAATGGGGCTGCTGGAGACCCGCTAGGCCCACATCAGTCTTCCTTAATGCAGCTAAAGGGAAAGCAGAGAGAATTGCGTTCTCCAGACGTGCCCAGTTTGATTTTCCAAAAAGGCTCTTCGGTGGGCAATTAGTGGGAGGCTGTAGATGGCAATGAGCAGAGGAGATTTCCCCCAAGCCCACAGAGGGAGCAGCAAACGGCCTAACAAACGGTTATTGCGCATCAAGAGCCCTTCCCTCCTCAGATGCCGGCTTAAAATAGGTCTTGGAGTGATGCTTTCTCCTGCCGCTGAGGGACAAGGAGTGTAGAAGATGCACAGATGAGAGAGGGTGGCAAATGCGCCCCCTGCCTTTATGGACTGGGTCAGCCCCTCTTCATTGCTCCTTGGGGCACAACTCAGCAGCAGATGGCCTTCCTTGCATGCCAAAGGTCCCAGGTTCAGTTCTGACCCAGATGGAGCAACGGTCTGACTCTGTATAAGGCATATTTCAAGGTTCTAACCTTGACGCATTTATGGCATAAATGGTTCCTAAATGGACAAACAATTGAACAAGTGAGACTTTTCAATTCTTTGGGGATTTGACTTTCTGATATGGGCACATTTCTGAGCACAATTCAAAGGGTTGGTGCTGACCTTGAAAGCCCTAAATGTCCTCGGCCCAGTAGACCTGAAGGAGCATTTCCACCCCCATCATTCAGCCTGGACAATGAGGTCCAGCTCCGAGGGCCTTCTGGCGGTTCCCTCCCTGCGAGGTTACAGGGAACCAGGCAGAGGGCCTTCTCGGTGGTGGCACCTGCCCTGTGGAATGCCCTCCCATCAGATGTCAAGGAAATAAGCAACTCTATGAATTTTAGAAGACATCTGAAGGCAGCCCTGTTTAGGGATTTTTTTTAATGTTTGATGCTTTATCGTGTTTTTAATGTTCTGTTGGGAGACACCCAGAGTGGCTGGGGAAACCCAGCCAGATGGGCGGGATATAAATAATAGATGATGATGATGATGATGATACTTAGTCACATCACATGGCAGCCTTGGCGCTGAAAGCAGCAAGATCTGCACAATTCTTACCTTGACCATGAATGAATGAATGAATGAATGAAATTTTATTTGCATCAGCCATCAGCCATAGCAACAAAAGAACAATGTGATATACAAAGAACAGAAAGAAAAAAGTTGATTATATAAAACACACTTTAGGGTCCTGAATCAGCAGTCAAATAGTGGACCTTGTTCTGATTGCCCCAGCTAAAAACCTTGCCACCTTTGCTGTCGCCTGCTCATCTTGATCTGCCAAGAGAAAGGACACTGTGGCAGTGGTTGGGTGACCCAGAATGGACAATAAAAGAGGGGTGATAATCTCATTCCTCAAGTCTTTATAAAGAAGGCAAGCCAGAAGGGCATGCGCCAATGATTTGGTACTGCCATCTCCACAGGGACATAGACGTTTTTCGTGTGGAATCTGTTGGAATTATTATTATACTTGGTCACATCACATGGCAGCCTTGGCGTTGAAAGCATCAAGATCTGTGGAATTCTTGTTGTTGTTGTTGTTTAGTCATCTTAGTCGTGTTCAACTCTCCGTGACCCCATGAACCAGAGGATGCCTTGGAGAAACTCACTTTATTCTCAATGCTTCTCCTTTTTTATGTCCATGGAGTTTTCTTGGCAGAATACTGGAGTGGTTTGCCAGTTCCTTCTCCAGGTGGATCACATTTAGTCTAAACTCTGAGCTATGACCTGTCCGTCTTGGGTGCCCCTGCACGGCATAGCTCATAGCTTCTCTGAGTTATTCAAGCCCCTCCGCCACGACAAGGCAGTGATCCATGAAGGGTGCAATTCTTACCTTGGCCCATTCTTGTCTCTTGAGGTTGAATGTCGCGGAGGCAAGTTGCTAAACCTTGCCAGGCTTCAGGGTTCCACTTCCCCTCACAGCCTCCAGAAATTACTTGGGTCCCTGAGATGCATCTCACACATGTGTGAATGGAGGCACATGAACGCCCAGGCCCCACGCTCTGTGCACACAGCCTGCCTTTTTGTATACTCTGCCTCTGCAAAGGTGGTGACGGTGATTGATTGGGTTTATCAGACGCTTGCTGCACAAAGTGTCTCTAGGAGACTAGCAACCTTTTTGGAAACCTAAAGGATAACATAAAACCGGGAGAGACAGGAACAAGAATGGAGCATGGCAATCAAGAGAAAAGCGCGAACCCAGAGAGCCGGCCCAGTAAAACAGCAGGGGGAAAGAAAACTTTGGCAGCAAAACATGCCAGAAAGCTAGCTATGGAAGATTCTGTGGGGAGATTCAGAACAGGTAAAAGAAAGTCCTTCTTCACACAGTGCACAGTTAAGTTGCCTGGCAAGTTCCTGCCCCCCCCCCCCGTGGAAATAATGACACATGACACAATTATTAAGGTTAATGGGCTAAAAAAGGCCACAACTTTATTGGTTACAGGTGATGAGCGGTATTGGCTTAGGCATTGGTCCTAACCGACTATATCCGGCCTCAGCCTGTTGGCTAGAAGTCCAGGAAAGGTTAACCACCAGTGGGGGGAGTCCTGCTGATGCACATCAACTAGGAACTCCCCCGGGGTCATCGATAGGGGGCGTGCCTTAGGCCCTCACCTCCCCAGGCTTTGGACAGGGCCACGCCCCCCGGAATCCTTTATTGGACCACCCTTCAATATGTGTGGCAGGTGAAGGCGCTTCCTCCCCTCTTCCATCTACAGAACAATACCAATGCCTAACCGCTAATACACAGAAAGTTGTGACGATTTGCTATGAGGTGGGCGAAAACCAAGTGGCTGGTGCCAATTTGCCAAGTGTAAAAATTCCTACCAGGCCCCTCAATGGCGACCAGCCAAGGTCCATAGCAAGGTCAAGGAACAAAAACCTTATAGGGCTGGAGGGTGGGAAAAGCAGGAACAGCTGGGAGGCGGCAAAAGAGGGAGATCCCCAGCAGTGTCCTGGTTTAAATAGGGCAGGCCACACCCCCAGAGCCAGCCGATTGGCTGGCCAGGGGGTGACGCGGCAGGAATCCCCCCAGTCACCACGTGCGTGGTGGGACTGTTGTTCAGTTTCTGTTAATTGGTTCTCGTGGGAAACTTGCAGATTCTAGCTTCGCACAATTAACTCAAGGCAGTGTCAATTTACTCTTGGCAGAAAGCCCAGGTCTGCTTGACCTAGAAACTGCTTACTCTGATTGGTTAACGACCAGCACTCAACTCTGTTATCAAGGGATTGCTAGCTCAGTTTGATGTGAGGTGTGTTAGGAGTTGGAGTAGAAGTGCTGTGTATGGTTTTGAGAGAGAGAGAAAGAGAGGATTTATTTTGCTTTTATTTGTATGCAGAAACTCTGCTGGTTTTATTTTTCCCCTTTTAATAAATCCTGTAAATAGTTATTCTGAGTCTAGCTGACTAGTCATTACTGCCGCAACTAGCTTCTTCGCTGTGCAGGAAAACTCTGCTACGTTTGGGCTAAAGCCAACAGGGCTATGCCTGACACTTCAAAGTTCCATGACTGTGAAGCCCGCAACTCCACCTCCTCCGAAGGGCGGAAGTGGCTCTAAGGAACTCCTTCCTACAGAAGGCAGTGATGGCCACAAACCCAGATGGCTTTAAAAGAGTGAATTTATGAAGGAGAGGGCTATCAATGGCTTCTAGATACGATGGCTCTGCTCTGCTTCCACAATCAGAGGCAGCCATGCTTCTGAATACCAGTTGCTGGAAACCACAGGAGGAGAGAGTTGCTCTTGGGTTCAGATCCTCCTCTTTGGTTTCCCCAAAGATGCGTTGGGTTGGCCACTTTGGAAAGAAGATGCTGGACTAGATGGGCCATTCGTCCGACTCAGCAGGTTCTTCTTTATGTCCAGTGGGTTCACATGACAAGAAAGAAGATTCCGACTAAAGGTTAGGAAGAACTTTCTGGGAGTAACTGCTGGACGGATGACCTTGGAAGGCGGTGGACTTTCCTTCTCTGGAGGTTTTTAAATTGGTCGCTGTCAGAATAGGATGGTGGACCAAATGGGCCATCGCCATGGCCATCATCTCGCGTGGGCCTTTTCTATTATTATGGGCTAATGAAAACTAAGGCACCTTAGTAGAGACATCACCTTGCCAACAAAGGTCCGTATAGTTAAAGCTATGGTTTTCCCAGTAGTGATGTATGGAAGTGAGAGCTGGACCATAAAGAAGGCTGATCGCCAAAGAATGGATGCTTTTGAATTCTGGTGCTGGAGGAGACTCTTGAGAGTCCCATGGACTGCAAGAAGAGCAAACCTATTCATTCTGAAGGAAATCAGTGCTCACTGGAAGGACAGATCCTGAAGCTGAGGCTCCAATACTTTGGCGACCTCATGAGAAGAGAAGACTCCCTGGAAAAGACCCTGATGTTGGGAAAGATGGAGGGCACAAAGAGAAGGGGACGACAGAGGACGAGATGGTGGGACAGTGTTCTCGAAGCTACCAGCATGAGTTTGACCAAACTGCGGGAGGCAGTGGAAGACAGGAGTGCCTGGCGTGCTCTGGTCCAGGGGGTCACGAAGAGTCGGACACGACTAAACAACAACAACAAAGGCACCTTCTGTTGAACCCTTTTGTTTTAGGAGACTGGAAATAAAGCCCACAAGCATCATTTGAGCACAATAGCCCTTTACCTTCCTGTAGTTTCCCACAACCGTTGTTCAGGAGTATTGCTAACCTCTAACTGAGAAAGCAGAGCAGAGAAATCCTGGTTAGGAGCCATTGCCCTTTCCTCCTCCGCGAATTTGTCCAATCCTCTTTTAACGAAGAACATGAAGCAGGACATCCATTTATCCATCCTGAATCTTCCAACATACAATTTATGATAGCTACACCTACACACACACACACACACACACACACACTTTCGGGTTTGCTCTGAAGAAGCAAGGAAACAGCAAAATCCCTAATGTGCGCATTTATTCCAGGTTTCCGTTTTGAACCAGGGCCAAATGACAGATCATCATCAGTCCTCATGCCTCATAAGCATCAGCGCTTGTTTGCAGAAAGAATGGTGTTCATACGACTTAATTGAAGGAGTTAAAAATAAATTGAATTACCTTGGATTTCATCTGAAGTTAATAATGCAAATACGCTGCCCTCCTTGATTGAATTTTGTACTACAATGCCATAATTATTTCTCTGCCAGCCCAGTGAAACTTCCACACATCTCCCCTTCCAATTCCTATTTGTTTTTATTGAAAGGTATGTTCTTATTTTTTAAAAAAACACACCCTGTGTAACTTGAAACGTATATTTTATATTGCAGCGGCACCTGGAGAATTGTAGATGCTCATTTGCTCAAGTTGGTTCCCCCCCCCCCTTAATCTTAATTTCCTTGCTACCATCTGCTTGCAAGTGCCGGAAAATTAATATTATTCATAAAAGTAGCACAGATAGGAATAAGACCAATTATGGCAAAAATATCTATCAACCTTTTAATGTCTTAAGGAAGGGGAGGACTGCCGCCCCCTTGCAAACCCCACAGCTTAAGAAAAATCAGGAGGCAGGTGGCGCTTGACTTCTGCCCTGTAGCAAATTTGGAAAATGTGCAACATTCCCCCATTAAGTTACAAAGAGAAGGAGCAAGGCAGCGAGACTGGGGCAGATAAGGAGACCTCTCTGAAATGCATCTGAGTTCCAATTTGTTTTTCAAATATTTGCAAGTCTTCAGCTGAAGACGGTTCTAACTTGGGGATTTTATTTTCACCCACATCCCCATGGATGTGAAGGAGCCAGAGCTTAGGAGATGAGCACATGACTCAGAACATCAGCTGGCCCAAAATGCAGCAGCTGGATTCCTGGCCAGGGGTCCCATTATATCTCACATAACAGATAACTCCCTGGACTCCCTGGTCCTGAATGGGGCAACTGTGTCCTTGAAGGACCAGGTGCGCAGCTTGGGAGTCGTTCTGGACTCACAGCTGTCCATGGAGGTGCAGGTCAGTTCTGTGTCCAGGGCAGCTGTTTATCAGCTCCATCTGGTACGTAGGCTGAGACCCTATTTGCCTGCAGACTCTCTCGCCAGAGTGGTGCATGCTCTGGTTATCTCCCGCTTGGACTACTGCAATGCGCTCTACGTGGGGCTACCTTTGAAGGTGACCAGGAAACTGCAACTAATCCAGAATGCGGCAGCTAGACTGGTAGCTGGGAGTGGCCACCGAGACCATATAACACTGGCCCTGAGAGATCTTCATTGGCTCCCAGTACGTTTCCGAGCACAATTCAAAGTGTTGGTGCTGACCTTTAAAGCCCTAAACAGCCCAGTGGACCTGAAGGAGCGTCTCCACCTCCATCGTTCTGCCCGGACACTGAGGTCCAGCTCCGAGGGCCTTCTGCCAGTTCCCTCACTGCAAGAAGCCAAGTTACAGGGAACCAGGCAGAGGGCCTTCTTGGTAGTGGCACCCGCCCTGTGGAAAGCCCTCCCAACAGATGTCAAAGAGAGCAACAACTACCAGACTTTTAGAAGACATCTGAAGGTAGCCCTGTTTAGGGAAGCTTTTAATGTTTATTAGGTTATTGTATTTTAATATTCTGTTGGAAGCCGCTCAGAGTGACTGGGGAAACCCAGCCAGATGGGCGGGGTATAAATAATAAATTATTATTATTATATAATTATTATAACCCCATTTTAAAACAGCTGCACAGTTTGCGAGTTCATTTCTGGGCCAAGTAGTGGACTCTCTTTCTAAACAGAGATCAGGCGGTCATCCCTTGGGGGTTTTTCAGCTGTGATTCCTGCATCTCAGGGGGTTGGACTAGATGACCCATGGTGTTCCCTTCCAGTTCTACCGTTCTGTGATGAGTCTGTGGTTTTTTAGCTGTGGTTCCCAAACCACAAGGGGTTGGAATCATAGAAGCATAGAATCATAGAATCATAGAATCATAGAGTTGGAAGAGACCACAGGGGCCATCGAGTCCAACCCCCTGCCAAGCAGGAAACACCATCAGAGCACTCCTGACATATGGTTGTCAAGCCTCTGCTTAAAGACCTCCAAAGAAGGAGACTCCACCACACTCCTTGGCAGCAAATTCCACTGTCGAACAGCTCTTACTGTCAGGAAGTTCTTCCTAATGTTTAGGTGGAATCTTCTTTCTTGTAGTTTGGATCCATTGCTCCGTGTCCGCTTCTCTGGAGCAGCAGAAAACAGCCTTTCTCCCTCCTCTATGTGACATCCTTTTATATATTTGAACATGGCTATCATATCACCCCGTAACCTCCTCTTCTCCAGGCTAAACATGCCCAGCTCCCTTAGCCGTTCCTCATAAGGCATCGTTTCCAGGCCTTTGACCATTTTGGTTGCCCTCCTCTGGACACGTTCGAGTTTGTCAGTGTCCTTCTTGAACTGTGGTGCCCAGAACTGGACACAGTACTCCAGGTGAGGTCTGACCAGAGCAGAATACAGTGGCACTATTACTTCCCTTGATCTAGATGCTATACTCCTATTGATGAGGCCCAGAATTGCATTGGCTTTTTTAGCTGCCGCGTCACATTGTTGGCTCATGTCAAGTTTGTGGTCAACCAAGACTCCTAGATCCTTTTCACATGTACTGCTCTCAAGCCAGGTGTCCCCCATCTTGTATTTGTGCCTCTCATTTTTTTTGCCCAAGTGCAATACTTTACATTTCTCCCTGTTAAAATTCATCTTGTTTGTTTTGGCCCAGTTCTCTAATCTGTCAAGGTCGTTTTGAAGTGTGATCCTGTCCTCTGGGGTGTTAGCCACCCCTCCCAGTTTGGTGTCATCTGCAAAGTGTGATCCTGTCCTCTGGGGTGTTAGCCACCCCTCCCAGTTTGGTGTCATCTGGACTAGATGAACTTTAGGGCGCACCTTCCAGCTCTACAATTCTACGATTCTACAAATTTCCCCAAACTGGCAAAATGGTTTGCCAAACAATGGGCATTGCCTTCCAAGGTCGGTCTCTCAGCTGAGGCCCCTGGTGCTCTATAGCGACAGCTCTTGCCTCGTACAAGAGCTTCTCCCAGTAGCCTGTTTGGTGTGTTGCAAAAAGCAACTTGGCTGCCGTCAATGGATTCAACGCAGCGCTCCTGACCATTGACTCGCAGGAGACTCCAGCAATGCTTTCGTGCAAACAAAACACTTAAGTGATCAAATTGATGCCATCTGGTGTTTTCAGGCAACGGCAGATGAACCCCTGCCGCCTGCCTCAGCCAGGGGAGAGTGGGAGCTTGCAAAGGGGAGGGCACCATCACAGCACAGCCCCCCCTTTGTCGTTCTGATGATGGCTGCCTCTCCAATCAGTCCCCCGCCTGCACCGGTGTGGAAACAGACTGTGTGTCACAATCATGGCTTTGTGTGTGTGCAAGGTCTGCGGGGGCCTTTCAGAAGGAAGCTGCTAGACTGTTACCAAATGCAACAACATCACTCCATGCTTTTGGCAAACCCAGCCATTTCCTCCTTCCTGAAAATAATGACACAACACAAGCCTTTCCTTGTACCTCCAAGCCATTTTCCTCCTTTAGCAGAGCAGATCTGGGCTTAACATTTACACTCGCATTTTGCTAAATAAAATAGGCTACCGCGGTGACTTGCCTGGGCAGCATTTCTCTTCACAGTTGATGCACTGTGACACATATTGATACATATTTTTTCAAAGAAGATGTATTTTTATCAATAGATACACCATGCCTGTGCACGTCATATATAATGCTTCTGGAAAGGTTTGGAAGCTGCACATTCCGAATGTTCTGCACGATCCGAATGAAGTTCTGAAAGTTCAGCGTTCACCCCCCCTCAAAACGCAATGGAATAAGCCTGCCTGGGGCCACCACTCTGGAAAGAGCGTGTCAAAACTCAGGGAAACCTATGTGCTTGCCATTGTCACCATTAATGAGGGTGAAAGAGGAGAGCGCAAAATATGGTCTGAAGCTCAACATCAAAAAAACGAAGATCCTGGCCACTGGTCCCATCACCTCCTGGCAAATAGAAGGGGAAGAAATGGAGGCAGTGAGAGATTTTACTTTCTTGGGCTCCATGATCACTGCAGATGGTGACAGCAGCCATGAAATTAAAGGACACCTGCTTCTTGGGAGAAAAGCAATGACAAACCTAGACAGCATCTTAAAAAGCAGAGACATCACCTTGCCAACAAAGGTCCATATAGTTAAAGCCATGGTTTTCCCAGTAGTGATGTATGATAGTGAGAGCTGGACCATAAAGAAGGCTGATCGCCAAAGAATGGATGCTTTTGAATTCTGGTGCTGGAGGAGACTCTTGAGAGTCCCATGGACTGCAAGAAGATCAAACCTATCCATTCTGAAGGAAATCAGCCCTGAGTGCTCACTGGAAGGACAGATCCTGAAGCGGAGGCTCCAATACTTTGGCCACCTCATGAGAAGAGAAGACTCCCTGGAAAAGACCCTGATGTTGTGAAAGATGGAGGGCCCAAGGAGAAGGGAATGACAGGACGAGATGGTTGGACAGTGTTCTTGAAGCTACCAGCATGAGTTTGACCAAACTGCGGGAGGCAGTGGAAGACAGGAGTGCCTGGCGTGCTCTGGTCCATGCGGTCACGAAGAGTCGGACACGACTAAACGACTAAACAACATATATAATGCTTCTGGAAAGGTTTGGAAGCTGATAGATTGTGCTGCACGTTCCAACTGAAGTTCTGAAAGTTCAGCGTTTCTGCCCCCCTCAAAACGCAATGCAATAAGGCTGCCTGGGGCCCCCACTCTGGAAAGAGCGTACCAAGGCACAAGGGGCCAAAACTCTCAGGGAAACCTATGTACTTGCCATTGCCACCATTAGGCCTTTCGGAAGTGGAAATCAGGATTTGGAATGCGGGAAATTGTTACTCGGTGCCACGTCAGGAGTGAAGCTTGCCAGTTCTGAGTATTCATTAGGGAACAGTGCAGCATTAATGGCTTGATGGATAACCTCGCTATCAGCTCTTGAAATAATTATGTTTGGTAAATGGAATGCATAAAGAACTCATCAGCAGTGCTGCGATGGAGGCAGGAAACAGAAATGCTCTTACAGTACAGCCTTAAATAGCATCATATTATTATTGTTATTTCCTGTGTGCGCATTCCAAAACCTAGCAGAGCTCCCTGCTTCTCCTTATAGCTAAAAATATATATACAGTGGTACCTCTGGTTGCAAATGGGATCCGCTCCGGAGGCCCATTCGCAACATGAAAAGCCCACAACCTGAAGCGCCGTATCTGCTCAGGTACGCCGTGCGATTTTGTGCTTGTGCAAATGCGTGAGCGGTGAAACCCGGAAGTAACCCTTTCTAGTACTTCCGGGTCGCCGCGGAACGCAACCTGAAAAAGCATGACATGAAGCAAATGTAACATGAGGTATGACTGTATAGGGATGCGGGTGGCACTGTGGTCTATGTTTTATTTTGGATTGTTTCATTTGATATTTTAATGTGGGTTGAGTTTTTTTCATAAAAAATTAAAGCATTATAGAACTGAAATGGGAAAAAATATTAATGATCATTTGTATTTGCAAAACCAATAGAAATGACATAAACAGAATATATATATATTAATGATCATAATACTCAGTGGCAGCCCTGAGTTTTGTAGCTGGATTAGATTGGAGAGTTCATATTCTATGCCTGCCTAGAACAAGGCTGGAGAATATTTGGCTTCTAGGTATTGCTGGACTACAACTCCCATCATTCCTTGACTGGTGACCATGCTGGCTGGGGTTGATGGGAATTGGAGTCCAAAGACAGGGGACTGGCACCAGGGTGAGAGAAGGATGCTCCTGGGTCTGAGATGGGATGTTGGCGATAGGCTGGTCCTGATGAAACACGTCATGTCTTGATGTCCAGGGGGCAGGATTTAAAACCCATCTCTTGGACACTCTGTGGGGTGGCTCCCGAGATCTCCATCTCCAGAACATGGCACTGGAGACGGAAAGGAATTGGAAACGAGCGTGGTTATTAAAGCAGAACCCCACCCCACCCCCCTGATGTGCTGTTAAATGAAGGAGAAAGCAATTATCATTTTGCCAGACAAACTTGCTGCTGTTCCTTCCTTCCTTCCTCCCTTCCCCCCCCTCCCAGCCTCTGACTCTATCGGCAGCTGATGAAAAAGCAACGCATGTCAAAATCGTCAGCCACAAATTTGTTTTTGAATTGCGCATTGTACTGAGTGTCATTTTAATAGCATCCTCCTGCAAAATGACAGGCAGGAATAAGCGTCCTTCAAAATGATTTATACCCTGGATTAGGCGCCGGTTGTAAAAAAACACACCACCAAGTCTAAATCATTGTCAACCTTGAAACAACAGCAAAGGAGGTGGCAACCCCCTCTTTTTGAAACAAACAAACAAACAAACAAACAAACAAACAAACAAAAAACAACAACAACTGTGATGATTTCCCATAAATAGAAAGGGAGGAGCCACCATTTTAATTTGCATTTGCATTTCACTACAATCTGAAGGAGGAGGCAGATTTTTTCTCTTTTTTGTTTTTCTCGGGTGGGGAGGAGATAGCAAAGAATTAGAGTTGGTGATGTTTCCTTATTGCCGATGGCTAGTTTAGTCCTGAAGACCGGAGTGTCTGGTGTGCTCTGGTCCATGGAGTCACGAAGAGTCGGACATGACTAAACGCCAACAGCAAGTTTAGTCCTTGATCACTTCTGGGTTGTGTTTATTGATCCTGATTTGTTTGCAAACATTTTTGGGGGAGGTGGTGGTAGTTGCTGGGGAGAGGGTTAAAGGACATTAGTCGCTCTATTGAGCATTCATTCTGATTTGTTTGTGGGGAGATAATATAACATTGTTGTTTAGTCGTTTAGTCGTGCCCGACTCTTCGTGACCCCATGGACCAGAGCACGCCAGGCACCTCTGTCCTCCACTACCTCCCGCAGTTTGGTCAAACTCATGCTGGTAACCTCGAAAACACTATCCAACCATCTCGTCCTCTGTCGCCCCCTTCTCCTTGTGCCCTCCATGTTTCCCAACATCAGTGTCTTCTCCAGGGAGTCTTCTCTTCTCATGAGGTGGCCAAAGTACTGGAGCCTCAGCTTCAGGATCTGTCCTTCCAGGGAGCACTCAGGGCTGATTTCCTTCAGAATGGAGAGGTTTGATCTTCTTGCAGTCCATGGGACTCTCAAGAGTCTTCTCCAGCACCATAATTCAAAAGCATCAATTCTTCGGCGATCAGCCTTCTTTATGGTCCAGCTCTCACTTCCATACATCACTACTGGGAAAACCATGGCTTTAACTATATGGACCTTTGTTGGCAAGGTGACGTCTCTACTTCTATATAATATAACATAGTCTTGAGCAACTGTTATCCGACACTCTCCAGAGCATCTCCCTATCACTTTCCTTCCTGCAAAAAAAGAAAAAAATCCATAAGAACATAAGAAGAGTTGCTGGATCAGGTTATTGGAGGTCCATCTTGTCTAGCACCCTGTTCTCACAGTGGGCAACCAGCTGCATTCATGTGGAGCCCACAGGCAGGCTCTGAGTGCCACAGCTGTGCTCTCCTGACCTGTGATTCCCAGGTATTCTAACATCTCATATATATAAATCATATGCTCATAAATTTACAAGGCAAACACATACATAAGTATATAAACCACGTGTCTGAAATAGTACAGGAGAGCAATCCTGAAGCCATTTTGACTCTTCCAGTGACCTCAGATATTCTCTGCAAGGAGGAAGGAAATGGGAAAACCTCCCCATTGTCTCTTTGCTCACAAATCCTGTCTTTAGGGCACATTGGTGTATGAATAGGGTGAGCCTTTGACCTGGATTCAGGAACTAAGTATTTATCATCTCAAAAGAATGGCCAGGCTGCCCAGGTAAAGCCATTAACAGGTTTCCTGGCAGACAGGTTTTTTTTTACTGTAGACTGCCCCTTGTGATGTATTTCTGTGGGGAACACCTCTTTCTATGAGGTGGTCTTGAGCTACAGAGGAGGCAATTTCAAAAGTCTATATAAGGGCTTGCACACCAATGTTCTGGGTTCCTCCTCCCTCCTGCGTGTGGGGAGTGAGGACCCTGTTGCAACGGTTAATAAAGATCAGGCTTCCTAGCTGCTTTGCTTCTCAATATTCTCTGGTTGGCCTCTATTATTTTCTCCTACTGATAGAGAACCTACATAAGGACTCTATTCGGGCTCTTTTAAGGTACCCCTGCCCGTACGGGCCAGTCTTGCCAGACTCTACGGTTGTGCGCTCATCTCACTCTATAGGCCGGGAGCCAGCGCTGTCCGCAGACACTTCCGGGTCACGTGGCCAGCGTGACAAGCTGCATCTGGCGAGCCAGCGCAGCACACGGAAACGCCGTTTACCTTCCCGCTAGTAAGCGGTCCCTATTTATCTACTTGCACCCGGGAGTGCTTTCGAACTGCTAGGTTGGCAGGCGCTGGGACCGAGCAGCGGGAGCGCACCCCGCCGCGGGGATTCAAACCGCCGACCTTTCGATCGGCAAGTCCTAGGTGCTGAGGCTTTTACCTACAGCGCCACCTGCGTCCCTTATTCGGGCTCTTGGATACCCCATAAAGAAAAAAGGTGCAGTTTTTTTCCATACCAGGGCATAACTTCAGTTTTCTGCTAGGTAGTTGAATCCCATGTGCAAAATAGCAAGTGCTTGGAAGCAACCTTAGTTTGGTTAGGGGACTCTGTGCTGCATATGTTAGATGACTTACCAACTATACAAATAGAAATCATCATCATCATCATTATTGCATTTATAGAACCACAGAATCGTAGGATTGTCAAGATGAAAGCAACCTCAAGGTTCATCTAGACCACCCTCCTGCAAAGCGGGAATCTCAAGTGAAGCATCCATGATAGATGGCCTTCCAACCTCTGCTAAAAACCTCCAACGAAGGAGAGTCCTCCACCTTCCACTGTCCTGATGATGAGTTGGAATCTCATTTCTTGTAAATTGAATCCATTGATTTGGGTCCTCCTTGTGCTGGGCCCAGGGGTAACCCATGAAACGCGGTCCAGGACCAGTCCAGAATCCGAAGGTTCTGCTGGGAGTCAGTCCGACAGGGCCAAGGCAGGACACGAGGCAGGAAACCAGGCAAGGACAGGTATAGGATCTCAGGCAGGTTCTGACAAACAGCAATGTTGCTCCCACAACCTGGGGCGGGGTCCGACAGCCTTTTATCTTTGTCGGGGTAACGGCCGGTCCTGAGCCCCCGGTGACTCACCTCCCTGTTTCGCCCAGAGGCGAGCACTCCTTCTGCGAGTACTCAGGTCTCTCCTTCTCTCAGACCTCAGTCTCTGCAGCTCAGGAGACGTTGGTGGGTTACTAGATCCAGAGGCCGCCTCAGCCTCCCCTGACCCAACTGGTAGTGGAGCAGCTGTAAGTGATGGCCCAGCTGAAGGCAACGAGGTCATCCCTGCATCTGGAGCCAGGACAGGCTCAGGCCCCTGACTCAGCCCAGCTGGTGCTTGTTGCAGGGGAACCTGTGCAGACTGGGACTCTTCAGGATCAGGCCCCAGACTTGGTTCAGATGCCGCCTGAGGCAAAGGATCTGGTGCAGACTGAGTCTCCTCTGGTTCTGAGCCCGAGCCCAAGTCCCAGGCCATCACACCTCTCACTGGAGCAGCAGAAAACAAGCTTGCTCCATCTTCCATGGGACAACTGCTCAGACATTTGAAAATGGCTCTCGTGTCGCTTCCAGACCCTTGATCCTCTTGGTTGTCCTCCCCTGTACACCTTCCAGCTGGTTGATACTGGACACGGAACTCCAGGTGAGGTCTGACCAAGACAGAACAGAGCATTGCTTGGACTTCTCTTCTGCCATACTTCTGCTGATGGAGCCAACGCAATTCTTTCCGTGGGAAGAAGAAACCATGGGGCGCCCATTTGCTCTTGCCACAATTATCTTTGATGGATGAAAGAAATCGGGAAGAAGAGTGACACTCTCCCCCACAACCCTCCCACGGGTGCAAAGGAGATGATTTCATGGATGGCTCCTCTTTCCTGCATATGATGCAAAGCTTCTTGAATCTTCACGGGCCGTGTTTTAAAACTGGAAGAAGGCCAAGGGGAACTCGGTGATGCTAAAGGGCCTCGTGGTCATGGCTGGCAGGAGCCCGGTGAACTCAGAGCCGGCTGCCCCATTGGCCTTCCATCTGTGGGCAGCCGCGCTCCAGGCGAGCTCTCTCAAAGCGGGGGGGGGGGGGGATGGCAATGTGTGATTGTCTAGCAGCTGCTGTGAATATTAATCTCGCCCACTTAATGATTTTTTGTTTTCCCAGGGCACTCTCTGAAATTGTTTTAAATTAATTTTTAAAATTACTGTTCCTCCCTGCCTTTTAGCGGTCCTCGCACAGCATTAAGTCAGTTTACCCTGATGGGCTAATGCCTTTATGAATGTTAATATGTAACTAATCACACAAATGCAAAATTAAACTCCTCTCTCTCCCTCTCCCCCCCCCCCACTCTTTTTCTTTGCTTTCCTTGAGGATCATCAGCGCTGCCATTTGAACGATCCTGGAAATACCAGGAAATAAGAACAGAAGAAAACTCTGCTGGATTCAACCGGTGGCTCACCTAGCCCAGAATCCTGTTCTCATAGTGGCCAACCAGATGATTTGAGAAACCCTTAAGGATGTGAGAAGAGGCTGGCAAACCTGCAAGCAGGATTCGAACACAAGAGCAGCACTCGCCCCTCTGGTATACAGAAGCATTGCTGCCTCCAACCTGTGAAGAAGGACTCTCTGAAGTCGGTGAAGGTCCTGTATGAGTGCCTGGAGGCTGTTGGAGGATGGATGGCGGCTAACAGATTGAGGTTGAATCCTGGCAAGACAGAAGTACTGTTTTTGGGGGAGAGGAGGCACAGGTGTGGAGGACTCCCTGGTCCTGAATGGGGCAACTGTGACCCTGAAGGACCAGGTGCGCAGCCTGGGAGTCATTTTGGACTCACAGCTGTCCATGGAGGCGCAGGTCAATTCTGTGTCCAGGGCAGCTGTCTACTAGCTCCATCTGGTACGCAGGCTAAGACCCTACCTGCCTGCAGACTGTCTTCCCAGAGTGGTGCATGCTCTGGTTATCTCCCGCTTGGACTACTGCAATGCACTTTACGTGGGGCTATCTGTGAAGGTGACCCGGAAACTGCAACAAATCCAGAATGCGGCAGCTAGACTGGTGACTGGGGGCAGCCGCCGAGACCACATAACACCGGTCTTGAAAGACCTACATTGGCTCCCAGTACATTTTCGAGCACAATTCAAAGTGTTGGTGTTGACCTTTAAAGCCCTAAACGGCCTTGGTCCAGTATATCTGAAGGAGCACCTCCACCCCCATCGTTCTGCCTGGACACTGAGGACCAGAACCGAGTGCCTTCTGGCGGTTCCCTCACTGTGAGAAGTCAAGTTACAGGGCACAATGCAGAGGGCCTTCTCGGTAGTGACACCCACCCTGTGGAACGCACTCCCACAGATGTCAAAGAGAACAACAACTATCAAACTTTTAGAAGACATCTGAAGGCAGCCCTGTTTAGGGAAGCTTTTAATGTTTAACGGACTATTGTATTTTAATATTCTGTAGGAAGCCGCGCAGAGTGCCTGGGGAAGCCCAGCCAGATGGGCGGGGTATAAATAATAAATTATGATGATGATGATGATCAGCTGTTTCTTGGCCAGCCTACCTGTTGGTGAAGGTAGCTTGAGAGATGGACTTTTAGCATAGCAGCCACAGTACGTGTGAACTGCTCATTCATTGGATCTGCATGGGTAGGTCATGTTGTTAGGCCTTTCCAGCCCACCCCCAGGAGAGCTTTGATCCAGAGCCTTCTTTTTATGACAAGGTGGGGGACATTTCTCCCTTGAGGGCCACATTCTCATCTGGGTAACCTTCCAGGGGCCACTAGCCAGCTGTGGGTGGAGCCAGAGGTGAGGTCAGGTGGAGCCCCAAATCCAGATGTTACCTTTGTGCAATGGGGTGGTGTCTACACAAATGCCCCATATCCTCCATCATAAGGCTTCGTTTCCAGACCTTATAAGAGACAGCTTCCTCTTCATTAAATTCTCCATAGTTTCTAAAATACACAAAGCATACCTTAGTTTGTTGTTGTTGTTGTTTAGTCGTTTAGTTGTGTCTGACTCTTTGTGACCCCCTGGACCAGAGCACGCCAGGCACTCCTGTCTTCCACTGCCTCCCGCAGTTTGGTCAAACTCATGCTGGTAGCTTGGAGAACACTATCCAACCATCTCATCCTCTGTCGTCCCCTTCTCCTTGTGCCCTCCATCTTTCCCAACATTAGGGTCTTTTCCATGGAGTCTTCTCTTCTCATGAGGTGGCCAAAGTCTTGGAGCCTCAGCTTCAGGATCTGTCCTTCCAGTGAGCACTCAGGGCTGATTTCCTGAAGAATGGAGAGGTTGGATCTTCTTGCAGTCCATGGGACTCTCAAGAGTCTCCTCCAGCACCATAATTCAAAAGCATCAATTCTTTGGCGATCAGCCTTCTTTATGGTCCAGCTCTCACTTCCATACATCACTACTGGGAAAACCATGGCTTTAACTATACGGACCTTTGTTGGCAAGGTGATGTCTCTGCTTTTTAAGATGCTGACGAGGTTTGTCATTGCTTTTCTCCCAAGAAGCAGGCATCTTTTAATTTTGTAGCTGCTGTCACCATCTGCAGTGATCATGGAGCCCAAGAAAGTAAAATCTCTCACTGCCTCCATTTCTTCCCCTTCTATTTGCCAGGAGGTGATGGGAACAGTGGCCATGATCTTCGTTTTTTTGATGTTGAGCTTCAGACCATATTTTGCGCTCTCCTCTTTCACCCTCAATAAAAGGTTCTTTAATTCCTCCTCACTTTCTGCCATCAATGTTGTGTCGTCTGCATATCTGAGGTTGTCGATATTTCTTCCGGCAATCTTAATTCCGGCTTGGGATTCATCCAGCCCAGCCTTTCGCATGATGTATTCTGCATATAAGTTAAATAATCAGGGAGTAACCTTCGTTACTGTGCCTCAAAGAGTTAAACTATTTACCAGCTTAGCTTGGGCAGCAGGAGCCTGATTTAGCAGGAGTTTAACTTCCAACTTCAAAGCCCAGATGTTGCTGCTTGCTAAGAGCTCATGATTAGCACATCAAAGAGCTTCCACCATGGGTAGAACTGCAAATCTGCAAGCAAAATCCCAATTTGGCACCATTCCCAAAATGAACAGGGGCCATAGGCCACGCAGACCCACCCAATGTCAGAGAAGATTGCTTACACCAAGAATAACTTTCTGATGGTAAGCGGCATTTGTGGAAAGTGGTGGACTCGCCTTCCTTGGAGGTTTCTAAGCAGAGCTTGGCTAGCCATCAGCCATGGATGCTTTCTTGAAATTCCTGCATTGCGGGGGGTTGGACTAGATGACCCTCAGGTCCCATCTAACTTCACAATTATTCTATGAAGGTGGTCCAAGCCTTAAATGACTTAGGTGCCAAATGTCTGAAAGGCCTCATCCTTCCCTACAGAACCTTCCAGGCACTGAGCAGAGGAGCCTCTCTTGGTAGTGTTGGGAAAAGGCCCAGGGGGTGCCTGCAAGCCCCCAAATCTCCAAGCGTCCTTTGGTATGCACAGCCCTGGAGAAGGTATTTCCCCTCTTCTCCAGTGCGCTCAGAGACATATACCAGCTGGTAAAGGTAAAGGTAAAGGACCCCTGACCATCAGGTCCAGTCGTGGCCAACTCTGGGGTTGTGGCGCTCATCTTGCTTTATTGGCTGAGGGAGACGGCGTACAGCTTCCGGGTCATGTGGCCAGCAGGACTAAGCCGCTTCTGGCGAAACCAGAGCAGTGCACGGAAATGCCATTTATCTTCCCGCTGGAGTGGTACCTATTTATCTACTTGCACTTTGACATGCTTTCGAACTGCTAGGTGGGCAGGTGAAGGGACCGAGCAACGGGAGCTCACCCCGTTGCGGGGATTCGAACCGCCGACCTTCTGATATGCAAGTCCTAGGCTCTGTGGTTTAACCCACAGCGCCACCCACGTCCCTATACCAGCTGGTATATGCACACTAATCTTCTGGTAAAACACAGCAAGAAGAGTGAGACATCGTAGATCTAATCTAGCTATTTATTTACACACTATGTACAGACAAAGGCATAATGGTGTCTGTTCTCTCCAGCTCCGAGAGAACAAACAGAAATAAATAAAAGCATACAGTGTAATAGTACCTGCAGCAGAAGAGATAAGACCGGGGCCAGCAAACTTTTTCAGCAGGGGGCCGGCCCCCTGTCCCTCAGACCCTGTGGGGGGCCAGACTATATTTTTTTTGGGGGGGGGGGGATGAACGAATTCCTATGCCCCACAAATAACCCAGAGATGCATTTTAAATAAAAGGACACATTCTACTCATGTAAAAACACGCTGATTCCCAGACCGTCCGCAGGCCGGATTGAGAAGGTGATTGGGCCAGATCCGGCCCCTGGGCCTTAGTTTGTCTACCCATGGATAAGACATTCTTCCTTTCCCGGACTTCTCCCAGACAGGCATGTGATTTACAACAATCTCATCTGGAGCAGCGGAGGAGTGAAATTGCTAACAGCTAGCTCCTCTGCCCTCAAAGGCCAGCAGAGGGTAATGGCCTAGCACAGGGTCTTTTTGGTGGTGACCCCTAAGCTGTGGAACATGCTCTCCACGGAGATACGTCTGGCTCCTTCATGTACAGCTTCTGGTGAATGTTGAAGACACACTTCTTCCCTTGAGACGTATCTTTTTAGGACCCACCTAATTTTGTGACTGTATGTTTTAAACTGGTTCTAATTTTCTAACCTGCCCTGGAACCTGAGGTGAAGGGGGGGGGGGGCAATAAACAAACAAGCAGGCAAGCAAATTCTTGCACCAGCAGGACACTTGCCAGAACCTGTCCCTCCATCTTCCCCAACCTGGTGCCCTCCAGGGGATTTGAACTCCATCATCAGACCAAGCCAGCAATGGCCATTTGACTTGGGAGGGGAGTTGTAGTTCGAATCTGTTGGAGGGCGCCAAGTCGGAGGAGGCTTGTCTACATATATATGCAAACATGCAAGCATAGTTTCTGAAGTTGTTGTTCTGATAGGACCCACAAAGTTTCCGCTCGCAATTTATATGCGGGAAGGCTGCCCAAGCGTAAACCGAATCGCACCTATAGTGAGTGCGGTGTCACCAATTAAGCCGCTATAGAAACACAATTTGCTAATTGCTATTAATTACTCTGCAAAACACAATGCCCAACCCAAAGAGGAGGCTTCATAAAGAAATGATTTTGTGCCACTCTTGTGTCTAACATGGGACCGGGGATCTGGCTATTTTCTTACAATGAATCCTTTGTTTGCTTAGCAGACTGATACCTGCTGATAAGGCAGCTTTACTTTTGAGTGATAAATGATCTTAATTAACTTTAATTGTTTCTAGGCAATTTTATGCAAATGAAGACATTTGCGGAATAGAAGGTGGGAAGATTTCACAGAGGGCCTGGAGGTGCCCCGGGGGGGGGGGGTGCGGGGAGGGGGAGAGCCGCCAACTTTTTAATACCAGGACTTCCGGAGCTGCCTCTGAATTTTCAGAACAGCGTACGCCGTTCGTCACAGGGGCTGTGCAATTGTGTCAGCTGAAACAGGGGCACATTTCTGGGCTATGTGATGAGCTGGTCGGAAACCTTTGTGCCTGCTTGCATGGAATGATCAGTTCCTTTGAGCCTCTGGGCAACATTAAAATGCTTCGGAGGATGAAGTCCATTCGCGCAGTGCAAAGCAAGGGATTTTTTAATTTTTTTTAAAAAAGCTTTGCTGCAACCAATCCATCTGTTTTGTAATTTGCAGAAGTGGCCTTACAATCTTCATGTTCTCCATCACTCAAGCTGACTCTTCAAGGCTGCTCTACTTTAGATAGAGTCTTCTTCTCAGATAGATGCACTGCAACCACGTCAGAATCCCCTTTCTTGGAATTTGAATCCATTGGTTGGGGTCCTCCTTTCTGGAGCAGCAGAAAACAAGTTTGCTCCTTCTTCCTGGTGACCCTGGTTTTTTTTTGGTAGTTCCTGGCATCCATCTAGAGATATTGGAGTGCGTATCTGCGGGTGAAGCCAAACCCCTGAGTTAGGGGTGATGTAAACAAAATCTGCTCCTTTTCCTTATGGGGTATCCAAGAGCCCGTACAGAGTCCTTAAGTGGGTTCCCTATCGGTAGGAGAAAATAACAGAGGCCAGCCAGAGAATATTGAGAAGCAAAGCAGCTAGGAAGCCTGATCTTTATTAAACTGTTGCAACAGGGTCCTCACTCCCCACACGCAGGAGGGAGGAGGAACCCAGAACATTGGTGTGCAAGCCCTTCTATTGACTTTTGAAATTGCCACCCTGTAGCTCAAGACCACCCCCAAAAAACAGCATACATACATCACAGAAGGAGGCAGTCTACAACAGAAATCCTGTCTGCCAGGATACCTGACAATGGTCACTGATTGCTTTACCTGGGCAGCCTGGCCATTCCTTTTGAGATACTAAATACTCAGTTCCTGAATCCAGGTCACAGGCTCACCCTGTTCATACACAAAGATGCCCTAAAGACAGATAAGCAAAAGACAAGGGAGGGGCTTTCCCATTTCCTTCCTCCTTGCGGAGATACATTTGAGGTCCATTTGGGAGAGTCAGAATGGTTTCAGGATTGCTCTCCTGTACTACTTCGGTTTACAATCTTATGTATGTGTTTGCCTTGTAAATTTATGAACATCTAATTTATATATCTGAGACCTTAAATTCTTATAACAATGGCACCAAATTGACCTCTCTGGGGCGCAAGCCTGGGCAGGGTGTCTGAAGATACTGGGCTGCGCTGCTGACAAGACCCCCCCACCCTTTTGGCCTTGCTGATGTGGTCCAAAGCATGGGTGTGTAGCCAGGATTTTTCATGGGGGGCAGAACTGAGCTTTGTTGTTGTTGTTTAGTCGTTTAGTCGTGTCCGACTCTTCGTGACCCCATGGACCAGAGCACGCCAGGCACCTCTGTCCTCCACTACCTCCCGCAGTTTGGTCAAACTCATGCTGGTAACCTTGAAAACACTATCCAACCATCTCATCCTCTGCCGCCCCCTTCTCCTTGTGCCCTCCATCTTTCCCAGCATCAGTGTCTTCTCCAGGGAGTCTTCTCTTCTCATGAGGTGGCCAAAGTACTGGAGCCTCAGCTTCACGATCTGTCCTTCCAGTGAGCACTCAGGGCTGATTTCCTTCAGAATGGATGCGTTTGATCTTCTTGCAGTCCATGGGACTCTCAAGAGTCTTCTCCAGCACCAACTGAGCTTTAGTTAAGTATTTTTACTTACTTACATGATTTTGGGGAGCAGCTGCACCGGCATAGCAGCCCCCACTGGCAACTGGGGCAGAGAGATTGTCTGACGTTGATGAGCTTTTTGGGGGGAGGTTGACCCCAATGACCCCACCCCATTTCAGCTCCTGGACCACCCCCAATTCTCCCCCTATGAGAACTGGAGAGCATAGGTGGTCTCAGTACTTAAGACTTGTACTCTGCACGTGGCTTTTGTGTGTCTCTACATATCTTCTTGTTGTTGTTGTTGTTTAGTCGTTTAGTCGTGCCCGCCTCTTTGTGACCCCATGGACCAGAGCACGCCAGGCACTCCTGTCTTCCACTGCCTCCCCCAGTATGGTCAAACTCATGCTGGTAGCTTTGAGAACACTGTCCAACCATCTCGTCCTCTGTCGTCCCCTTCTCCTTGTGCCCTCCATCTTTCCCAACATCAGGGTCTTCTCCAGGGAGTCTTCTCTTCTCATGAGGTGGCCAAAGTCTTGGAGTCTCAGCTTCAGGATCTGTCCTTCCAGTGAGCACTCAGGGCTGATTTCCTTAAGAATGGAGAGGTTTGATCTTCTTGCAATCCATGGGACTCTCAAGAGTCTCCTCCAGCACCAGAATTCAAAAGCATCAATTCTTCGGCGATCAGCCTTCTTTATGGTCCAGCTCTCACTTCCATACATCACTACTGGGAAAGCCATGGCTTTTACTATACGGACCTTTGTTGGCAAGGTGATGTCTCTGCTTTTTAAGATGTTGTCTAGGTTTGCCATCGCCTTTCTCCCAAGGAGCAGGTGTCTTTTAATTTTGTGATTGCTGTCACCATCTGCAGTGCTCATGGAGCCCAATAAAGTAAAATCTCTCACTGCCTCCATTTCTTCCCCTTCTATTTGCCAGGAGGTGATGGGACCAGTGGCCATGATCTTCGTTTTTTTGATGTTGAGCTTCAGACCATATTTTGCGCTCTCCTCTTTCACCCTCATTAAAAGGTTCTTTAATTCCTCCTCACTTTCTGCCATCAAGGTTGTGTCATCTGCATATCTGAGGTTGTTGATATTTCTTCCGGCGATCTTAATTCTGGCTTGGGATTCATCCAGCCCAGTCTTTCGCATGATGAATTCTGCATATAAGTTAAATAAGCAGGGAGACAATATACAGCCTTGCCATACTCCTTTCCCAATTTTGAACCAATCAGTTGTTCCATATCCAGTTCTAACTGTAGCTTCTTGTCCCACATAGAGATTTCTCAGGAGACAGATGAGGTGATCAGGCACTCCCATTTCTTTAAGAACTTGCCATAGTTTGCTGTGGTCGACACAGTCAAAGGCTTTTGCATAGTCAATGAAGCAGAAGTAGATGTCTTTCTTTTTATTATTATTAATATTTTATTGAAATTTTCCAAAAATTAACGACTAACAAAAAATCAACAATATTAAAAAAAAACGAACAACAGACATCAAAAATCCAAACAGAAAAACAGAAAAAAGAAAAATTCATACAACAAACATCAAAAAAGAAAAAAAGAAAAAAAGAAAATTGGCATTAAAAAGAACACTTTTTTATATTAGTAACTTTCAGTACCTTATTCTCTTTACTTCCCCCCACCTTCCCTTCTTGTATTCTATTTTAAAAATTAGTTCAGCAAGATCATTAATTATTCGTGTTTCAACCTTTATCCTTCCCTTTATAATCTATTTATCTTAATCGCTAGAAACCCCTTCATTTCAATTTCAGAGCCCTTAGCATTCATAAATTTTACAGTGTTTTTGTAGATAGGCTTTAAACTTCTTCCAATCCTCTTCCACCTGCTCCTCTCCTTGATCTCGGATTCTGCCGGTCATCTCAGCCAGTTCCATATAGTCTATTACTTGCATCTGCCATTCTTCCAGGGTGGGTAAGTCTTGCGTCTTCCAATGCTTTGCGATAAGTATTCTTGCTGCTGCTGTAGCATACATAAAAAAGGTTCTGTCCTTCTTTGGCACCAATTGGCCGACAATGCCCAGGAGGAAGGCCTCTGGTTTCTTCAGGAAAGTATACTTAAATACCTTTTTCAGTTCATTATAGATCATTTCCCAGAACGCCTTAATCCTTGGGCAAGTCCACCAAAGGTGAAAGAATGTACCTTCAGTCTCTTTACATTTCCAACACTTATTATCAGGCAAATGATAAATCTTTGCAAGCTTGACTGGTGTCATGTACCACCTATAAATCATTTTCATAATATTTTCTCTTAAGGCATTACATGCCGTAAATTTCATACCGGTGGTCCACAACCGTTCCCAGTCAGCAAACATAATATTATGACCAATGTCTTGTGCCCATTTTATCATAGCCGACTTAACCGTTTCATTCTCAGTATTCCATTTCAACAGCAAATCATACATTTTCAACAATGTCTTAGCATTGGGTTCTAACAGTTCTGTTTCCAACTTTGATTTTTCCACCTGGAAGCCATTTTTCCTGTCCAAATTATAGGCCTCTCTTACCTGAAAATAATGTAACCAGTCCTGAACCTTATTCTTAAGTTTCTCATAACTCTGCAGTTTCAATCTATCTCCTTCTTGTTCCAAAATTTCCGAATATCTCGGCCATTTAGATTCCATATTAAGCTTTTTCACAACTTTAGCCTCCATTGGTGACAACCACCTAGGACTCTTACTTTCCAACAAATCTTTGTACCTAGTCCAGACATTAAATAGTGCTAGAAGTAGATGTCTTTCTGGAACTCTCTAGCTTTCTCCATAATCCAGCGCATGTTTGCAATTTGGTCTCTGGTTCCTCTGCCTCTTCTAAATCCAGCTTGCACTTCTGGGAGTTCTCGGTCCACATACTGCTTAAGCCTGCCTTGTAGAATTTTAAGCATAACCTTGCTAGCGTGTGAAATGAGTGCAATTGTGTGGTAGTTGGAGCATTCTTTGGCACTGCCCTACTTTGGGATTGGGATGTAGACTGATCTTCTCCAATCTTCTGGCCACTGCTGAGTTTTCCAAATTTGCTGGCATATTGAGTGTGGCACCTTAAGAGCATCATCTACATATCTAGCAATGTTTTTTTTTAAAATAATTTTTTTTATTAGTTAGAAGCTAATAGAACTGTGTAGAGAACACAAAACAAAACAGGCCCTAACCAAAGAGGCTTGCAATCCAATTTAGACAATAAAAGCAAAATAATTAAAAATAGGAATAAGGCAAAGGAAAAATCCCCCCCCCTCCAGACTATTAACTTGGAGAGCTTTCATTCCACTAATCTGTTTTGAAATGAACAGAAATTGTTTTATTCCCCAGTTTGCAGGGGAGACAAAGTTGATAAAAGATGCTTAAATATGTTTTCTTCTCCTCATTTCTTGTTTTTTCAATTGATGACCCGTCTTGGAATAGGCTAATGATAGAGTTTAGTCGAGAAAGACAGCAAAAATGTATTAATTGCTTTGGCAGCACTCTAAGTCTTGCCGTGTGATTATTTCCTCCTCCAAAACATGCAAAATGTCAGAAGTGAAAGATAAGTAGGTTCAACATTTAAAATAGCCTCTGAACTTCATTAGTCTAGAATTTTTTTTTAAAAAAAGCATTACCATAATTTACATAAACCAAATGATTATGCGCAGTTAACTGAGATCTGGCAGATATGAGCCCACAAGGGATCAGGCCAACAGGAAATGGATCTAACCCAGCACATTCTTCTCTCAGGGCCAATCAGATGCCTGAAAGGAAAGAAGTCCACAAGAAGGAGCCGAGTGCGAGTGCACCAACTGGGGGGAGGAAGGAAGGATGCGCTCTGGTCGCTTTGCCAGGTACAGTGCATAGCTGTCAACCGTCCCTTATTTGGCGGGAAAGTCCCTTATCCCAGTGCCGTGTCCCACTGCTGTCCCTTATTGATGATGTCCCTTAAATTTCCTAGGTTTCAAAGGAAGCAGCTCCTCTCCCTCCCTTCCTCCCTGCCAGCCAGGGAGGAGGGATGCTCCTGAGAGCCAGTGTGGTGTAGTGATTAAGACCAGTAGTCTCGTAATCTGGGGAACTGGGTTCGCGTCTCCGCTCCTCCACATGCAGCTGCTGGGTGACCTTGGGCCAGTCACACTTCTCTGAAGTCTCTCAGCCTCACTCACCTCACAGAGTGTTTGTTGTGGGGGAGGAAGGGAAAGGAGAATGTTAGCCGCTTTGAGACTCCCGAAGGGGAGTGAAAGGCGGGATATCAAATCCAAACTCCTCCTCCTCTTCTTCTTCTTCTTCTTCTTCTTCTTCTTCTTCTTCTTCTCCTCCTCCTCCTCCTCCTCCTCCTCCTCCTCCTCCTCCTCCTCCTCCTCCTCCTCCAACTGTGTTGCTTGGCTGTGTTGCTCACCCAATAAGGAGTCTAAGAATGACTGGGGGGTGGAGCTTGCATGCCTTGTGCCGATCAAATCGGCCGTGTTGCCTGGGGACTCGCCTTTGCTCAGCGCTTCCCAGCGGAGAGGTGACGGTGGTTTCCCTTGCTGCATCCCCTTTGCTGGGTTGCTGCACTGTGGGAACCACCGCTTGAGGCTTCGTTTGGCTGCTGGCTGGGCTTTCTGCCTTTGGCTCGGAGGGGCTCAGAAGTTGAACATACCTGTGTTTGGAAAATCCCTTATTTTGGCTGCTGATCCCTTATTTTCAAGGCTGCTGGTCCCTTATTTTCAAATCTGTAAGTTGACAGCTATGGGTACAGTGGAACCTCTACTCATGACCACAATCTGTTCCGGAGGCCTGTCCTTATGGTGAAACAGGTCGCTTGTAGAAGCGCTGTTATGCGCAGGCGCATTCGGCGGCAGCCCTCTTCTGCACATGTGCAGACGGCGGCAGCTGCTTCTGCGCATGCGCAAATCATGGCAAACCCAGTGTTTACTTCTGGCTTTGCCGCGGTTGCGACTTGGAACAGGCTTAAGTAGAGTGGGACGTACATAGAGGTTCTACTGTTTATCAGCAGGTTGCAAAGGTTCAAGGAGAAGGAGGGGGGGAAGAAGATGAGACCCCAAAAGGATGCGCTTTCCAAGCCAGCCAGCTGTTTAAAGAGCTCAGTAATTTTCTGCAGGCCCCCACCATTTAAGAAAATCAATGGGGAGTCGGGAAGATGAATGTGTGGCCGGGCGCACGGCGGGGACCGTGAGCTTGGCAGCCGCTCTCGGTTACCACTCAGGAATATTAACGATCCAGTTTTGATAAGCAGAAGCAGGCCAATAAACAAACGGGCCGGACGTATTGATGGGGCGCTGTTCGCATTCTGTTTAACATCTGCTTGGAAATACGGCCGGATAATTGGACAGAACCTTTGTGGCTGCAGGACGAGCCGCCCCTCCCCCAAACAAAGGGCTTCTTCGCATAGCCCAGAGTTGAACTGCAGAACTTTAGTTGAGATTCTAGGATTGTTAATGCTTTTTTTTCCTAAAAAAATATTTAGCGGAGGGGTGTCCAAACTTTTTTCAAAGAGGGCCAGATTTGATGAAGTGAACATGAGTGAGGGCCGACCAAAGCTGTTGAGCTTTTTTAAGGATTGAAGTTGTAGAGCTTTTTTAACAATTTTAACCCAAAGTTGTTGAGCATTTTGGGGGATTTTACCCCAGGAAATAATCTGCCACAGTTGTTGTTTAGTCGTTTAGTCGTGTCCGACTCTTCGTGACCCCCTGGACCACAGCACGCCAGGCACTCCTGTCTTCCACTGCCTCCCCCAGTATGGTCAAACTCATGCTGGTAGCTTTGAGAACACTGTCCAACCATCTCGTCCTCTGTCGTCCCCTTCTCCTTGTGCCCTCCATCTTTCCCAACATCAGGGTCTTTTCCAGGGAGTCTTCTCTTGAGGTGGCCAAAGTCTTGGAGCCTCAGCTTCAGGATCTGTCCTTCCAGTGAGCACTCAGGGCTGATTTCCTTCAGAATGGAGATGTTTGATCTTCTTGCAGTCCATGGGACTCTCAAGAGTCTCCTCCAGCACCATAATTCAAAAGCATCAATTCTTTGGCGATCAGCCTTCTTTATGGTCCAGCTCTCACTTCCATACATCACTACTGGGAAAACCATAGCTTTAACTATATGGACCTTTGTTGGCAAGAAGAGTTTGGATTTGATATCCCGCTTTATCACTACCCAAAGGAGTTTCAAAGTGGCCAACAATCTCCTTTCCCTTCCTCCCCCACAACAAACACTCTGTGAGGTGAGTGGGGCTGAGAGACTTCAAAGAAGTGTGATTAGCCTAAGGTCACCCAGCAGCTGCATGTGGAGGAGCAGAGACGCAAACCCGGTTCCCCAGATTACGAGACTACAGCTCTTCACCACTACACCAGACTGGCCCTCATCACACTGGCAAGGTGATGTCTCTGCTTTTTAAGATGCTGTCTAGGTTTGTCATCGCCTTTCTCCCAAGAAGCAGGTGTCTTTTAATTTCCTGACTGCTGTCACCATCTGCAGTGATCATGGAGCCCAAGAAAGTAAAATCTCTCACTGCCTCCATTTCTTCCCCTTCTATTTGCCAGGAGGTGATGGGACCAGTGGCCATGATCTTCGTTTTTTGATGCGATTTAGAAGTGGTCAGTTAAAATATACCAAATCGCAGCTTGGTTCTGGCTCCTACAACTTACCCCAATGTCTTGTGTTTTGCTCTGAGTCCACCGAAGAGGTGAGGTGGGGGGTGGGACTGATAATGCTATGGATTGAAGATGCCATAACTCCATTTTCCAGGGAACAGGAAAGTTTAGGGACAGCGAGAGAAGTTCAAGGACCTCCCTGAGAAGGTGGCTGTCAGGCTATATCTCTTTGGTGGCTTTCTGTGACAGGAGAATGCCCTCAGATCAAGCCCATCACTGCCTGGTGACAGTTCCATCACTCACGATATACCTCACTGAGAAAAAGCATCATAAGTCGGGTGTCTCATTGTGGATTTTACAGCTGACAAAATGAGTGAATCTGTCAGAAAGAGAGAGAGGAAAAACTGCTGGCATTTGTTATTTGAGGGATCTGCTGAGCTCTTCTGAACTTCCTTTGACTTCATCTTCTGCTTAGCAGGGTCAAGCGAATGTCTCAAGGCATAACTAGGATCTGCCCAAAATGGTCCACGATGTTGTTTTCCACGATGACATGAAAAGTGTGATAGGAATTTTGAGGTCTTAGATATATGTTAAATGTTCATAAGTGTACCAGCCAAGCACGTACATAGATCAGCACAGGAAGACAGATATGAAACCATTTTTGGTTTGCATACTGACCAAATGTTTTCTCTGCAAGGTCAATGGAAAATGGAAAAGCCTCCCCATTGTCTCTTTCCTCACAAATCCTGTCTTAAGGGCACATTTAAGATATGAATAGTGTGTGAGCCTGTGACCTGGCTCAGGAACTAAGTATTTATCATTACAAAAGTCTGGCCAGGCTCCCCAATCAAGTTAGCATTAACAGGTAATCTGCCAGACAGGAGGTAAACAAAGCGCTCAGATTTCTGCTGTAGACAGCCCTTTCTGTGATGTAGGTATGACATATCTGGGGGTGGTCTTGGACTCCAGGGAGGGAATTCAAAATGTCTATATAAGGGCTTGCACACCAATGTTCTAGGTTCCTCTCCTCCCTCCTGTGTGGGGTGAGTGAGGACCCTGTTACAACAGATCAATAAAGATCAGGCTTACTAGCTGCTTTGCTTCTCAATATTCTCTGGTTGGCCTCTGTTATTCTCTCCTACCAATAGGGGACCTATGTAAGGACTCTATATGGGCTCTTGGATACCCCATAAGGAAAAAAGGGCAGATTTTTGTTTACAACAAAAGACAGTGCTTATTCCAGTCACAGAGCGATATGAGGAAGGATAGCAGAGAAACTGGCTCTGGCTTGCACTGTAAGACAAACACAGAGGCAGTGTGGCGTAGTGATTAGAATGTCGGACTAGGATCTGGGATAAAGTAGAGCATGTCTTTGGGGTAACACATGCATCAATATGCATAGATTGGTGGGAATGAACTAGAAAATAAATGCATTACATCGGGGAACACTGCTTTCTATAAAATTGCATACAAATAGGACAAATGCACACAAAAATGTTGGTGAATTTTGATGAGGCCTTTCTGAAAAGGAAAATTTGACAGTCTATGAAGGTTTGAGGTTTGCTCTCTGGCAGCTCTAAGTAAGGCTTGTGAGAGACCGTGCCTGAAACCCTGGAATGCAGCTGCCAGTCAGTGCAGACAATACTGAGGTAGGTGGACCAATGGTCTGGCTCTGCATAGGGTGGCTTCTTGCATTCCTTTGCACATTTCCTTGGGAGTGAGACCCATAGAATTCAATGGGGCCTTCGGTCCGAGGGTGATGTACAGGACTGCAGGGTCTGCTTCCCTTCCCAGAATTGCCTTCAGTTCGATGCAACCCTGGAAGCGGGCAGCGTTTTCTAAATGTGGACAGGCTAAGCTAAAGATCTGCCATCGGACGTTGACAAGGGCATTTCCCACTCAGACTCCTCCAGACTCCAGTTATTTGAGTGAATGTGGGAAGGGAGAAAAGTTTCGTTCCATTGGACATCTTTTTGCGCTTACGTTGCTTCTTCACCCATTTTGGAAGGAGCGCCTCAGAGACCCTTGCAGCTTCCGTGCAATTTGGCCATCCTAAATAATTAGATGTCATCAATGAACTTTGTTATGCCACGGCTCCCTGTGATTTATGAATGAGTGAAGCAGCACAACGCCAACACAGATTGACAGCTAGACAAGCAATAGGCTCTGTTCTCTCTCCTTCTTGCGGCACGAAATAAGCAGCCAACTGGAACAGCCATCTATCGTGCGCAGCTCTGACTCTGCTAAATTTATTTATTCATTTATTTCATAATATATATATGTACTGCTTGATTGTAAAAAAAAAAAAGGCCTCTCAAAGCAGTTTTCAAAGAGAATAAAGCAATATAATTATTGGTAAAAGCAGCAAAAGCAACTATCAAAAGATAAAATCAGCAATGCAGTGGTACTTTGGTTCTCAAACCTAATCTGTTCTGGAAGTCCGTTCCAAAACCAAAGCCTTCCAAAACCAAGGAGTGCTTTCCATAGAAAGTAATGCAAAAAGGATTAATCCATTCCAGACTTTTAAAAACAACCCCTAAAACAGCAATTTGACATGAATTTTACTATCTAACGAGACCATTGATCCATAAAAGGAAAGCAGTAAACAATGTACTGCAGTCACACAATCAGTCAATCAATCAATCAATCAATCAATCAATCAATCAATCAATAGTTGAACTGGGTTCCACACAGTCACAAAAAAGAGCCACAAAAACTCAAAATAAATAGAAAAACAGGCAGACCTCAGCGTAACACTCAAAACAGAAGTGTGGCACTCAAAACAGAGCACATTCAGCTTCCGAAAAAGGTTTGCAAACCAGAACACTTACTTTGCAGTGTTTGGGTTCTAAGTTGTTTGAGTACCAAGGCATTTGAGAACCAAGGTACCACTGTAAACTAAAACATACAGCAACGTTCTACATGTCTGGACAGGCCTGTCTAAACAAAAATGTTTTTAGCTGGGGCAGTGAAGGCTCTGACTTCAAGTCTACAGGCAGGGAGTTCCAGAGTTCTTACAAATGTGGAATGGGTATTTTGTGGCACTTGTAGCAGTGCCAGTTCTACCCATTGACGTGGAATTGCCATCTCAGTTCCCTTTGCCTTTCCTCCTATTTGCAGGATAAAAGCAACTTGCTAATCTGTTACAGAGTTCCTGGGTGGCTTCTTAGCTGCTGAAAAATCCTCGCAGTTGCCTTCGGATTAGAAATCTCTTCCAAAGCCTGACATTCGAAGGAGGAGGTGGTGACACCTTTCTGTCACACATCTAACTCATGAGATGCTTCTGTGTGTTGGGGGAGAGGAACGGGCACTTCGTTCTGTTCCTGAGCAGCGAAATAACAGCGAGAGATGATGAGCTGAAGATTCTTTGGAGAGGAGGAATCGAGGAGCGTCCTGCGAGGAGGGGTGCGGGGAGAAGGGGATTCTCAGCTGCCAAAGACACTGTGTTCTTGTCATGCCGTTATCCATCTCTGACTTATCGCTAAGGCTGACAGCTTGAGAAATGTCGTTCAGTGGGAGTTTATGTAGCATAAACACACTCTTAAAAACTGTTGCATGCCTTTACTGCTGGGAAGGGCCCAACAAGACCCAGGATAAAAGAAATATTGCACATCATTTTAGAGAGCTATCAGACAGGTTTTACACCCTGTATGTATCATGCATGCAGACTTGGCTATCCCAATTTTTTCCTCGCTCAATTACTTTTCTGCCCATGAATACATCACTGGTGGGTGAGAATTTGTGATGCCTCTTTAAAAACAGCTCAGGCCCAGGCCCAGGCCGTTTTCCCTCATACAAACCGGCCCAGCTGTGAGCTTTTCAAGGGAAGCTCTTCTCTCAGCCCCACCACCAGGCACACTTGGTGGGGATGCAAGACAGGGCCTTCTTGGTGGTGGCTGCTCCCAGGCAACTTTCGAACTCCCTTCCTAGAGAAGCCAGACTGCCTCCGTTCTTGCTGTGCTTCCTGCGGCAGGTGAAGACTTTCTTGTTCCTCTTGGGATACTTCCAGGGAGACGGGGGGTTCAGGCAGGCCCCCAGCTGGCTCTGGACGATCACCGGTCTCCTGTGGAACAGCATCAGTCAATTAGTGACACGAGCCTCAGATACGCTCCAAGACCCATGCACACCCTTTCAGCAGAGGGTTTAATCATCCACAACGGAAGATGCAGACAGATCATATTTACAGCTTTATTCAACGTAGTCAGGAACAAAGGAAAAACGTGACTGAATCCCTTCAGGTGTCTTCTAAATGCCTTCTAAATATCACATGTTCATAAATATCATGTGTTCATAAATATACAAGGCAAATACATACGTAAGTATACAAACCGTGTTTATGGAAGACAATCTTACTCGGCTACGAGTGATCACCAAAGAAGAGGTATATAAACTACTTGTCTGAAATAGCACAGGAGAGCAATCCTGAAGCCATTTTGACTCTCCCAAATTGACCTCAAATGTTTCTCTGCAAGCAGGAAGGAAATGGGAAAACCTCCCCATTGTCTCTTTGCTCACAAACCCTGTCTCAAGGGTGTATCTGTGTATGAATAGGGTGAGCCTGTGACCTGAATTCAGGAACTGAGTATTTAGTATCTCAAAAGGAATGGCCAAGCTGCCCGGGTAAAGCAATCGAGTGACCATTATCAGTATCCTGCCAGACAGGATTTCTGTTGTAGACCGCCCCCTCTGATGTATTTCTGCTGTAGACACTCCTCCTTCTGTGATGTATGAATGATGTTTTTGGGGGGTGGCCTTGAACTACAGAGTGGGCAGTTTTAAAAGTCTATACAGTGGTGCCTCGCAAGACGAAAATAATCCGTTCCGTGAGTCTCTTCGTCTAGCGGTTTTTTCGTCTTGCGAAGCAACCCTATTAGCGGATTAGCGGATTAGCGCTATTAGCGGCTTAGCGGCTATTAAAGGCTTAGCGGCTAAAAGGCTATTAGCGGCTTAGCGGCTTAGAAAAAGAGGGGGGAGCGAAAAAAATCGCAAGACGTTTTCATCTTGTGAAGCAAGCCCATAGGGAAATTCATCTTGCGAAGCGCATCGAAAAATGGAAAACCCTTTCGTCTAGCGGGTTTTTCATCTTGCGAGGCATTCGTCTTGCGGGGCACCACTGTATAAGAGCTTGCACGCCTTTGTTCTGGGTCCCTCCTGCCTCCTGCATGTGAGGGGGCACCCTGTTGCAACAGCTTTAATAAAGATCAGGCTTACTAGCTGCTTTGCTTCTCAATATTCTCTGGTTGGCCTCTATTATTTCCTCCTTCCGATAGGGCACCTACTTAACGACTCTATATGGGCTCTTGGGAAAAGGAGCAGTTTTTTTCTTTTAACGGTTTGGCGAGCCAGCCAGGAGTCTCAGCTGACCGGATCCTGGGGAGAAAGAAGGACTGGTGATCCGGCGTACACCAGGCCATTTTGCCAGGAGGATCCATCAGTCCTCCAGCGATCGCAGGGTCTGGAAATAATTGGAATTCCAGCGGGGCTAACCAGAGGAAGCCATGCCCTATCGGACTGGCCTAAAACAACCAGTCAGATATCCCGGGTTCGCCAGGAACAGCGCATGCGGAAGTAAGTATTAGAATTCCTATAACACCTTGCTCCCATAAAAACCTAACAGGAGCCTGCTAGATCAGGTCAATGGCCCATCTAGCCCAGCATCCTGTTCTCACAGTGGCCAACTAGATGCTGGTGGGAAAGCCACAAACAGGAGCACAAGAGCGGAACTCTTCCCTTCTGCGGTTTCCAGCAACTGGGATTCAGAAGCAGGGCTGAGCATAGTCATGGTGGAGAGAAGTCATGGATAGCTCTCACACTTGTCTAATGCTCATTTAAACACATCCAAGTTGGTGGCCATGGCTGCTTCTTGGGGGAGTGAGTTCTGCAGAGTGCTGCACAAAGGACTTCCTTCTATCTGTCCTGAATTTTCCAACAGATTTTGTGTGTGTGTGTGTGTGTGTGTGTGTGTGTGTAGGTCGCAGGGGCAGCTGGCACTGTTGTGTTGCCAGTTTGGATGGGCCCCAAATCCATTCAGATTGTTTGCAATTAAGCCAACGTGTTCCTTCATTCCTGGGGGAAATCACTTTGATTAATCTGGTGTGAGTTTGGAGGAGCTCACAAATGATCAACCTATGGATTAGGGTCTTCTTTTAGCCCTAGTGTAAATATATCCTCTGCCATTTATGTTTGTGTTGTCAGCCCTTGAGCAAACACAACCGGAATTTACCAATGCTGCATTTCCCCCAGTGTTGATATCGAGAGCAGCAACCCCCATCCAAGGGGGGTTCTGACATCCCTTTTCCAAAATCCCGGGTAGAAAGTCAGAAAACATCACAGCCGTTTCCTCAAATCTTTGAACTTTCTTCATAGTGTGGCTTCTTTTGTTGGGGGTGGGAGGTGAATACTTAGCCTGCAACAACCTATCCTTGAAAAAAGAAAGAAAGAAATGGTGTCTGTAGAAGCCAGGAAATCCATGATGCATTTTAATAACTGTTAAAGGTAAGAGGATAAATACAATATTAATTTTATGGACTTACTTTTCACACTCCAGTAAACATACATTTCCATAATTATATTTACAGGGCCTGGCTGCCTTGAAAGATAAGGGATAATTACATTCAAGGCTGACAGGAGAGACCTGACAGAAATCAGGCATTTTTCTTAATGTTAACATTAATTAATATTAGGGGTTTCAATTGGATCTTAATTAATAACAAGAGAAGAATGGTATCTGTGAATTATTTACAGCAAATGAATCTAGATTTGTGAAGTCGGACGCCGAGTCTGCTTTCTCCTGCAATAATTTTTCTGACACGCTGCTTACAATAGCCAGACACCAAGAGAAACCAAGACTGTGCACACAATATTTTCTTTTTTTTTTGGGGGGGGGAGAGGGGAGCCTCAAACTAGACATCATGAGTGTGGTATAGTGGTCAGAGCGTCAGACTAGGACCTGGGAGACCAGGGTTCACATCTCCACTCAGCCGTGAAGCTCACGGGGTGACCTTGGGCATCCGTCATTTATTCCCAGCCTAACCTACCTCACAGGGTTGTTGTGGGTGTTAAATGAAGAAGGGAAGAACTATGTACGGCACTTTGAGCTCCTTGGAGGAAAAATGGTGGGCAATGAATGCCATCAGTGATAACTAATGAACTGGTGGCTGCCTCTGAAAGTGGTCGCTGTGTATTTGGATCCCTCCAGAGACGATTCCTCCAATGTCCTTAAATCCATTGTGAATGAAGGTTTCTGGGCCCCACCCTCCTCTGTGGGGAGCAGGATGCCCTTGAACTGCAACTGCTGGGAATCCTAAGTTGCTGTACCGCTCTGGTCCTGCTTGCAGAATTCCCTTTGGGGCATCTGCATGGCCACTGTGAGAAGAACAGGATGCCGAACCAGATGGGTCCCCTTTGGCCTGAGCCAGCAGCCATGCTCTTCTTTGCAGTCCACTCCTAGCATTTCAGTCTTCCATTCCATTCTAAAGAAGACAAGAACATTAGAAGAGCCTACTGAAATAATAGTAATGATATCATCACCTTCTCCTTCTCCTTCTCCTTCTCCTTCTCCTTCTCCTTCTTCCTCTTCTTCTTCTGCGATCCCTCGTAGCCAAGTAAGATTGTCTTCCATAAACATGGTTTCAACAATGAGTCCATAAGTAATTGTGGAGGCCAGTTCTGGATCCACACGTCCTTCCACAGTGGGGACATTGGTTTCCAGGCAGGAGCTGATCACGGTGTGGATTTGCCAAGCGTGCCTTCCTCTTAGCATGTTTCTCCCTTGTGTCCTGAGTTCAAGTGTCTTCAAAGCCCAGGACACCTTTGGTCAAGGCTGTTCTCCAACTGGAGCTCTCGCAGGCCAGTGTTTCCCAGTTGTCAGTGTTTATACTACATTTTTAAAGATTTGCCTTGAGAGAGTCTTTAAACCTCTTTTGTTGACCACCAGCATTACGCTTTCCATTTTTAAGTTTGGAGTAGAGTAGTTGCTTTGGAAGACGATGATCAGGCATCTGCACAACATGACCAGTCCAACAAAGTTGATGTTAAAGAATCACTGCTTCAACACTGATGATCTTTGCTTCTTCCAGTACCCCACTCACCTGGCTGAGTCGACGAGGCTAATGGTCCATCTAGTCTAGCATCTTGTTCTCACAGTGGCTGCAAGCAGGATTCAAGCCCAAGAGCCCTTTCCCGTCCTGTGGTTTCCAGCAACTAGAATTCAGAGGCATTACCACCTCTGACCATGGAGGTATGGCATTAAAAGCCATCAAGGTTGGTAGCCATCAATGCCTGCAAGGGACCCTAAGTGTCATCTAGTCCAACCCCAGCTTGAAGGTTTGTAGGCAGGTACCTGAGGCACTTCCCTAAGTCACACTCCCCTTTCTCTGAGCAAGAAGATGCTCACCGTAGCACCCAGAGGGCAGCAAAGGAAGGAGACTTCAGGTGCTTTGAAACAGTGCAAGGACTGCCCATGACAGACTGTCCCAAAATGCAGTCTATCACAGAATCATAGATTTGGAAGGGACCTCAGCCTTCCATCTAGTCCACCTCCCTGCAGGGCTGGATCTCAACTAAAGCATCCAAGACAGATGGCCATCCAACCTCTGCTCAAAAACCTCCAAGAGGAGAGTCTACCACCTTCTGAGGGAGACCGTAGACTAATGGATGTCCTTCAGTTCTAATGTTACTAGAGAGGGAGGAAAACTTATCTCTGTCCACTTTCTCCATGCTATGCAGCATTTTATAAACTTCTATCGTGTCACCTTTTACTCACATGAAGTCTCTTCCTACCTGTATCCATCAGCCCCCTTCTCCTCTCCTCCTCACCAAACCTCCTTATATTTTCTAAGCCAGCCTAAATTGGGCTTTACCAGCAACTGGCTGATTTTCCTCTCCCCATGCCTTCATCCTTGTCTTGATCAATAAACCCAGGGGCATGACAGTACGCCTTTCAACCGCTGTCAGCGACTGGGCTCAATAACTGGTTCTGCCCCGACTGGACTAGGCAACTGGAGCACTTTCAGAGACCTTCCAATTCTGGAAAACAGGTCCCAGTGCACTGGACTCACAACTGTGCAGTCTGAGATCCAGTGTGGTGTAGTGGTTCAGAGCTGTGGACTCGTAATCTGGTGAACCGGGTTCGCGTCTCCGCTCCTCCACATGCAGCTGCTGGGTAACCTTGGGCTAGTCACGCTTCTTTGAAGTCTCTCAGCCCCACTCACCTCACAGAGTGTTTGTTGTGGGGAAGAAGGGAAAGGAGAATGTTAGCCACTTTGAGACTCCTTAGGGTAGTGATAAAGTGGGATATCAAATCCAAACTCTTCTTCTTCTTCTTCTCTTCTTGTGAGCACCAGACTCAGCAGAGTATAAATAACGCAGAAGCTAGCTGTGAAGCATAACTCCTTTTATTTCTATCAGCTACTACAAACTAAAGAACTAATGGCTTGCATGAGTGTTACAGCTCCCACTCAGCCATCTAGCCACTACATAGATAAGACTCTCTCCACACACAGAGACAGGCAGTCAGTCAGTAGCGGAAGAGTAGAAGAGCAGTTTCCGGCCCCTACTTTCTCAAAACATCAGGTCATTGCAATGGGAGGGGTGAAAATACCAACAGGACAATATTGCCATTTCAGGGCCCAGCACCTGGTAGGAAAGAAATCTGAGTCAGAGGCATAGCAAGGTCAGGTGGTACCCGGAGCAGAAAATTTCTTGTCAGCCCCCATCAGCAGCTTTGGCTTAGCGGCCCAGAGCCCAACGGCTGTTGGTGGCCACCTTGGCCTCCACGGGCCGCTGCTTCCTCAACAGGCCACTGCCGCGGCCCCAAAAACCCAACCGCTGCTGGTGGGGGGCTAAGGAAGTTGGCATCAGCAACATCAGCCCTTTCCTTGCCTTCACCACAGCTGGGTTGGGGTGGGGCGAAGGTCTCAAGGCAAGGAGGGTGGCATCTGGGACCTGGGAAGTCCTGCCCACCTCACGGACAGGAGCTTCAATAAGTTTATTTTAAAATACTTATTTTTTCCAGTTTGTCACCCCCCTCAGTGGTGGCACCCAGGGCAACCTGCCTCTACCACACACCCCTTCCTACGCCACTGATCTGAGCATTGAAGGTGAGGCCTAAATAAATGTTAGGGGCTGAGAAGCACATAGAGTCCCGCAATGCGAAGGACAAGGGAAGTAAAGCTCCTGGATTGACGCCATGCTCAGCATCCCTGGAATACTAATTATTCTTGTCAAGTCTTCTCGGCACAAAAATAAATAAAACATGATGGTTGGGACTTGTTTATGATCTTAAGCACATGAAATGCCTCGCCTGTCCCTGCTTGATAACGGCTTGGGAGCGGAAAGGAGACAATGGCGAACTAAGCCGTGCTCAGCACCTCAGATCCTCTGCTTGAAAGGCAGGGCCCTGGGCACCAGCCTCTTGGATCCAGCCCTTTACAGGGGTTCCACCCTGGAGCCGATCTTTGCAGGGGCGTTTGGGACAAGAAGAGAGGAGGAGGAGAGCCAAGCGTCCTCTCCTGAACCCTCCACCTGCCCCCAAGCCCAGAGCTGTAAACCCAGGAGCGCAATCAATTGATAAAGTTTCTTGTAGTAACCAAAGGCCATAACGGCTTCAACCGCTACCGTCTGCCAAACTGCAAATCGTAACGTACGGCGTACAGCATTTACATAAAACAAGGCATCAGTGACGTGAAGAAAGGGAGTCAGAATTCATAAATAGTTGGAAGGTCCTTCCCTTCGCGATAGACTTTTCAGATTCAACGACCCCTCTCCCTGCCTCTCATCCCCCTTTAACTGAGTTTCAGGCTTTGCTTAGCAAAGTTTCTAGTTTCTTGTTCAGCTTGGCTGCCAAACTCTTCCTTCTGGTCAGCCGTCCTCCTTCCCTGCGAGGCTCTCAGAGGAAGCTGTTAATAAGTGTGGTCACATCTCTGGCCACAATACTCTGAGCGCCACGGAAAGGAACTTTGCTGCCACCACAGTCAATGACACATCTCATTTAACCAGCCAGTTTCTCCTTCTGGGTGAAGGGGGGGGGGCGGAGAGAAATAACTTCCCGCTCAGCAGGAGGAGGTAAATGGTGTTAGAATTCCTATCCCGAGTCAGTCTTGCACCTTTGAAGACCCCTGGCAAGTGACAGACATGGCGAGACCTGGTTTAGTGTCATTTAGGGATGGAGACATATGTCAATTACAGATGCTCTCAGCTTCTCATTTGCCTGATCTTAAATTCAGTTCCCTGCATCTACACATCAGTTTGTGGAGATGATTATTTCTAAGGGGCTTTGTTTCTGATATACACAGTATGTAATTTTGCCTAACATATCCACAGTTGTAAAGCAATTTTCCCTGATACAATGCATTGCAATGTTATTTTCTCTAACTGAGGTGGGGGGTAGGGGAGGCAGTGATGGCAGCCCATTTGGATGGCTTTAAAAGAGGGTTTGACAAATCTGATGTATGGAAGTGAGAGCTGGACTGAGAGCTGGACATAAAGAAGGCTGATCGCCGAAGAATGGATGCTTTTGAATTCTGGTGCTGGAGGAGACTCTTGAGAGTCCCATACACTGCAAAAAGATCAAACCTATCCATTCTGAAGGAAATCAGCCCTGAGTGCTCACTGGAAGGACAGATCCTGAAGCTGAGGCTCCAAGACTTTGGCCACCTCATGAGAAGAGAAGACTCCCTGGAACAGACCCTGATGTTGGGAAAGATGGAGTGCACAAGGAGAAGGGGACGACGGAGGATGAGATGGTGGGACAGTGTTCTCGAAGCTACCAGCATGAGTTTGACCAAACTGCGGGAGGCAGTGGAAGACAGGAGTGCCTGGCGTGCTCTGGTCCAGGGGGTCACGAAGAGGCGGACATGACTAAACGACTAAACAACACAGACAAATCTATTGTTAAATTTTATTTCTATACCACCCTATACCTGAAGGTCTCTATGGAGGAGAAGGGTGCTATCGATGGCTACTAGTCAGGATGACTATGCTCTGCTGACTTCCAGTAACATCTGGAGCATAAGAAAAGTCTGCTGGATGAGGCCAATGGCCCACGGAGCCCAGCATCCCATCCTTAGAGTGGCCAACCAGATGCCCCCCGTGAGAAGCCTGCAAGCAGGATCCGAACCCAAGAGCAACTCTCTTCTCCTATGATTTCCAGCAACTGGTGTTGCTGTCTCTCACTGCAAAGGCAGAACATAGCTTTCATTTTGGCTGGGAGCCATCCATGGCCCTCTCCTCCTCCATGAATTTGTCCAACCAGGGCCGTCTTTGCCCAGGGGTGCAAGGGGTGCAGGGCACCCCGGTGCCGAATTCTGGGGGGCACCGGATGGCTGGTGGGTGCACAGCTTCCCTCCCAAGCCTCTGCAGGGATTGCTCTTTGCCTGAAGCAGCATGGGGGAGAGTTGCATGCCAGCCAACCAGACGGCTGGTGGTGCGCCACTTCTCCCTCCCCACGCCACTATCCATGGTAATTTGGGGGCGCTGGGCAGATCTTTGCACCCCGGTGCCGCATACGCTAAAGACGGCCCTGTGTCTAACCCTCTTTTAAAGGCATACAGGTTGGTTGCTGCAGGGAGTTCCACCGTTCATCTATGCGCTGCCTGGAGAAGTCCTTTCTTGTATCCGTCCTGTATCTTCCTCCAACATTCAATTGCTTATATTGTTGGGAATCTGTGTATGTGCAGCTACTCACACAGAGTCAAGGTTTGGCAGACAGCCAGAAGGCAATCTGAAGGAGTAAGTCTGCCTGGAGATAACAGAGACATAGAGACTGCTCCCTGATTGGTCAAGCTCTCTCAAGGGAGTGATAATTAATGGCCTACTAACTGTTAGTTCAGTGTTTGAGTTCAGAGTTCTGTGTCAGTGTAGGAGTTGTGAGTTGTGTCAGAGAGAGCCAGCAAAAGATCCATGTTCTGTTCCTGTAAATAGTCCACTGTATATAATAAACACCTAACTACAAGTTCCTGGTTCCTGCTTCGTCTATCCTGTCTGCAGCCAAGTCGCCAATTGCTTTCGTGGATTCTGCGTTTACTCTGCTAGGTCTGGCTAAGGTCCTGCAACTAGTCAGAAAGTTGCAAAACACCAAATAGGTTTTACCAATATATATAAAGGAGGGCCACCAGTTCTTCTGCCTGTTTTATGCAAGAGATCAGCATTTAGTTTGACCTGTGTGCACATTGAGGGGTTCAGAAGGAACATGTACCGGCTTTTTTAGACACTTCATTGTGGAGAGAATTACCTTTGGGACCGTCTTGTCAACACTGTTCCAAGAAGGCTTCAGTATAATCATTTTCTTTTCATTGTATTCCCCATCAGCCGGTGTGCTGGAGAAAATGAGTTAGCTTTGAAATAAGGTGAGAATGTCCAGGAAATGAGGGAGAGTCACCTGCCCGTGATGGAGTGATTGCCCAGGTTTGAACTGTAAATGGGTTATCATAGTGGGAAACAGGTAGCAACATCCAAATCAGGGATGCTCAATGTTCACAGAAACTGGCCAGGGACTGCAAAACATGTTTCAGATTTGGACTGATCATCAACCTCACACACTTCATGCAAGATCTTAAGCTTAACTGGGCGCTGAGTTCGAGAAGGACATTGATAAGCTGGGGGATGCTTAGTCTGGAAAAGTGGAGATACGAGAACCGTCTCCAAACGTCTGAACGGCAAGCTTGTTTTCTGCTGCTTTGGATGGTAGGACCTGAATCAATGAATTTGATAATACAGTGGTGCCTCGCAAGACGAAATTAATTCGTTCCGTGAGTTTTTTCGTCTAGCGAATTTTTCGTCTTGCGAAGCATGGTTTCCCATAGGAATGCATTGAAAATCAATTAATGCGTTCCTATGGTCAAAAAAAGTCCAAACAAAGCCAAATTTGGTACAACAAGAGTTTATTAAGTGCTCTTTAAAGTCACACATACTGTAAAGAGCATTTCAAAATTCAAACCCAGAATTTTTTTAAAAAAACAGCAGAGTGGCCCAATGGTCACAGAAAATCATAAAAATGCAGAAAAAAACCACACAAGCTTCCAGATTCTTGCAAACCACTCCCCAACTGTTCCCCAAGCCACCCACCACACAGAAATTCAAACCCAGAATTTTTTTTGTCTTGCGAAGCAAGCCCATAGGGAAATTCGTCTTGCGAAGCAGCTCGAAAAATGGAAAACCCTTTCGTCTAGCGAGTTTTTCGTCTTGCAAGGCATTTGTCTTGCGGGGCACCACTGTATGATACGATAATCTTTATTGTCATTGTCCCATACAGAACAACGAAATTGAGGGGGGGGGGAATCTACATAAGACATTCAAAACTAGCAAGCCTGCTATCCCAGCCATCCCAACCTGGTTAGCCCCCTAAAACCTCTGATAACCCATTTTTAAAATACAATATACTCCCATAGAGACTCTTTTGGTTTAAAACCAAAAGTGCATTTGGATAGAAACTGTTTCTCAGGCAGCTAGTCCTAGTCTTTATAACCCGGTACCTTCTTCCAGGGACACGGGTGGCACTGTGGGTTAAACCACAGAGCTTAGGACTTGCCGATCAGAAGGTTGGCGGTTCAAATCCCCACGACAGGGTGAGCTCCTGTTGCTCGGTCCCTGCTCCTGCCAACCTAGCAGTTCGAAAGCACGTCAAAGTGCAAGTAGATAAATAGGTACCACTTCAGTGGGAAGGTAAACAGCGTCTCCGTGCGCTGCTCTGGTTCGCCAGAAGCAGCTTAGTCTTGCTGGCCACATGACCCAGAAGCTGTATGCCGGTTCCCTCGGCCAATAAAGTGAGATGAGAGTCGCAACCCCAGAGTCAGCCACGACTGGACCTAATGGTCAGGGGTCCCTTTACCTTTTTACCTTCTTCCAGAAGGCAGAAGTTGAAAGAGATCATTTCCGGGGTGCGCACTATCCTGCGCTATCTCTGCAGCTTTCTTATGGCACCTGGAAGCATAGATTTGATCCAAGGTGGGAAGAGTTCACCCAATTATTCTCTCCTCAGTCTTTACAACCCTGGACAGCATTGTTTTTCCCCTGGCCGTGCAGCTCCCAAACCACACACACAGACCAGAAGTTAATACACTCTCCACAGTACAATGGTAAAATGCCATCAACAGGTCCTTTGAAAGATTGTTTTTCCAGAGGATTCTCAGAAAATATAACCTGCTGTGCTCTCTTCATCAGGTCTTTGCTGTTTTCTCCCCAGGTTAGGTCATCTCTCAACTCCATCCCCAGAAATCGAAACACCAAGACCTGTTCCACGTACTTCCCCTCAATAATAAGTGACTGAATATTCAATTTACATTTCCTAAAGTCCACAATAACCTCTTTTGTTTTCTTTAAGTTAAGGAGTACAAGAAAGGAGATTCCAGCTAAACATTAGGAAGAACTTTGTGAGTAAGTGCTGTTTGATGGTGGAATGGTCTCCCTCAGAAGGTGGTGGACTTTTCCATTTTGGAGGTTTTGAAGCAGAGATTGGATGGCCACCTGTCAGGGATTGATATTTCTGCATTGCAGGGGGTTGCACTAAATGGCCATTGGGTCCCCTTCCCATAGGCGCCGACTCCATGGGGCCTGAGGGGGCCCGAGCCCCCTCAAAAATTCGTTTGGGGGGGCTCTGCCCCCCCCAATAATTTAAGAAAATTATTAGTTATATTATGCTTATCTAGAGAGGGGGTGGGGTTGCGGGCTCTCGACCCATCAACAATTTCGCGGGGCTGGCGTCAGCCCCGCGAAAAGTGGGGATTCCCCCTAGCTCATTAATATTCACCGCCCACGGCGGCAGCCAATCGGCTGCCACAAAGGGCGGGCCCTCACAGGTTCACTTAAGGTCGGGGCAGCCCGGGGCTCGCCCCTTTCGTTCCCCCAGCAGCAGCGGTTTGTAGGTCTTGGGCCCCCCCAATATTTTTTATAAGTCGGTATGGGTCCCCCAATATTTTTTATAAGTCGGCGCCCCTGCCCCTTCCTCTTCTTATGTTCTTACAGAAACAAATAACTGTGAACAGACTCTTCTGTTTCCCCCCTGTCAAAAGCTAATAAAACGTTAATAACAACAGCCCAGCCATGTCTCTCCAAAGGCCCAACTAGTTCAGCTCCTGATGCCAACCTTGCGGGAAGCGCATTTCTCCTCTGCACAAGGAGGTTTCTGGACCAATCCGGAGTCCAAGTATTCTGGAGACTGCCAAATATCTCCCCAATGCAGACTGGTCTCCCTGCTTTTCAAACCGTTTGCATGGAGCAAGGAAAGGATTGAGAAGTAGGGCATAATTTTATTATAAACATGTTCATGAAACTCACACACCACTTGACTGTAAAACAAACAAACCTCAAAGCGGTTTAAAAAGGTAGAGGGACCCCTGACAGTTAAGTCCAGTCGTGAACGACTCTGGGGTTGCGGCGCTCATCTCACTTTACAGGCTGAGGGAGCTGACGTTTGTCTGCAGACAGTTTTTCCGGGTCATGTGGCCAGCATGACTAAGCCGCTTCTGGCGTAATGGGACACTGAAATAAGAGCAGCGCACGGAAATGCCATATACCTTCCTGCCAGAGCGGTAACTATTTATCTACTTGCACTTTGATGTGCTTTCGAACTGCTAGGTTGGCAGGAGCAGGGACCGAGCAACGGGAGCTCACCCCGTCGCGGGGATTCGAACCGCCGACCTTCTGATTGGCAAGCCCTAGGCTCAGTGGTTTAACCCACAGCGCCACCCACGTCCCTTCAAAGCGGTTTACAAAAAGATAAAACAAGGAAACGGGGGAAAATTCACAGCCGTGCTTTAAAACATACAAAAGTTAAAACACTTTCCCTCTTTCTCTTGCAGTTTTCAAAGCCTAATCCCCCTGCCCTCCGGTTTGCTGAGTGCAGCAGTTTCTGTCTTGGCAAATTCTCCAACATCCTTGTCTTTGAAAACCCCGAACGTGGAGGGTGGCCAAAAAACTGCTGTTCTGAAAAGTAGCATCATGGAAAATTCTCTTTGAAGAAACGCCCCCCTCCTGAGAACCCCAGAGATTTCTTTGCTCTGGGCTACAGGGAGAGCCGGCTCTGTCATGAGACCAACGGAGGCTGGTGCTTCAGGGGTGATTTTGGAGATCAGGGTCCTTGAGCTCACCTGCTTCCTCCTACCTGCATGGATAACTGACGTAGGGAGAGGCAGAGCTGTTGGCATACAACCAAGGAAACAGGGGCAATTGGAAGGCCCCCAGCTGGCTCCAGCCCACCGGCCGGTGTGCCAGGCAATATCCAGTCCTTGTTGCAGCGTCTGCGACCCACAGCTTCAAAAGCTGGGGCACGCTACTCAGCAGAGATAACGCGCAAACAGAAGTGGCAGGAGAGGCTGTCTGAGCATATTTACAAGCAGTTTATTCAGCATAGTAAAGGTAAAGGTAAAGGTACCCCTGCCCGTACGGGCCAGTCTTGACAGACTCTAGGGTTGTGCGCCCATCTCACTCAAGAGGCCGGGGGCCAGCGCTGTCCGGAGACACTTCCGGGTCATGTGGCCAGCAAGACATCGCTGCTCTGGCAAGCCAGAGCCCCACACAGAAACGCCGTTTACCTTCCCGCTAGTAAGCGGTCCCTATTTATCTACTTGCACCCGGGGGTGCTTTCAAACTGCTAGGTTGGCAGGCGCTGGGACCGAGCAGCGGGAGCGCACCCCGCTGCGGGGATTCGAACCGCCGACCTTTTGATCGGCAAGCCCTAGGCGCTGAGGCTTTTACCCACAGTGCCACCCGTGTCCCTTATTCAGCATAAGGTAAAGGTAAAAGGACCCCTGACCATTCGGTCCAGTCGTGGACGACTCTGGGGTTGTGGCTCTCATCTCGCTTTATTGGCCGAGGGAGCCGGCATACAGCTTCTGGGTCATGTGGCCAGCATGACTAAGCCGCTTCTGGCGAACCAGAGCAGCGCACGGAAACGCTGTTTACCTTCCCGCTGGAGTGGTACCTATTTATCTACTAGCACTTTGACGTGCTTTCAAACTGCTAGGTTGGCAGGAGCAGGGACCGAGCAACAGGCGCTCACCCCGTCGCGGGGATTCAAACCGCCGACCTTCTGTTCGGCAAGTCCTAGGCTCTGTGGTTTAACCCACAGTGCCACCCGCGTCCCTTATTCAGCATACATCAGGACAAAAGGAAAACATGTCTCATCCCTTTTGTGTCCAAAGCAAGCCGCATAAGCAAAAGCTATACACAAAAGGAAGTTCCCAGCAAGCTGTGCTGGAGTGTAAACAGACATGTGACACACAACAGTCTCATGCTTGTCCCTTAAGGTGGAGCGGAATATTCTAACAGGCAAAGCTTGGAAGGAATAGTGAATGTGGGGAGCTCCCCCCCCCAAAAAAAAAACACAGCATGGGGCATGCCTAGGTAGGATCAGGGTTATACCAGTTAGTTCAATGAAGGTGTCAACACAGCGTACGGCAGCAGTGAGAGGAGAAGATTCCACGCTAGGAATTATTGGGAAATCAGCTGAAAATAAATGATGAGGGTGATAAATCTGCTGACATCATAATGACATGCAAATCTATGATGTGACTGTGTTTGGAACACTGTGTACCGTTCTGGTCGCCTCACCCCAAAAAGGAGTTGGAAAAGTCTTGCCTTGGTATTGGACTGGATGAAAGCCAATAAACTAAGGACCAACCTAGCTAAGATGGAGACCCTGTGAGTGGGCCAGTTCCCTAGACCGGATGGAAAGGCGGTTCTTTTCTTTTTTTTAATCTTTAAAAACAATTATTTATTTCCTGATTTCCTTGAAAGTATTTTACAGGGCTTTTTTTTTATTAAAAAAAAAAAAAAAGAAACAATGGGAAGTTGTGTAAAACACAGAACAGTCTGATGACTATATAAATGACTGGCCATTTTTTAAAAAATCTTTAAAAATACAATAGCTGTAGCTGTCCCTAAATACCTTTTAGAAATATCTTATTGCCAGACCTAAGGTAAGTCCAAAAGAGTATTTATGATCTAAACTTTTTTTGTTTTGTTTTTGAGAGGTGATCTTGGTCAATTCAAAAAATAAAAGGTCAAAATTGCCCCCTCTCATTCCCCCCCTAAAAAAAACCCCATTAGTCTATAGGAATGGTTCAAGATTTGGAAAGGAGGTTCTTGATGGGTTATACTTCCTCTGAAGTAGCAGGAAGGTAGCGTGGGGGGGGGCTCCTGGATCCTTTGCTGTTGCTTGGCATCCAATGAAGCTCAATGCTGGAAGATTCAGGAGAAATAAAAGGAAGTCCTTCTTCAAGCAGCGCAAACTTTGGAACTCCCTCCCACAGGAGGCAGTGATGGCCAGCAACCCAGATGGCTTTAAAAGAGGATTAGACAATTTTATGGAGGAGAAGAGGGCTATGGATGATTACCAGCCAGGATAACCATGTTCAGCCTCCACTCATTGAGGCACCACTATTTCAGTAGTGGTTGAGAGCGGTGGACTCGTAATCTGGTGAACCGGGTTCACTTCCCTGCTCCTCCACCTGCAGCTGCTGGGTGACCTTGGGCCAGTCACACTTCTCTGAAGTCTCTCAGCCCCACTCACCTCACAGAGTGTTTGTTGTGGGGGAGGAAGCTGCACGGTCAGGGGAAAAACAATGCTGTCCAGGGTTGTAAAGACTGCGGAGAGAATAATTGGGTGCCCTCTTCCCACCTTGGATCAAATCTACGCTTGCAGGTGCTATAAGAAAGCTGCAGAGATAGCGCAGGATAGTGCGCACCCTGGAAATGATCCCTTTCAGCTTCTGCCTTCTGGAAGAAGGTCCAGGGTTATAAAGACTAGGACTAGCCGCCTGAGAAACTGTTTCTATCCAAATGCGATTTTGGTTTTAAACACAGTGTAAGGTAGTCTCTGTGGGAGTATATTGTATTTTAAAATGGGGTATCAGAGTTTTTAGGGGGCTAACCAGGTTGGGATAGCTGGGGTAGCAGGCTTGTGGGTTTTTGAATGTCTGATGTAGATTTTTCCAATTTCGTTGTTCTGTACGGGACAATGACAATAAAGATTATCGTATCAAAGGGAAAGGAGAAGGTTAGCCGCTTTGAGACTCCTTCGGGTAGTGATAAAGCGGGATATCAAATCCAAACTCCTTCTCTGAACACCAGTTGCTGGAAAACCACAGGAGGGGAGAGTTGCTCTTGTGCTCGCATCCTGCTTCTGGTTTCCCGCTGCCATCTGGTTAGCCTCTGTGGGAACAGGATGCTGGACTAGATGGGCCATGGGCCTGATCCTGCTGGGCTCTTATTCTGTCCTGATGTTTCCAGGCAAACCCATTTTAGTGGCTTTCTTTCCAATTTTTTTGCAATTAAGCACTGGATATGAAAGTGACACATTTTCAGTTCCGTCATGTGTTAAATATGTCTCCATGTGTGCAAAGTGGCAACTTGATTATTCTGTGGTGAAAGGCAGGGGGCTTGGAGGCGGGCGTTGGGAGGAGGAGAAAAATCTTCTGCGCCAGTTATCAGCTCAAGCAGGAAACTGTGGACAATTCGTCTTTCTTAATTTATGTGTCAGGGCAGGTGCTATAAATCATTGCGGCTACAGAAGACAGGGTTTAATTAAATGACAGCTCTGAGTCACTGTTCCCGTAATTCAGAACCCAGACTCTACTTTGTAAAAGATCTCTCTAATTTGGAGTGTAATGTTTAAATCGAGATACACATTCCTGGTAATTCTAAAATTGCTACCCATTTTCCACCTCCCGCAAGTTCTATCATCACAGCGGCAAATGTCTTCGTCAGCAGAAACATCAAAACTCACCTCCGGGCGAACTGTTTATCATTGCTTTCCAGCTACAGGTTTCTTTTATTCCAGTTTTTTTTTTAATAAAAAGAAATGTTTACAAATATGAAAACCCTTTTTAATTCCTGGACTATGATCACTTGTGGGAAATACATTTTTTTTTAAAAAGAGGCACAGATTAGAAGTTCCTCTCAAAGTGGTTGATTGGATTAGTCATGCGGTCGACAGTCACTGATAGGTGCAAAAAAACCCATGTAGCAACCGGGAGATGAAACAAGGACTGTGTCTGTCAAGAGTAGCAGAAGGTGAGAGAGCATCTCTCTCTCTCTCTCTTGCATGTGCGCTCACATGCAAGAGACACATATGCGCACACACGCACACGCACACACACACACACACACACACACACACACACACACACGAACATAAGAAGAGTCGACTGGCCCATAAAGTACAACATCTTTTTCTCACAGCAGCCAACCAGATGCCTGTGGAGAACATGCAAACAGGATCAGAGTGCAGGACTGCTTTTTTCTATGAAAAACTGGCTTCTTTTACTAGACTCTCGAGCATGGGTAGGCAAACTAAGGCCCGGGGGCAGGATCCGGCCCAATCGCCTTCTAAATCCAGCCCGCGGACAGTCCAGGAATCAGCATGTTGATAAAGTGGGATATCAAATCCAAACTCCTTCTCTGAACACCAGTTGCTGGAAAACCACAGGAGGGGAGAGTTGCTCTTGTGCCCTTTTATTTAAAATGCATCTCTGGGTTATTTGTGGGGCATAGGAATTTGTTCACCCCCCCCCCAATATAGTCTGGCCCCCCACAAGCTCTGAGGGACAGTGGACCGGCCCACAGCTGAAAAAGGTTGCTGACCCCTGCTCTAGAGACTTTCAGTTTATGGGATCCCCTCCCCCCAAAAAACCCCCAACAACAACAAGGCTGTCAGCCAGACCCTCAAACAGGCGTCAGCAAACTTTTCAGCAGGGGGCTGGTCCACTGTCCCTCAGACCTTGTGGGGGGGGCCAGACTATATTTTTTTGGGGGGAAATGAACAAATTCCTATGCCCCACAAATAACCCAGAGATGCATTTTAAATATGACAGATATGTCAGGGCCAACGCCCACGTATAGACAAACATGTCTTTAGTACCCACCACCCAAAAGTACAACAGAACTTCCTTTGCATGTCTGGAGCTTGAGACAAGTCCAGTGATGAGATTTGGCTTCCCTTGGAGAACAATGTGCCTGACAATTGTCACCTCTGGGCACTTCCTGGGGTAGGAGGTATGTATACATGTCTTCAAGCTTGTGGAGGTGGCAGAGAAAAGAGTCCCTTTTCCAAGGGCAAAACAGCATTGGAATGGAGGAACTTGGCAAAGGGGTTGATTTTATATGATTCATAAAGCTAGGTACAGTGGTGCCTCGCAAGATGAAATTAATTCGTTCTGCGAGTTTTTTCGTCTTGCGAATTTTTCGTCTTGCGAAGCACGGTTTCCCATAGGAATGCATGTATTAATGGTTTTAAGAAAAAGGAAACAAACTTGCAAGACGTTTCCGTCTTGCGAAGCAAGCCCATAGGGAAATTCGTCTTGCGAAGCAACTCAAAAAACAAAAAACTATTTCGTCTTGCGAGTTTTTCGTCTTGCGAGGCATTCGTCTTGCGAGGTACCTACCACTGTGTTTTCACTGAGCTGTCAAGTCAAAAGGATACATTAACTATTTGTAACATTTAACCACTTTAAAGATGTGCCCCTCCGCTGTAATTCCCGTAACACTTGAAGGCAAGGATGCAAAGGTGCTGAGCAGATAAAGCTCAGTGTGAGCTCAGAGGGCGCAGCGGGCATCTCCTCACCTCTCCACTGTGGGAATGTTCAGGGATGCAGGAGAGGATATATTGTCTGATTATATCCTTATCCAAGTTGTGTCAACAAGTTCCACAATTTCAGCAGAGTAACATTCCCCTTATTTTAAACTTTGCAATGGGTGCGTTTGATCAGGCTCACTAAAGCTTCTATAATAACTATTCTGGTAATTTCCCCTTATTCCCTCATAAAATATAAGAGACGACACAGTCTTTTATAAAAGTATAAAACGAGTTTACTCACATTCTGTTCACAATCGGATCCCAGAAGGCAGACTTAGCTTAATGAAGTAACATACACTTGGAATCTATCTCATAAGAAGACAGTCCCTTTGTCCTCTCTTGGCTGGAGGCCAAGAGAGCATCTTTGGCTAAGCAGATGTTGCTTCTTTGATGCATGTAGTCAGAGAGAGAGAGAGATGGCTGCCCTGCCCTGTGCTTTTGTCGTTACCTGCACAGGTGAGGCCACGCCCACCTCTAGTCACATGTCCCAGCCCAGAAGGAAACAGGAAGTTTACCTGCTGGCTGGACAAACATTCCTCCCCATGTATAAACATGTTCACTCTAGGGATGTTGTACTTGACTGCTCTTGTGTTTCACATCCTACACCCACCTCCAAGCCCAGAGCGGCCTCTTTCATTAGGCTCCTTCTAAGTGGCCCAGATGCTTAATGATGTCAGGGCAGCAGCCATCGCATCCCAGGACGGTCCATCGCTCACCAATTAGACAATCAGCAAGGATCTACTTACTGGCAATTTTATTTCTCCGGCATGTCATTAGAGAGGAGGGAGAGCAAAGGGAAAGAGGCCGCATTACTCAGGGATCCAAAATGCCTTGAGAAATCGAACAAAAGACGGCATCCAACGGCGAAGGCGAGTCTCTTTCTCAGGCCAATGTGTTTCTTTTGATACGATGAGAAATTGTCCTTTCCGAACAAAGAAATCCATACTATCATTCTGCACCAGGCAGGTCAATGAAGAAAGCATGATTGCCCATGTCTTGGCAGTGTCGTGCAATAAACATCTACTCAGAAGTAAGCCCCGTTGAGTTCAATGGGGCTTACTCCCAAGCCGAACCCAAATAATGAATGGAATTGGAACGACACGCAGTGGATTCGAAACAGATGCTTCTGAACGCTATTCACGCAGATGCAAAGTGAGCCGCACACCTCCAATAAATGTTTGTCACCACGAAGCATATAATCAATAAACATTCACTTGCAAACCTGTCTGAGGGTTTCTGCTCGTTCGTAATTGTTACGGACTGTTCATATTCCAGAAATTTAGTCCGTAAGAAGTGTCAAGCATACTAAGGACTGAGAAGGGCTGTCGCTCAGGGGCAGAGACCCTGTTCTGTCCTAGGTTCAACCCCAGCATCTGGAAAATGCCCCCCCTTGAAACCTGGAAAAACTGCTGCCAAGTCACTGTAGGGAAATCTGAGCAAAGCATTTTGGGAGAAATTTCCCTTGGGGGTTCATGTACAGAGGCTTAGACCAAAGTCCCAGTTGGTCAGGATTTATTCAGCAATGCATGACAGGACAGAGTCTGCGAGAGCATTTCCACAAGGACACACTCTATTACTTAAAAAATAATTTTTATTAGAATTTTATTTACAACATAACATAACCCCCCCCAATACACAGGCCACCCTCATTAAACGTGAACATAACATACAATAAGCATAACATACAACAATACAAACAACAAAATAAAAGACTTCCTTTATCTTGTTTCTGGCCTCCTTATTTACTTCTTATAAACTGTTTCCTTTATGAATAATTATTAAGATTTTTCTAATTATAACTTATGATTAAGTTATAATTATAAGTTATAAGTTAAAAGTTATCATAAGGACACATTCTATAGAGGATGAACATGCAATTCTGGGCTGCATCAATAGGAGTCTAGCATCTAGATCAAGGGAAGTAATAGTGCCACTGTATTCTGCTCTGGTCAGACCTCACCTGGAGTACTGTGTCCAGTTCTGGGCACCACAGTTCAAGAAGGACACTGACAAACTGGAACGTGTCCAGAGGAGGGCAACCAAAATGGTCAAAGGCTTGGAAACGATGCCTTATGAGGAACGGCTAAGGGAGCTGGGCATGTTTAGCCTGGAGAAGAGGAGGTTAAGGGGTGATATGATAGCCATGTTCAAATATATAAAAGGATGTCACATAGAGGAGGGAGAAAGGCTGTTTTCTGCTGCTCCAGAGAAGCGGACACGGAGCAATGGATCCAAACTACAAGAAAGAAGATTCCACCTAAACATTAGGAAGAACTTCCTGACAGTAAGAGCTGTTCGACAGTGGAATTTGCTGCCAAGGAGTGTGGTGGAGTCTCCTTCTTTGGAGGTCTTTAAGCAGAGGCTTGACAACCATATGTCAGGAGTGCTCTGATGGTGTTTCCTGCTTGGCAGGGGGTTGGACTTGATGGCCCTTGTGGTCTCTTCCAACTCTATGATTCTATTCTAACATATGTCACCTTAACTGTTGGTTCAATCACTTTCTGCTATCCCGCCATCCCAACATCACTTCACCCAACCACAGTCCTTCAAAACCCATACTCAACCTTTTTTAAAAAAAATGTATGTGCAGAACCCTCCTTGTACCTTATCTGGAGTTGTTTTTCACTCTGACAGTCAGTGTTAGGTTTGCTCTTAGCTGATTCTTACTGGTTTTGTGGTCAGGCCTGTTATAAGAAAAACACTGCTCCCTTTCCCTTATGCTTCATGAAGTGGACAAGCCGCTCTCCCCGTCCTGACTTACTAATGGGAAGAGAAACTGCTTTATACCCAGAGCATCTGCAGGACATAATGTTTGACGTTTTGATGTGCTTAATATGTTTAATAAGTTGGAAGCCGTCCAGAGTGGCTGGGACAACACAGTCAGATGGGGGGCATGAAGGAGGAGGAAGAGGAGGAGAAGGAGGAGGAGAATGTGCAGAAATGTTTATTGGGTGCCTGGAACAGAAAGGAAGCTGGCCGATTCATTTAGAGGCTAAGAGGTAAATTTGATTAAGGAGAAAGAGCCGGGTAGCAGAAGGCTATTTAATTTAGCAGGGAGATGCAAAATGAGAATGAATGCCTCGCAATAAATGCTCCCTAATTCACAGAAGGGGAAATGACCCAATTTGTTTTTCTTCTCCTTAGCCCTGTGGGTGATGAATGGCAAAGGGGACTCTGCATGGTCCATCACCTGTTGAATCCAGACCAACCCTGGCCATTTTTCTCAAGCTAGGACCACGAGGGATGACAGTGTCTTTGCGAAGCTGTGCAGCTAGTTCGGTGGGTTCTGGGCTGCATTCTGCGATGATCAGGCTTCTGGATGGAAAGATCAGCCACGTTAACGCAAGAGCGTAAGAAGAACCTTCTGGTTCAGGCCAGGGGCCCATCTAGTCCAGAATCCTGTTCTCACAGTGGCCAACCAGATGCCTGGTTATTATTTATACCCCACAAGCAGGATTTGAGCACAAGACTAACTCTCCCCTCCTGCGGTTTCCACCAGCTGGTATTCAGAAGCCAACCTGGAAGCAGGACAGAGTCATCCTTTTTTTTTTTTAAAGAAATATTTATTGAGGTTTTACAAAAAACATAGGATTACAGAATGAAGAAAGTTAAAACAAAAATTAACAAACTAAAAAACACACATAGGAAAGAGGAGGAAAAAAGATACAAAATGCAAAGAAAAAACTAATAGCTAAATAGAAAAAAATATATTTAAAAATAAATCTATTTTTCGATATCTTTAGGCTCGTTTCCTTATTTCCTTGACCTCCTCACACCTCCCCTTTTTGTATTCCCGTAAAGAAAATCATTTGAGCAAATCCTTACCCTCTTTCATTTATCTTTACTCTATATCTTAACCTAATGTAACTATGTATTTTCATCCATTATCGATCCGTATTTGCATATTCTTGTTAATCTTATTACCAATACCACTTATTTTCAATCCAACATCATTTTAACATTCATTAATTTTACAGTATTTCTGCAAATAGTCTTTAAATTTCTTCCAATCTTCTTCCACCAACTCTTCTCCCTGGTCTCGGATTCTGCCAGTCATTTCTGCCAATTCCATATAGTCCATCACCTTCATCTGCCACTCTTCCAGTGTGGGTAAATCTTGTGTCTTCCAATACTTTGCAATCAGTATTCTTGCTGCTGTTGTTGCATACATAAAGAAAGTTCTATCCTTCTTTGGCACCAATTGGCCGACTATGCCCAGGAGAAAGGCCTCTGGTTTCTTCAGGAAGGTATATTTAAATACTTTTTTCATTTCATTATAGATCATCTCCCAGAAAGCCTTAATCCTTGGGCACGTCCACCAAAGGTGAAAGAATGTACCTTCAGTTTCTTTACATTTCCAACATTTATTATCGGGCAAATGATAGATTTTTGCAAGCTTGACTGGTGTCATGTACCACCTGTATATCATTTTCATAATATTCTCTCTTAAGGCATTACATGCCGTGAACTTCATACCTGTGGTCCACAACTGTTCCCAGTCAGCAAACATAATGTTATGTCCAAGATCCTGTGCCCATTTAATCATAGCAGATTTCACCGTTTCATCCTGAGTATTCCATTTTAACAGCAAGTTATACATTCTTGAAAGTATCTTAGTTTTGGGATCTAACAATTCTGTTTCCGACTTTGATTTTTCCACCTGGAAGCCAATTTTTTGTCCAAATTATAGGCCTCTCTTATTTGATAATAGTGAAGCCAATCTCGCACTTTGTCTTTTAGTTTCTCAAAACTCTGCAATTTCAATTTGAGAGTCATCCTGACTTGTAGCCAACCATAGTCCTCTCCTCCTCCATGAATTTGCCCGATCCTCTTTTAAAGCCCTCTAGGTTGGTGGCCCTGCCTGTCACCTGCAGGAATCTGTATGTGCTGAAGGAAAAAGGACTTTCTTTTATCTGCCGTGAATCTCGCAGCATTCAGCTTCGCTTGGTGTCCACGAGTTCTTGTGTTACCAGAGAGGGAGGAAAGCTTTCCTCTATCCACTCTTGCCACGCCATACAGAATTTTATGAATTTCTATCATGTTTATTATGGGACGCGGGTGGCACTGTGGGTTAAACCACTGAGCCTAGGACTTGCCGATCAGAAGGTCGGCGGTTTGAACCCCGCGACGGGGTGAGCTCCCGTTGCTCGGTCCCAGCTCCTGCCCACCTAGCAGTTCGAAAGCACGTCAAAGTGCAAGTAGATAAACAGGTACCGCTCTGGCGGGAAGGTAAACGGCGTTTCTGTGTGCTGCTCTGGTTCGCCAGAAGCGGCTTAGTCATGCTGGCCACATGACCCAGAAGCTGTACGCCGGCTCCCTCGGCCAATAAAGCGAGATGAGCGCCGCAACCACAGAGTCGGTCATGACTGAACCTAATGGTCAGGGGTCCCTTTATCTTTTCCTTTATCATTTTTATTAAAAACAAAACAAAAAAACAGAAACGACCCTTCACATCCCTTCCCATTTTACAATTCGACCATGATCTTCGTAGCTCATTCAATCTGGTTCTTTTTGCCTGTCCTCGCCTCCAGAAAGATTTCCCGACTTCCCAGCACACTTCCAGCTACTAATGCTATTATCCTCCGTTGTGATAGTGACGGCTCTGCCTTTAATGTTCTGACCCCGCACAGGGAAGCTAATTTCGTTGCTATGGGAACCTGGATGGTGGTGGCTGTCGGCCTTTCTCTCTGAATCACGCCAGGGCAGCGGACTTCACATCTCCATCTTCCTGGACCAGGGAAGGGGCAGCCTGCCTCCCTTCCAGTCCTTTGGTCTCTTGGACTTCCTAGGGACACTGCAGTCCCCTGTCATCAGCTGGCGATGCAAATAGGTTTTGAACAAGGAGGCAGGCTTGCTAAAATATTCATTTCCTGCCACTTCTCAGAAAAGGCCACCTAGCCCCGAAGCTATTGCTTCATTATGATCTCTGCCGGTTCCACTGTGGCTACACTCCAAAGGATGTGGGCTCTCAGAAACCCAAACTGCGGTCAAGCCATCATAGAAGCATGGAATTGTAGCGTTGGAAGGCGCCCCAAGAGTTATCGGGTCAACTTGCCTGCAATGCAGGAATCACAACTACGACCAGCCCTCTGAAATTGTACCTGCTGCGTTCCATAATACAGCGATACTTTGTAAACCAAAAACAGGTTGTAACCCAAGGTGCGCTTTCGCCAATGGGGCCTCCAAAAAAATTGATTGTAATAAAAAAAAAAGAAAAGGAAAAAAAGTGTTGTAATCCAAAAAAAGGGACACACCCTTCAGGGTTTGACGTGGTTGTGATCCAAAATGGCTGTAATCCAAAATGGTTGCAAACCAAGGTACCTCTGTATGTTTGACTTCTTTAGCATTTCCCTGTTTGTTAACATTTGCAACTTTCAGTATCTCTTCACTATGAATCATAGAACTGTAGAAGTGACCGAAAGGGTCATCTGGTCCAACTCTCTGCAAAGCATCATCATCAGCTTCAGGAATAGCTCTTACTCCCAGTAAGTAAAAATTTTGTTGTTGTTGTTTAGTCGTTTAGTCATGCCCGACTCTTCGTGACCCCATGGACCAGAGCACGCCAGGCACTCCTGTCCTCCACTGCCTCCCGCAGTTTGATCAAACTCATGCTGGAAGCTTCAAGAACACCATCCAACCATCTCATCCTCTGTCGTCCCCTTCTCCTTGTGCCCTCCATCTTTCCCAACATCAGGGTCTTTTCCAGGGAGTCTTCTCTTCTCATGAGGTGGCCAAAGTCTTGGAGCCTCAGCTTCAGGATCTGTCCTTCCAGTGAGCACTCAGGGCTGATTTCCTTCAGAATGGAGAGGTTGGATCTTCTTGCAGTCCATGGGACTCTCAAGAGTCTCCTCCAGCACCATAATTCAAAAGCATCCATTCTTCGGCGATCAGCCTTCTTTATGGTCCAGCTCTCACTTCCATACATCACTACTGGGAAGACCATGGCTTTTACTATACGGACCTTTGTTGGCAAGGTGATGTCTCTGCTTTTAAAGATGTTGTCTAGGTTTGCCATCGCCTTTCTCCCAAGGAGCAGGCGTCTTTTAATTTCGTGACTGCTGTCAGAAGTAAAAATAAAAACAGCTAAAAATATAGGGCAATGCAGGAGGAACAGATAAAGAATCCATGAAGAATGGCCAACCACCTTCTGAGGAGTCCCTTCCACTGTCAAACAGCTCTTACCCTCACAAAATTTGTCCTGATGTTTAGTTGGGATCTCCTTTCCTGTTGTTTGAATCCATTGGTTCAGGAAAACAAACTTGCTCCATTTTGCATAGGACAATTATCCTTCAGATATTTGAAGATGGCTATCGTATCATCTCCCAGTCTCTTCTTTTCCAGACTGACCATCCCCAACTCCCTCAACCATTCTGCACCAGACTTGGTTTCCAGACCCTTAATGTCTTTATTGCTTGGGAGAAAAACAGATTACTGCTACTGTCTACTTACAGTGCTGTGCTATGCATGTCTTCTCAGAGGTAAGCCCCAATGAGTTTGATGGGACTTACACCCAGGTATGGACATATTGGACACCCTGTCATGGGTGGTGCTGTGGTCTAAACCACAGAGCCTAGGACTTGCCGATCAGAAGGTTGGCGGTTCGAATCTCTGCGACGGGGTGAGCTCCCGTTGCTCGGTCCCTGCTCCTGCCAACCTAGCAGTTCAAAAGCACGTCAAAGTGCAAGTAGATAAATAGGTACCGGTCCTGCGGGAAGGTAAACTGCGTTTCTGTGCACTGCTCTGGTTCGCCAGAAGCGGCTTAGTCATGCTGGCAACATGACCCGGAAGCTGTCTGTGGACAAACGCCGGCTCCCTCAGCCACTAAAGTGAGAACAGCGCTGCAACCCTGGAGTCGTCCATGACTGGACCTAATGGTCAGGGGTCCCTTTACCTTTACCTTTATGCCCAGGTATGGACATATTGGACTGCAGTCTTTTTCCATTATTGCATCCATCAAAACTTATTTACGCTGTTGAATTTATCTTAATGCTGCCAACGTTTTCAGCTGTACGCAATTACCGGTATTTCCAATATATTCAATACATGTTTTCCGATCTTCTTTAAATGTATGTTCTTCTTGTTCTCTTATTCTATAAGTTAAGTCTGCAAGTTGTGCATATTCTGACAACTTCAGTTGCCATTCTTCTTTAGTTGGAACCTCGCTCATTTTCCATTTTGGGGCCAACAAAACACGGGCCGCAGTTTTAGCATACATAAATAACCTTTCTGACACCTGGGAATTTCAGTCTCTCCTATATCTATTGCCCAGTGTGTCACAGAGGCACAGCATCTTCTTCTCACAGTGGCCAACCAGGTGCCCACGATGGGAAGCCCTCCAGCAGGACCTGAGAACCAGCATCACATCTCTGACGGTAGAGAGGGAACATAGCCATTGTGGTGACCCCCTGCCGTGAATGTGTCGGATCCCCTTTCCTCATCATTAAGAACATCCATCAGTCTTGACAACAATGTGTCAGAAATGACAAGACAAACCATGCAGAATAAGCAGGAGAGGACCATCGAAGGAGAGGAGAAAACCAGCTCTCAGTTGCCTCCCGGTGGCTGCTACTCTCCCTACATGCAAAGGTTTTCTTTTAACAAAACTTAAAGTCAGGAGTAGCAGAGACATCACCTTGCCAACAAAGGTAGGTATAGTTAAAGCTATGGTTTTCCCAGTAGTGATGTATGGAAGTGAGAGCTGGACCATCAAGAAGGCTGATCGCCAAAGAATGGATGCTTTTGAATTCTGCTGCTGGAGGAGACTCTTGAGAGTCCCATGGACTGCAAGGAGATCAAACCTATCTATTCTGAAGGAAATCAGCCCTGAGTGCTCACTGGAAGGACAGATCCTGAAGCTGAGGCTCCAAGGCTTTGGCCACCTCATGAGAAGAGAAGACTCCCTGGAAAAGACCCTGATGTTGGGAAAGATGGAGGGCACAAGGAGAAGGGGATGATGGAGGACGAGATGGTGGGACAGTGTTCTCAAAGCTACAAACATGAATCTGACCAAATTGCGGAAGGCAGTGGAAGACAGAAGTGCCTGGTGTGCTCTGGTCCAGGGGGTCACGAAGAGTCGGACACCACTAAACAACAAACAAACAACAACAACAAAGGGGAAGAGGATGGTGTGGTGTGTGTGTGTGTGTGTGTGTGTGTGTGTGTGTATGCTGGAGCTAGAAATGACTCTCAGACTTCCCAAAGCTGGTATCGCTGGGTTAAGTTCAGCCATTTTGTTGAATCCATTAAGCTAAATATTTCAATTCGATTTCGAATAAAAGGGCAATTAATTGTTAATGTTTTGAATTGTATTGTGAATCCCTTGCGGATGACCGCAGTGCCTTGAGACAGACAGTCAGGTTGTGTGTCCACAGCAGTGACCAGAGGAGGAATGACCGCTGGGAGGAGCGCGGAGAAGAAATGCCTTGGTGCATCTGCAGTAACACAACCGGACCCCTCCTTCATCTGCCCCAGCTGCAACAAAACATGTCTCTCCCATATCAGTCTCTACAGCCACAGCAGGCGCTGAAACTCTCCAACAGTTTGACTTTACCCACAGGGGCACAAACTTCCATTGTTTCCTGAGACAGATGTATGCCAACCATTTTCCTTAGTGGGTTGTGCAAACTGCTATTTAGAATAATGATTTTTATAGTGAAGGATAGGGGGCACTGGGGGTGAGTTTATGGAATGCATGGGACGTGGGTGGCGCTGTGGTCTAAACCACTGAGCCTCTTGGGCTTGCTGATCAGACGGTCGGCGGTTCAAATCCCCGTGACGGGGTGAGCTCCCGTTGCTCGGTTCCAGCTCCTGCCAACCTAGCAGTTCGAAAGCATTGCCAGTGCAAGTAGATAAATAGGTACCACTGCGGTGGGAAGGTAAATGGCGTTTCCGTGCACTCTGGTTTCCGTCACGGTGTCCTGTTGCACCAGAAGGGGCTTAGTCCTGCTGGCCACATGACCCGGAAAGCTGTCTGTGGACAAACGCCGGCTCCCTTGGCATGAAAGCGAGATGAGCACTACAACCCCATAGTCGCCTTTGACTGGACTTAACCGTCCAGGGGTCCTTTACCTTTTACCTTATGGAACTAAGGGGGTGGTGCCCCCCCAAAGTTTTGTAATTATGCATTAGAGGAATGCCACCCATAGAATGAAATAAATTAAGGATGGCCCCCTTTCTGTCCCATTCCCCCGTCCGCTTCCATGAACATCAAGTCACTTTGCTGACGCCCCTCTTCCAAGGTCTCATTCACACTAGAGGTTTTTTGTTTGTCCCACTGCTTTCAGAGGCGGAATTAGGGCAGCGTGACTGGTTCTGCCACGCTGGATGCTGAGCCTAGGGGTGCTGCAACTATGATGTTATGTACAGTTGGGCATGTGTCTCTGCCAAGGGTCCTGCATGAGAGTAAAGGTAAAGGTAAAGGTACCCCTGCCCGTATGGGCCAGTCTTGACAGACTCTAGGGTTGTGCGCCCATCTCACTCAAGAGGCCGGGGGCCAGCGCTGTCCGCAGACACTTCCGGGTCACGTGGCCAGCGTGACATCGCTGCTCTGGCGAGCCAGAGCCGCACACGGAACGCCGTTTACCTTCACGCTAGTAAGCGGTCCCTATTTATCTACTTGCACCCGGGGGTGCTTTCGAACTGCTAGGTGGGCAGGCGCTGGGACCGAACAACAGGAGCGCACCCCGCCGCGGGGATTCGAACAGCAGACCTTTCGATCGGCAAGCCCTAGGTGCTGAGGCTTTTACCCACAGCGCCACCCGCGTCCCTTGCATGAGAGTAGGATGCTCCTAACACCTTCCAACTCTACAGTTCTGTTGTTGTTTAGTCGTCTAGACGTGTCCGACTCTTTGTGACCCCATGGAGCAGAGCACACCAGGCACTCCTGTCTTCCACTGTGTTATGTACTGAGTTGAATAGGATCCAAAATGCAGCAGTCTGATTGGTCCTAGAACAATAGGATTCAGAATGCAGCAGTCTGATTGGTCCTAGAACAATGCAGCAGTATGATTGGTCCGCAGGAGCCACCCAATCCGGCTCCAGGTGGAAGTGAATCCGCAACCTGATTGGCCTACAGGAGAATCCTGGAACTAGCCAATCATGTGGGGCCCGTGGTGTAAATAATGTATATAAAGCAGACATTCTGGGGGGACTTCCATTCCTCACTACTATGAGCTGAATAAAGAGCATGAAATCCACACTCAACTCCGAGTATATTTCATATGATGTAGTGAATTGAGCAGAGCAGAAGGGGGGAGGCTGGGGTGGGCACCAAATTTTGGCCTTGCATGAGTCACCGCTTAAATTTGAAAGTTCAGAGTCAACCCCTGCTGCTTTCCTTGCAAAAACCCACTGTTGACCATTGTGGACTGGTATTTGTTCTGTTTCACTAGTAAGCAGAGGGTTTTCCTGGCAATGGTGCAAATGAAAAACATCTCCGACCTGGGACAAGCAGCAATGTGGACACACCCTAATGAATTTTCCCTGCACCCTGTTTCATGTTTGTTCCTTTGGCTTATCTGTTTTGTTCAAAGGACCCCGGGACTCCGGGAAAAGGGTGTGAGAGATGTGGAAAGAGAGAATTATTTAAATGCTCGCTCTGTGCAACATTCAACAGCGTTTTCATGCCAACACTTGTGGCCTCGTCTCAGAGGTTGGTGCTTGCTGATAAAAGGCTCGTCTTTGGTGACTATTAATCTATTTTTAATTGCATCATCCAAAGTGATTCACTGCCTGCCAGTGGCGTGCTGAGGCTTGGATGCGGAGATATTCCTTTGAAACAGGGAAGACTGGAGTGCTGGGGGTTTTTTTGAGGGGGGGGGAGAGAGCGCATCCTGGCAATTTGGGCTGGCAGCCCAGTTCTAATGCCTATCTATTAAAAACAACTGCTTGGAGAAGTCGGATTCCAATTTACTCCTGAAACAGGGGTCTTTTCATGTCAGGTTTGGCATAATTTCCTCCTCCTTGAATAATTAGTTGGTGTGTCTGTGGGGTTTTCTCCGCGCCAATTGGAACATGGCGATCGCTTTTTACAAGACAGAGATGGAAAACATTATCCCCACCCCCTAGAAAAAAAGAGAGAAGAGTTTTAGCAGTGGGGCAGGCAGGAAAGACCCCCGGAGCCACTTTTCAGCTGGTTCCAATACTGGCTGAGCAATACGGCCCTCCCAGAATCCCCCACCCCTTTTTGAGGGTGGGAAAATTGGGAGGGGCCTTTTTGCAAGGGATCAGTCCAATTTCTTCGCAACTTGATGCTGATGGGATAGAGCAGGGGTCCCCAAACTAAGGCTCAAGGGACTCGTTTATCCGGCCCACGGTGACCCCCGCCAACCGCTGCCACCGCCCGCTCTTAGCGGCACTGTGCTGCGCGGCTGCCCACTTCTGGGTCGGAGGAGCACCGGAAATAGCTTGAGCGCATGCGCAAGATTTATTTGGCCATGCACAAGCATTATTTCCGGCGCACATCCATGTCGGAGGAGGCCTGTGCACATGCGCACAAGCGCACAAGCTATTTCCAGTGCTCCTCCAACCCAGAAGTGCGCCGGCAATAGCGTGTGCGCACGCGTATGGGCATGCGCTCCCACAGCCTCCGGCCCACCGCGCGATCGGCGCTGGAGACATCGGCCTGAGGCGTGGTAAGTTTGCTGACCCCTGGGATAGAGAAAGATAACAGCTAGATGCCGTGAGATACCTGTAAGCTGTAAGGGAGAAAGGTGGGTTATAAATGAATGAATGAATGAATGAATGAATAAATAAATAGATAATAATTGATTGGCATCTGTCTTGTCTCGGGAGACAAAGGAGAAGTGTGCTTTTGGAGATGAAGTCAAATTGTTGGAAGGTTTCAGTGCCTGTTGTACGATGATGATGTCGACACTTTGGGGTTTTTTTGGGTGTGTGTGTGAGATGAGACGTGGTGGTGGGATAATAATAATGATAATAATAATAATAATAATAATAATAATAATAATTTTTATTTATACCCCGCCCTCCCCAGCCAAGACTGGGCTCAGGGCGGCTAACACCAGGTATAAAAACAATTGATTAAAATACAACTTAAAAACAAGATTAAAATACAACATTAAAATGCAGCCTCATTTCAGTAGAAACTCAAATCAAAAACTTTTTGGGGGATGAAAACGTCAAATCTTCACCAAGGCCAACTATCCAGACTGGTCCTACATGGGCCAGAAAAAAAGCCAGGGAAGTCCCCAAATAGGAGTTCCATCACAGAAGGAGAAAGGAAAAAGGAAAGATGGGGAGGGGATCAAGTTGATTCCAAGCCAAAGGCCAGGCAGAACAACTCTGTCTTACAGGCCCTGCAGAAAGAAATCAGGGCCCTGGTCTCATGAGACAGAGTGTTCCACCAGGCCGAGGCCATCACTGAAAAGGCCCTGCCTCTGGTTGAGGCTAATCTAACTTCCTTAGGGCCCGGGACCACTAGGGTGTTGCTACTTATGGACCTTAAGGTCCTCCGTGGGGCAGACCGGGATGCCATTTTCTGGTTTGCCTCAAGCGGCAAACTTTCTTGGGACGGCCCTGCCAGGAAGGCTCCCTCCTTTCAGTCTCCCCTCCTCCTGGTTTGCTGTTAATAAAGACTACAGCAACATCTAGACCTGGGCCACGTGGGTCCCCTTTCCCCAAGCTGAGCGCTGTGTCAAATCGAGAGTTCATTGCAGGTCTAAAGAGCGAGGATTTTGCAAAAGAAAAGCAGCCGCCCCGGTCCTCTCCCTCCCCGTCAAGTCGCTGCTCGAGAACGAAAGGTCACCGTAATTAGCAGAGACAGGTTAGCTGGGAGGAGAGTCTTAAGAGCATCTTCATCTCCTCACTTCAATTAATGCCTTGGCTTGGAAGTCTGCTCTCCGCCTCTCCCTCTCCATCTAGCCCCACTTCTGGATAAAGAGTTCTCACAAACATCTTGTTAATTACTTTTTATAATTAGCTGGTGGTGAAAAGGGAAAGCTCCCTCCGGGGCTCGCGGGGACCTTGGCTGTTTTTATCCGTGAGACTGGGCGCACTCTGGAGCCAACGGTGACCTTGCAATTGCGCCTTGACTTTCTTTCTCTCCTGGGCCAAAAGCTGCAGGTGTTGTTGTTTTTCCAGGGTGCTGCAGAAAACGGAAGATGCCAGCGCTGGCAGCTTCCAAGAAGCCTCAATATCCCCTCGCGCTTGATCATATAACACCGGTCTTGAAAGACCTACATTGGCTCCCAGTACATTTCCGAGCACAATTCAAAGTGTTGGTGCTGACCTTGAAAGCCCTAAATGGCCTCGGTCCTGTATACCTGAAGGAGCATCTCCATCCCCATCGTTCAGCCCAGACACCGAGGTCCAGATCCAAGGGCTTTCTGGCGGTTCCCTCACTGCGAGAAGTGAGGTTACAGGGAACCAGGTAGAGGGCCTTCTTGGTAGTGGCACCCGCCCTGTGGAACGCCCTCCCACCAGATGTCAAAGAGAACCACAACTACCAGACTTTTAGAAGACATCTGAAGGCAGCCCTGTTTAGGGAAGCTTTTAATGTTTGATGTATCACAGTATTTTAATATTCTTTTGGAAGCCGCCCAGAGTGGCTGGGGAGGCCCAGCCAGATGGGCGGGGTATAAATAATGAATTATTATTATTATTATTATTATTATTATTATTATTATTATTATCCAGAGGGTGCAGTTGGTGCAAAATGCTGCAGTGCAATTGCTGATGGGAGCGAGGTCTTGTCAGCATAGAAAGCCTGTGCTGAGAGATCTGGGCTGTTTGCTGATGTGCTACTGGGCCAAGTTCAAGGTGTTACTATGAGTGTATGAAGCCCTGAGCAACTTGGGACCAGTTTAGGACATCCAGTTTTTAGGAGATTTGGGACAGACTTGGGCGTCGTTAAACTGTGGAACTCACTTTCACAGGATGTGGCGATGGCCTCCAACTATAAAGTATTTTTTATTTATTAAATCTTTTAGTCACTTTCTCTTGTCCATGGCAGCTCAAAGCAACCAACAACCATCATTTTCTTGGCTGGTTTTAAAAGAGGAACAGACAAATCCATGGGGAATAAGGCCATCAGTGTCTACTAGCCACAATGGTTATTTTCTGCTTCCACTCTGAAGCATCTACTCTATTCCAGACTTAAAAATGGAAAGCGTAATGCTGGTGGTCAACAAAAGAGGTTCAAAGACTCTCTCAAGGCAAATTTAAAAAGAATGTAGTACAGTTGTACCTTGGGTTACAGACACTTCAGGTTACAGACTCCGCTAACCCAGAAATAGTACCTCGGGTTAAGAACTTTGCTTCAGGATGAGAACAGAAATTATGCAGCGGTGGCACAGCGGCAGTGGGAGGCCCCATTAGCTAAAGTGGTACCTCAGGTTAAGAACAGTTTCAGTTTAAGAACGGACCTCCGGAACGAATTAAGTACTTAACCCGAGGTACCACTGTATAAACACCAACAACTGGGAAACACTGGCCTGCGAGCGCTCCAGTTGGAGAACAGCCTTTACCAAAGGTGTCATGGGCTTTGAAGACACTCAAACTCAGGATGCAAGGGAGAAACGTGCTAAGAGGAAGGCACACTTGGCAAATCCTCACCGTGATCATCTCCCGTCCTTGAAACCAATGTCCCCACTGTGTAAGGACATGTGGATCCAGAATTGGCCTCCACAGTCACTTACGGACTCACTGTTGAAACCGTGTTTATGGAAGACACTTGGCTACAAGGGATAGCCAAATAAAGAAGAAAGAAAGAAGAAGACTAGCCACAATGGCTATACTCTGCTTCCACTCTGAATGCCCGTTGCTGGGAAACACAAGTGCAGAGAGTTGATTTTGCAGTCAGGTTCTACTTCCAAGCTTCCTGTTGGGCACCTGGTCAGTCGCTCTGGGACTAGGAGGGTAGACAAGAAGGTCCTGTGTGGCTTGAGCTGTCAAGGCTGGCATGTTCAAATCAGCATGAAGCCATTGGCAGCTAGATTTTCTCATGAGTCACTTTGAAGAGGCCATGGGAGGTAATGGTGGAGCTGTCCTTAAAGGCCTCACTGTGTACAGACCACAGTCATGAGAAGGCAGCAGTCATGTGTCTTATGGGATCCGTGCTATTTTCCTAGAAAAAGAGATGCCAGAACTCACCATCAACACCTCCCTTGTTCTCTTCTAATGGCAATGCCGTCCACCTGAGAGGGGCCGGAACTGAGCTCTGGTTGACAGATGTCCATCCGACCCTCAACAAAGGAGAGTCCACCCCCTTCTGAGGGAGACCGTTTCACTGCTGAACAGCTCCTCCCTTCTCAAAGTCATTACTAAGGTTTTGTTGGAATCTCCTTACCTGTAACCATTGGGCCCTACACTCTGGAAGAGCAGAAAACAAGCTTGCTCCATCTTCCATGTGATGGCCCATCGGATATTTGAAGATCTCCCCAACTTCTGCCCGCTCCTCAAAACAAGCCACTGGCCAAAAGCAGCCGGACTTCCCTGCGAATCTCTTCCCAGGAGTTTTTCACAGTACAGCCTCTCATTCTTCACCAGAACTTGCCTCTCAGTGACAGCGCCACTAAATCGCCTACATATCCCACTAGCCTTGTGTGGTTTTTTTCCTTTTTTAATTAAAAAGCCATGTAAGAGTTATATCAGTTCTCCAGAGGCATTGTAGCTCCCGACACATGAAATAATGTCTTTTTATAATTAAACATTTTTTTTTCTGGGGCCACGCAAGTGGAATAGAGATATAGTCCACACAATCTGTTACTGTCCAACCATGTCAAAGACTGTTCTTCTGTCTCCAAAATGTGATAGACAGTCAGTGAGAGCAGGAGGAGAAAGAAATGGCCTCTTCCTCTGTTCCTTTCGCCAGCTGCATTTAGAGGTGAACATAGGAGCCAAATCCTAGGGGCTGAAGTTCCTTCACCTCCCCAATAAAATGTTGATATTGGGAAACCAACTGTGGAGGCAGAACAGGAGCATCATGACTTGTAGTCATCAATCACCCTCTTCTCCTCCATGAATCTGTCTAATTCTCTTTTAAAACCACCCAAACTGGTGCCCACCCACGCCTTCTGTGGGAGCAAGTTCCATACTTTAACTATGCATTGCCTGGTGGGTCTGCTGGAGTTAGGAGTTCCACAAAGAGGGCACCACGAAGGAGAAGGCCCTGCTCTCTTTCCTCCCATAAGATTTGCCAAAATGCGTGGGGGGGGGGGTGGTTATAGGGGACACCACATTTCACGAGGGATTTCATCCATCAGGTGCCAGAGCATCGGAACAGCAGAATCTGCCTTAGGTCATCTGGCTCAGAATTGTCTACACCACATTCCCAAATCTGGGCCTCCAGCTGCTGTTGGACTACAGCTCCCATCATCCCTGCCTAGGAGGACCAGTGGTCAGGGATGATGGGAATTGTGATCTAAAAACTGCTGGAGACCCACGTTTGGGAAACCCTGCCCTACACTGACTCGCAGAGGTCCTTGAGGGTTTCAGGCAGGGGTTCTGATCCCCCGTTGTACCTGGAGATGCTATTGGGGTTGAACCAGGATATAAGAACATAGGAATTTGACTTCTACTGAGTCAGACCCCCTGGTCCATCTACTCAGCATCATGTACCCTGACTGGCATCAGGTCTCCAAGGCTTCCGACTCAGGAAACGATGCCTTATGAGGAACGGCTAAGGGAGCTGGGCATGTTTAGCCTGGAGAAGAGGAGGTGAAGGGGTGATATGATAGCCATGTTCAAATATATAAAAGGATGTCATATAGAGGAGGGAGAAAGGTTGTTTTCTGCTGCTCCAGAGAAGCGGACACGGAGCAATGGATCCAAACTACAAGAAAGAAGATTCCACCTAAACATTCGGAAGAACTTCCTGACAGTAAGAGCTGTTCGACGGTGGAATTTGCTGCCAAGGAGTGTGGTGGAGTCTCCTTCTTTGGAGGTCTTTAAGCAGAGGCTTGACAACCATATGTCAGGAGTGCTCTGATGGTGTTTCCTGCTTGGCAGGGGGTTGGACTCGATGGCCCTTGTGGTCTATTCCAAATCTATGATTCTATGATTCTAGGTGATATCCCCAGCCTTATCTGGAAACATCAATAAAGAATGGAATCTGGGACCTTTTGCATGCAAAACAGATGCTCTACCACTGAGCTATTGGTCCCTCTCCAAGAGTACCCAGAGAAGGGCTTCTCCTGGTGATTTTGATGGGGAACAGAAGGGATTGGGCCTTTCCCAAGGACTAAGGCAACAGCAATAGCCTCGAAATTGTGCTGGAACCAAAGCACAACAAGATGTACACTCCCTTTTTTTTTTATTTCACCTTTCCCAGCCTGACCGCAAAAAGTCTGTGGGGTCTGCCGAAAGAGGCCCGCGATTTCCAAGGGAGAGTCCCTAATACTTCTGGGACCTCACAAACCGTGTGACCCACTCCACCTCGTGCTTAACCGCCACTCCGTCGTCTTCCGCGGAAACTTCCACACTCGTCCTTACAGCCCCACTCTCCAGGTCCACAAAGGTCTGTGCAGAGTCTATGTTCACCAGGGCTCCCTCACCAAGGAACTCCTCGATATAGCCGTAGTCGTCATCATTGCTGGGGCGACCGCTGCTTGGCCTGCTGATCTCCTCCTCTTCCTGCTGTGAATGATGCCTGTAGGCATCTTGATGGTCTGGATTCTTCCTGGTGGGAAGTGACCTTGTGCCTCCTCGGTCCTTACGTTTAGGAGAAGGCAAGTCATGGTCTTCATCCACCTTTCTTTGAATTGCCCCAGTGCCAAGTTGCTCCACATCTTCATCATCTCCAACAATCCTTGATGTGGACAGATTTGAGGACCCTTGTTTAGAGTTTCCACACTCTTCTGCAGCCAATTCATGGATGGTTGGAAGATCGGATCCTCTTGCCTCTGGACCACATCTGTTGTTCACAATGACTCCCTCTTTGGGAGATGCCAAGGTACACACATCCCTACCGGTATCTCTCCCTTCTTTGTACAAACTGTTGGAATAATCACTTTGCTGGTTTCCATCCATTGGTTGTATCCAAAGGAATTCCCCTGACGGTTCTGGACCAGAAATGGTTCTGTCTGCAGCTTCTTCTCCCATGTCGAGATGGCCATCTCCACATTCCTGGTGTTGCTTGATTGCATTCTGACTCTGCACATCAATTTCATCATTATATTTCTGTCCCATGATGCTTCGTGTTTCTTCTCTTCCTGTGCAGCTTTTGAAAGTTGACTGGTCCAGCGAGGGCTGAGAGTCTCCCCTCTTTCCTTCCACATCCGTCCTATGAAGCAACATTATTTGGTTCTGGCAGGTGAGGGGGAGGATATGACAATGGTTGTCCAGTGACTCCCTAGGCCAATGACAAACCTTGCCCCTCACCTGCCTTTGATCTTTTCCTCCCTGAACCAATATTTATTCCGCTTTACTAAGCTATAAAATATACAAAATTTGAGATCTTGTTTTCTTTTTGTGATTTCAGGCGTCCAAGGTGTTTCCTTTATTCTTCCTGGGTCATCGTCCAAACAGTTTCTTGAGTTTCTTATTTTGTCTCCTTCCTATTGGAAACCTGCTGGAATCATGGCCCTTAATGGTAAAACCGAAGCGATGAATGCTTTTAAGTTCCAGCCCTCATTGTGGGATGGCCTCTCTGTTTTGTTGTGCCGGCTGCTACCCGCCCTGTTCTAGAAGCTTCCTGAGATGGTTAGCAACATATTTATGACATCACCAGGATTTCACCCACTGACTCTACAACACATTTTGACATGGCTTGGAAGCTGGATGCTCAGTTGAGAAAATGTGAGAGGAAATCTGTAGTTTGTGTCATCTTTGCTGCTGAATTGAGCACAAGAGTTACCTCCCCTCCTCAGAAGCATTGCTACCTCCCACTTTTTAGGCAAAGCCGAGGCATCATGGCTAGCAGTCATCAACAACCTTCTACTAATTTGTCAAATAGTTTTCTCAAGCCATCCTAGTTGAGAGCTCTCACTTTCTCCTTTGGGAGAGAGTTCCATAGTTTAACAATGCACTGCATGATGGATGAGGGACGTGGGTGGCGCTGTGGGTTAAACCACAGAGCCTAGGACTTGCTGATCAGAAGGTCGGCGGTTCGAATCCCCGCGACGGGGTGAGCTCCCATTGCTCGGTCCCTGCTCCTGCCAACCTAGCAGTTCGAAAGCACGTCAAAGTGCAAGTAGATAAATAGGTACCGCTCTGGCGGGAAGGTAAACGGTGTTTCCGTGCGCTGCTCTGGTTTGCCAGAAGCAGCTTAGTCATGCTGGCCACATGACCTGGAAGCTGCACACCGGCTCCCTTGGCCAATAAAGCGAGATGAGCGTCACAACCCCAGAGTCGGCCACGACTGGACCTAATGGTCAGGGGTCCCTTTACCTTTACATGAAGGATGACGTCTTTTTTTATCTGCCCTGATATTCTGTAGAATGCAGCTCCACAAGGAGAACTTCCCCCGATGGATCTAAGTAATCTTATAGGTCTGTAGAGAGACAGACAGCTCTTCAGCTAAAGTGGTCCCATGCTGTCCAGGGCTTTATATTGTCCCACACCACCCTAATTTATGAGTGGGGAGGCTCCAGGAGTTCTAGGTGCCTATCTAGGTTCGGTTTCCTTGGAATGAAGATCAGCGGAGACTTTGGTATCTATAGGATGCATGGTTTTATTTACGCATATATGCCACCTGAGCATAAGATGGAGGTGCTTACAGCCTCAACACCCCAGGAGACCTTGCTTCTCCAATCGTTGCAGCAATGGATCCATTTTAGAGCAAGTAGGTCTCCAATACTCTGGCTCTCCTCCTCCTAAAGAAAGGCTCACCCATTAGCGTGGAGAAGAAGAAGAAGAAGAAGAAGAAGAGGAGGAGGAGGAGGAGGAGGAGGAGGAGGAGTAGGAGTAGGAGTTTGGATTTGATATCCTGCTTTATCACTACCCGAAGGAGTCTCAAACCAGCTAACAATCTCCTTTCCCTTCCTCCCCCACAACAAACACTCTGCGAGGTGAGTGGGGCTGAGAGACTTCAGAGAAGTGTGACTGGCCCAAGGTCACCCAGCAGCTGCAGGTGGAGGAGTGGGGAAGCGAACCCGGTTCACCAGATTACGAATCCACCGCTCTTAACCACTACACCACACTGGAGGGCTTTAGTTGTAGCTCTTGCAACTGAGCTCATTCTTTTGGGATGTTAATGAGGACATTTAAATGACCAGCTACGGTCACTTTGTCTTACAAAGAAGCTTGCCTGACCAGCACAGCAAATAGAGCCTTCCAAATTTCAAACTGAAGGGGAGACTCCCATTTCCCTCTGCATCAATTATTTTTCTTGCCGAGTTGTTTTACAAAGAAACTTGTCTGACCATTTGAGCTGCCTCCTCTGCTAACCCTCCCTGGGTACAGGAACCCAAGAACTGAAAGGGACTTGAGGCATCATGCAGACTGAACCCCCCACCCCCCACAACGTCCTGTTAGCAGCAAGGTCTTGAACGTTGTTATAAGAAATCTAAGGTCCCAATTATAAAATAAATGTTCATAAATGTACAAGGCAAACACACACATAAGTATATAAACCACGTGTCTGAAATAGTACAGGAGAGCAATCCTGAAGCCATTTTGACTCTCCCAAATTGACCTCAATATATTTCTCTGCAAGAAAATGGGGAAAGCCTTCCATTTTTCTTTTTGCTTACAAATCCTGTCTTAAGGGCGTATCTTTGCATGAATAGGGTGAGCCTGTGACCTGGATTCGGGAACTATAAGTATTTAGCATCTCAAAAGGAATGGCCAGGCTGCCCAGGTAATGCAGTCAGTGACCATTAACAGATACCCTGGCAAACAGGATTTCTCTTGTAGACCCGCCTCCTTCTGTGATGTATGCATGATGTTTTGGGGTGTGGTCTTGAGCAACAGGGCAGGCAATTTCAAATGTCTATATAAGATCTTGCACACCATTGTTCTGTGTTTTCTCCTCCCTCCTGCGTGTGGGGAGTGAGGACCCTGTTGCAACAGATCAATAAAGATCAGGCTTACTAGCAGCTTTGCTTCTCAATAGTCTCTGGTTGGCCTCTGTTATTTTCTCATACCAAGAACCCACTTAAGGACTCTGTATGGGTTCTTGGGTACCCCATAAGGGGTAAAGGGGCAATTTTTTCTTATCACAACATGGTGTGGTAGCATGTTCTTTGGTTCCACCCTCATTCCTTGCAAGCAGCACTGTCTATCCTGAGCCTTGCCCATTGAAAAGGGTCTTTCCCCTCTCCTTCCTGCTGCTACAGCACCGAGTGCTTGAACAGCATTCCCTCTCCCCCTGCGACACGCTCCCACCTGTTTCCATGCTTGCACCTTGCGCCAGCCATGCCGTTTCCATAATTCATGACATGCTCCTTGCATAATTTAGCATGTTTGGAGGGCACGACCAACTAAATGCAAAACTCCCAGGAACCCGGCAGATGCAAACACAGAAAAACAGAGACCTACGGAGAGGCGAGCCTGCTTCAATAATTCAAGCGCTTTGACATGTTTCATTTAACAGGTCTAGGGCTGTATATAAATTCACCGGCAAATCCACTCTCCCTCTATGTCTCCACATCACCTTGGCTCCTGGATTACATGGGTGCTGAAGTAGCTATAGCAGGCAAATGCACGCACGCACCCCAAAGCTGTCAATTTCAGTTCCTCCAGGTTTCCCCTTTTCCCAATAAGCAGTGTGAGTGTCTGGAGGCAGTTGGAGGATGGATGGCGGCTAACAGATTGAGGTTGAATCCTGACAAGACAGAAGTATTGTTTTGGGGGGACAGGGGGTGGGTGTGGAGGACTCCATGGTCCTGAATGGGGTAACTGTGCCCCTGAAGGACCAGGTGTACAGCCTGGGAGTCATTCTGGACTCACAGCTGTCCATGGAGGCACAGGTCAATTCTGTATCCAGGGCAGCTGTCTACCAGCTCCATCTGATACGCAGGATGAGACCCTACCTGCCCGCAGACTGTCTCGCCACAGTGGTGCATACTTTAGTTATCTCCCGCTTGGACTACTGCAATGTGCTCTACGTGGGGCTACCTTTGAAGGTGACCTGGGAGTTGCAATTAATCCAGAATGTGGCAGCTAGACTGGTGACTGGGAGCAGCCACCAAGACCACATAATACCGGTCTTGAAAGACCTACATTGGCTCCCAGTACGTTTCCAAGTACAATTCAAAGTGTTGGTGTTGACCTTGAAAGCCCTAAACGGCCTCGGTCCAGTATACCTGAAGGAGCGTCTCCACCTCCATTGTTCTATCCGGACACTGAGGTCCAGCACTGAGGGCCTTCTGGCAGTTCCCTCACTGCAAGAAGTGAGGTTACAGGGAACCAGGCAGAGGGCCTTCTCGGTGGTGGCGCCCTCCCTGTGGAACGCCCTCCCACCAGATGTCAAAGAGAGCAACAACTACCAGACTTTTAGAAGGCATCTGAAGGCAGCCCTGTTTAGGGAAGCTTTTAATGTTTGATGCATTACTCTATTTTAATATTTTGTTGGAAGCTGCCCAGGGTGGCTGGGCAAACCCAGCCAGATGGGCGGGGTATAAATAAATTATTGTTGTTGTTGTTGTTGTTGTTGTTGTTGTTGTTGTTGTTGAGTTCTTTGCATCGTTTGCATTTCTTTAAAAAGAACTCAAGAAAATTCATTAGCATGTTAGTGCCTCCTGTTTTGTCCCCTTGCAATATGTACATTTTTGCCAGCAATTTCACAAATATATGCGTTTTATACACATCTCCCCCTAATACAATGATTTTGATTAATTGGATGCATATCCCTCCTTTTTATCCAAGGAACTCAAGGTGGCCTACATGGTCATCCCCCCCCCCCCATTTTAATCCCCAGAAGAAACCTTTGATGTAGGTTAGGCTGAGAGAGCCAGAGACTGGCCCAGAGGCCACACCCTGTGAGCATCATTGGCTGAGTTGGGGGATTTGAACCCAGGTCTTCCAGGACCAAGTTCAACAGGCTTAGCACTGCGCCACATTAGCGGAAGAGCGGAGTGCGAGTGCTTTAAAAATGCAAGCACACAGTCCCAGAGATTTAAGGGGGGGGGCATTTGCAGAAATGGTGAGGCAATGCCTCTTTCCTTCTTTCCATTGTGTTCTCCTGCCTGCTCTTTCGCTTCCCTAATGAGGAAGTTGTCTTCCAGGCATGGTTTGGCTGCGAGCTTTGTTCCTGCTAATTAAAAATCAATTAGTATGTTGAGCAATTATCTAATTAACGTACTAAAGCTATCATGTTAGATTCCTATCCAAACATGCCTCTGCAATGTTGGGCATTAGCAAGGATGCAAGCGGGCCCCTTGTTCGCGAGCGTCGCCCTGAATCGAGGAACGCGAGGCTTCTGTTAACCCCGTGTGCTCGTGGCGCATCATTTGGCACATGCGGAAGAAGGGAATGTGAAATATCCTGGCTCCACTCAGCCAGCAACCATGTCCTGAAAGCCCAGGAGCTGATTCCGCCATTGTTCTCTGCTTCTGCCTGTGTTTTGCTGCTGGAATGGACAAAATTTGGGGTTCTCTCATTTTCCCCAGGCCAGCCTTAAGTTCAGTTCTGCACATTTGCACATCAGTGTGCTGCATGAAAGCTTGTGAACATTTTAGAGCATGTTTGTTTTAATATACAGTGGTATATTATACAGTGGTTCTCAAACACCTTGGTTCTCGAACACCCAAAACCCGGAAGTAAGTGTTCCAATTTTCGAACATTTTTCGGAAGCTGAATGTCCAATGCAGCTGCCGGCTACTATTGTTTCCGGGGCGCCTGCACCAATCAGAAGCTGCGCCTTGGTTTTCAAACATTTCGGAAGTCAAACAGACTTCCGGAACAGATTAAGTTTGGCGCATTTTGCTATTTATTTTGCGTTTTTGTTTTTGAGGCTTTTTCGGTTCATTTGTTTTTTGTGACTGTGTGGAACCCAGTTCAGCTACTGATTGATTGAGTGACTGCAGAAATGGATAAAAGCCCCCCTTCCAAACAATGACTGTCATCAGTGCAGGTAAGGGGAAAAAAATAATTTTAATGTTCATCATTTACAATACCGTCTTATTTATTTTATAGTACAGTACATTGATTATTGCTTTCGTTTTATGGATCAACGGTCTCGTTAGATACTAAAATTAATGTTAAATTGCTGTTTTAGGGGTTGTTTTTAAAAGTCTGGAACCGATTAATCTGTTTTGCCTTCCTTTCTATGGGAAAGCGTGCCTTGGTTTTGGAACGCTTTGGTTTTGGAACGGACATCCAGAATGGATTAAGTTTGAGAACCAAGGTACCACTGGATGATGATGAGGATGTTAGTTATGGTGCATCTGCAGCAGCAGCAGCAGACACCTTCCTCTGCCCCAGCTGCACCAAAACATGTCTTTCCTGTAAGGGTCTCTACAGCCACAGCAGGCGCTGTGACTCCCCAATGGAGTTCCCGCTGCCTTAAAAGGATCAATTGTGTTATTTTATGTTACTGTCAGCCAAAAGGCCTCCCAAGGTAGCTCCTCAAAATAAACAGACATATGCAAATACAACAATGCAATTGCAAATAATGCAAATGCAACAAACACTTCAATAGCCACCAATAGCTTCCTTCTCCTCCATGAATGTTATGTACTAAGCTTGAATCCTAGAACAATTGGCAAGTAGGATCCTAGAATGCAACAACTGATTGGCTTGCAGGAAAAGACCAATCAGGCTCCAGGAGGAAGTTAATCAGCCTATTAGGCTGGTAGGATCCTAGAACGCAACAGCTGATTGGCCTGCAGGAAAAGACCAATCAGGTTCCAGGAGGGAAGCAGAATCAGCCAATCAGACGGGACTCATTGTGTAAATAATGTATATAAAAGCCTGAGGTTTGGGGGGCAATTCAATCACTGTTTTACAAGCTGCAGTAAAGAGCATGAAATCACTACAGGACTCCGAGTATATTTCAATGAATTTCTCTAATTCTGAAATCAGGGAGGGGTGGCTTTGAAGATGACCAGCACTGCATGTTTTCTCACTTCGAGAACATATTTTTTGCTATTTTCTTCCGCATTTGGGAATGTCCAAGGGGTTTGGTTCCCACCTCCTGCCCCTATTTTAATTGCTTGTTTAAAAGGCATCCAGACATGTTTTTCCAGCCTCCCTGCCCTCTTCCCATGTCCAAAACTTCTGGAGCAAACAGCAGGCGGGAGAACAGACGTCTGATCTGATCATCCTTAACATCTCACTGACAGACACGGGACTGGCCCCAAATGGACTTTCCATGTTCCAAACCTCTCAGCTGTAAGAGACGGCCTCTGAAAAATTTACAAGTGTGATTTGCAACCCTTCAGCTCTCCAGATGCAGCAGGATTCTCAGAAGCTCCATCCCTGGTTCGTTGCTCTGAATTGCAAAGCAGTTTGGGCTTTAATTTTTCATTTGTTTATTTTTGGCGTGCTCTACATGCTAGCAAAGTAACTGCTTAGTGCCGTACTTTCAAACTCTCCTTTTTTGTTTTGTTTTTGTTTCAGTTCTTCCTGAGTGACCTCCAAACTGGTCTAGCACACCCTTGCATTGCAAAAATTATAAAAATAAAAATAATAAAAATGGAGCAACCTGTTGGACAAATAGTTCCAAGTGCTAAGAACGTATAAGAAGATGTTTGAAGACTGGGAAAGGTCTCTTTTCGGATAGACCGTCTAATTCTGCATATTCTGTCAGCTTTTGGATCCAATCTTGTATAGAGAGAATTTGATTACTCTTTCATTTTGCCGCGATAAGAACTCTTGCTGCCACCGTAGCATATAAAAAGATACCCTTCACCCTGATTTTTAAGTGGTTTGAGATTCCAGGAGTTCCTACCCACTCTGGAAGAATGGCAGATGAAGGTGATGGACTACATGGAATTGGCGGAAATGACTGGTAGAATCCGAGACCAGGGAGAAGAGTCAGTGGAAGAAGACTGGAAGAAATTTAAAGACTATTTACAGAGATACTGTAAAATTAATGAATGCTAGAATGATGTTGGATTGAAATTAAGTGGTTTCTAGCTGTAATGGTATAAAAGAATATGAAAAAATGGTTTTTTATAAGTAAAAATTTAATGTTATAATAACTTAAGATTAAAGATCAGGGTAGAATAAAGAGGGAAAGAAACTGCTGAGCTAATAAATTGAACTGGAATACAAAAAAGGGAGGTACGAGGAGGTCCGGGAAACAAGTAAATGAAAAATAATGTGATGAAAAGATTGATTGTTTTTAACTATTTTTATTTTGTATTTTGTATTTTTTCTTTTTCTATTTTGCAATGTAAAAACCCTAATAAAATTTTATATATATAAAAAAGAGAGAGATTCCAGGAGTTCCAGTCACTTACCCAGGGTTTGTGTTTCCTTTAGAATGAAATAGAGCAGGGACTGGGGTGTTTAGGATATATGGTTTAGATATATAATTCTGGAGTAAATTCAATTATCTCCTGTGATATTAATCAGTTCCAAAACCCTCGTTTTGCAGCGCACTCCCACCAGAGGTGCCAATATGTGCCTTTAACCCCACATCTCCTGGAGGTTGTGTGAGCCAATAACATGAAGTTGTTTAAGAATTGTGACAGTGTTTTCCCACAAAGCCAATTATTCTTAACCAGCATTGATTTCCTAGCAGTCTGCAAATACATCCCCACATATAACGGACACGCCACTTTTCAGAATGACAGACATGCAGGGAAAGAGGTCCCTGCCTCCAAGGAGCTTGCAATTTTGGTGGGCGGGCAATAAGAGGAGGGAAGGGGAAGGCAAGGAGAATTTGGGATGAGCGTCTGTCGCTGCAGTTACACGAATGTTAGCTTTCTCCCTGAGCGTTCACACAGTTGCCAGATGAAATAGCTTGCCCTGTTTTTAAAATCTGTTAAAAATGATGTACAGATGGCACCTCACACCAATTAAATGGTCAAAGATGTATAAAACAGGAAATTTCTTGGGGTGTGGGGTGAAAGAAGGCAGTTTCTTCCACATGTGGTTGACATGTGACATAATGAAAACGTATTGGGAAAATATATAGAACGAATTAAAGAAGATTTTTAGGTATACGTTTTTGAAAAAACCAGAGTCATTCCTGTTGGGAATGGTGGGAGCGGATATTGACAAGAATGATCAGAAACTGTTCTTATACGCGACAACAGCAGCGAGGTTATTGCTGGCTCAGGTGTGGAAACAGCAAAAATTGCCTACAATAGAAGAGTGGCAGTACAAGGAGTATGCAGAAATAGCCAAACTAACAGCAAAAATTCGACATCAGGGTGACAAAAAAAATAAAAAAGAATGGGGAAAATTTATGTTATATATAGAGAAGACAATGTGAAATAGGAAAACCAGTAGAACTAAAATAAACCTCATAACGGGAAAACACAAGAAATTTATTGGATAATAATATCAAAATGAATTAAAAATGTAAATTAGGACTATTGTTGAACAATGTTTGTAAATGAATATAGACAGACAACAAGAATTGTATATATAGAAAGATTTATTTGTTTACAGACATTTTATGGAAAATATTGAAGAAGAACAATTATATATAAAATGGACAAAGACAATGCGAAAAGTTAAAGACGACATAAAAAAGCCAGAAGAAGGAAGGAGGGAAGTCAGCTCAGGAGGGCAAGAACAAATGTGAAACATAATGTATGTGTATGTATAAAGGTAAAGGGACCCCTGACCATTAGGTCCAGTCGTGGCCGACTCTGGGGTTTCGGCGCTCATCTTGCTTTACTGGCCGAGGGAGCTGGCGTACAGCTTCCGGGTCATGTGGCCAGCAGGACTAAGCCGCTTCTGGTGAACCAGAGCAGCGCACGGAAACGCCGTTTACCTTCCCGCCAGAGAAGGTTTACCTATTTATCTACTTGCACTTTGACATGCTTTCGAACTGCTAGGTTGGCAGGAGCAGGGACCAAGCAACGGGAGCTCACCCCGTCGCGGAGATTCTAACCGCCAACCTTCTGACTGGCAAATCCTAGGCTCTGTGGTTTAGACCACAGCGCCACCGGTGTCCCCAGGTGTATGTATAGTATGTAACTAAAAATTCAATAAAGATAATCTAAAAAAGAAAGAAAGAAATAGCTTGCCCTCAAGCCGGGAGTGGCCTTCCTGCGTATTTGTCTGTTGTGTGCTCTTCAGCGTGGAGCTCTGTTGCAAGTCGGAAATTAAATCAGGAGCTGATGCCAACATGCGAGAGGAGAAGAGGCAGGCGTAATGGCGCTTTATAGCTCACTCTGCCCGCCACTGCCGGCTGGTGCTCAGCCAAGGGTGTGATTTATTCATACCAGACACTGTCACAGCCAAAAGGGTCTGACAATAAGACCCTGACAAGTCTTCTGCCACAAGCCATTAGGCGAGCCAGCAGTGAGACGCAGGGGGAAAAACAAGAACAACATTTGCCAGCTAAGCTTGTTCTTAATCTCACACTCTTGGCGATGGTTTCGTGGTAATTTGGTGACATGTCATGTGGTTACAGGCCAGTCAATGGTGCCCAAAAGCCTTTGGGAATTCCTCTTTTTGTCCATCACTCTAATGGAAAAGAGCTGAGATAATGATGATGGTAATTTTGTTGTTGTTGTTTAGTCGTTTAGTTGTGTCCGACTCTTTGTGAGCCCCTGGACCAGAGCACACCAGGCACTCCTGTCTTCCACTGCCTCCCGCAGTTTGGTCAAACTCATGCTGGTAGCTTCGAGAACACTGTCCCACCATCTCGTCCTCTGTCGTCCCCTTCTCCTCGTGCCCTCCATCTTTCCCAACATCAGGGTCTTTTCCAGGGAGTCTTCTCTTCTCATGAGGTGGCCAAAGTCTTGGAGCCTCAGCTTCACAATCTGTCCTTCCAGTGAGCACTCAGGACTGATTTCCTTCAGAATGGAGAGGTTTGATCTTCTTGCACTCCATGGGACTCTCAAGAGTCTCCTCCAGCACCAGAATTCAAAAGCATCAATTCTTCGGCGATCAGCCTTCTTTATGGTCCAGCTCTCACTTCCATACATCACTACTGGGAAAACCATAGCTTTAACTATATGGACCTTTGCTGGCAAGGTGATGTCTCTGCTTTTTAAGATGCTGTCTAGGTTTGATGATGATAATAAATAATTATTTATACCCCTCCAATCTGGCTGGGTTTTCGTAGCCACTCTGGACGGCTCCCAACAGAATATAAAAACATAGAGTCGAACATTAAAAACTTCCCTAAGCAGGGCTGCCTTCAGGTGTCTTCTATAAGTCACTAGTTGCTTATTTCTTTGGCATCTGATGGGAGGGCGTTCCACAGCGTGGGCGCCCCCACCAAGAAGGCCCTCTGCCTGGTTCTTCTCACAGGGAGGGAACCACTAGAAGGCCCTCAGAGCTGGACCTCAGATTCCAGGCTGGATGATGGGGGTGGAGACGCTCCTTCAGGTATACAGGACCAAGGCTTTTTAGGGCTTTAAAGGTCAGCACCAACACTTTGAATTATGCTCGGAAACGTACTGGGAGTCAATGGAGGTCTTTCAAGACCGGTGTTATGTGGTCTTGGCGGCCGCTCCCAGTCACCAGTCTAGCTGCTGCATTCTGGATTAGTTGTAGTTTCTGGGTCACCTTCAAAGGTAGCCCCACGGAGAGCGTAGATGACAGATCTCAGGGTTAAACATTAGCTGAGTCTCCTGTGGAATTGCCTGCCAGCATGAGACTTTCAGAGCATTTGAAGAAGATCCAGGTGTCCAGCAGATCACATGCTACAGATATGATGGGATGCAACACCTCACAGAGGCACTGGAATATATGCATGCACAGTGCTACCTCAGGTTACAAACTTTATTCGTTCCGGAGATCCGTTCTTAACCCGAAACCGTTCTTAACCTGAGGCGCGCTTTCTCTAATGGGGCCTCCCACTGCTGCCATGCCATCGTCAAGCGATTTCCATTCTCCTTCTGGGCAACTCAAGGCACTACTTCCAGGTTAGTGGAGTTTGTAACCCGAAGTGTTTGTAGCCCGAGGTACCACTGTATGTTGTTGACATGCACTCCCCACAAAAAGCTGAGGCTGACATGAGCTGAAAACACGATGCTTTATAAAGATGTAAAAGACTTTATGCTCAAAACATCAGAAGTCACAGAAACAAGGCTTTAGACATGTCTCCATCTAGTTGGCAGGAAGATTTCAAAAGGAGTTCCCGAAAACAGTTTTCAAGAGGAAATAATTAGGGCTTATCTACACTTACCTTTCACTTTGCTCTTTCCAGGCTTAGCTCTGTACTTTAAAGCTCTGTGTCTGAGTGATCTTTGTTTCCATCCCTGAGCTTTCCTTACAAAAAACCTGCTCTTTAAAGCTGCAGCACAACAAACAGCAATTTGGTTTTTTTCCACGGACTGCCATTTGCACCAAGTTAGCCTTAAAGAGCGGGTTTTCACAGGGAAAGCTGAAAGAAAGAAAGAAAGAAAGAAAGAAAGAAAGAAAGAACACTCAGACATGGAGCTTTAAAAGCTTGGACCATGCTTGGACAGCACAGAGGAAAGGGAAGTTCATTGCAGGAATGTGTTGGTGAACTAAGGCTGGCTGTGTGAGTCTTTCAGCTGGGATGATTCACCACATGGAGTTTACAGAGCTGGAATCGATTGACGGGCCCTGCTCTTAAATCTACATTTCTTCCTATAGAAAGAAATGGACAGAGGGAGCCAAGACTGCAAAGGGCTTCCAAGTCCCTCCCAAGAGAACGAGGGTCCTATCCAAGCAACTTGCTGAAGCTCAGCTTGCCCCTTTCATGCAGGTAAAGCGTGAGGCAGAAAGTACCCCAACATTACAACATTAGAACACACTATTGAAGACACAGGTAGGTAGCCGTGTTGGTCTGCTGTAGTTGAAAGAAAATAAAAAAAATGCCTTCCAGTAGCACCTTAGAGACCAACTAAGTTTGTTAATGGTATGAGCTTTTGTGTGCATGCGCACGAATCTGAATCGTATCTGAAGAAGTGTGCATGCACATGAAAGCTCATACCAATAACAAACTTAGTTGGTCTCTAAGGTGCTACGGTGTAGCCTTTTAGAACTTTCCCAGTGGTTGGGTGTTGCGTTGCTCCCGGGGTTGCTTCAGAGAAAGAGTTTATTTCTGCTTTCTGGAGCAGCAGAAAGTCACTGCGTGATTGTTCACAGCAAGCACACTTACAGAGAAGTTACATACAGTTTATATTCCCTTTAGGTCCCCTCCCCCCTTCCCCCCAGGAATCCAGCCCCGTGAGTTTGTACACGTAGGTTTACATCCTTGAGCATGAACAGACCTTCCTGTAGCCTGTACTCTTATCTTGGGGTACAAAGGTCACCCAACTATAGGAGCCATCTCCGGGCGCGGAGGCTGACACACCTGTCTTGCAAGGTCTGTGCGGCAGTGTGTTCAGGATATTTACAACCAGTAAGATAAGACCCAGATCCGCCATCCCGTCTCCACTCGGAACTGACAAGGCCATCCATTAAGCTCATGGACTGATAAAGGAGAAGGCTTTGTTTATACAGCTGCGTCGTCTCCTACAGCTCAAGCTAATGAATTTTAGCTAATGAATCCTTGAAGAAAGAATTTGGGAGTTTGGGGCTCGGTTCGGGGTGCCTGCACAGTCAGGGTTTAGTAACCCCTTCCTTCAATGGGAAGGAATTTTTTTATTTTGTTTCGACTATTGAAGACAGTTTGGAACAACATACAGTGGTACCTCGCAAGACGAATGCCTCGCAAGACGAAAGAGTTTTCCGTTTTTTGAGTCGTTCCGCAAGACGAATTTCCCTATGGGCTTGCTTTTCAAGACGAAACGTCTTGCGAGTTTGTTTCCTTTTTCTTAAAGCCGCTAAGCTGTTAATAGCCGCTAAGCCGCTAATATCCGTGCTTCGCAAGACGAAAAAACCGCAAGACGAAGAGACTCGTGGAACGGATTAATTTCATCTTGTGAGGCCCCACTGTACAGTCACGGATATAAGGCGTGTCCTAAAAATGTGCACCTCAGGAATCAGAAGCCAGTGTGAAGAGGCGTGTCTTCAGCATTCTCCAAAATTTGGAAGGTGCCAGATGCATCTCTGTGGGGAAGGAGTTCCAGAGCCATGGGGCTGCCACAGAAAAGACCCTCTCTCCCTGTGCAGCACCCCTTGACCCTGCGAATCCCTCTTGCTTCCTCTTTCTCCTCTCCCTGCCCACCTCATTTATCTCATCTATAACTTTACTCCTTATTTTGGTATCCTGTGAGGAGGCAGGACAGCAAGGGGCCATTAAGAACTCGAGAAGGACAAGCTCTGCTTCCCGTGGTGATGTAGAAGAGAGGCAGCGCCAGTTTAAAAGTCCATTTGCAACTGCAGTGAAGCTAAAATAAGTTTTTTCTTTTTTCTTTAAAAAGAAAACCTCCAGTGGTGAATGCCGAAGATACAGAATATGCTCTCAGTCTGCTCTCAGAAGTGGGAAATATTTTAGCAGCTGTCTCCAGAGATTTGGCCCTCTTTAGTTTTCTCAGGCTGCTTGAAAGATATAATTTGTCTGCTCACAGCAGGGTGGCGCAGAGTCCTTCCTTGTCTAGAAGGCCGGCATGGAGAGCCTGCTGGCGGTTCATTAGTCCAGAGCCAAGGAGCCCCTGCTGGGAACAAGGTGTGAGAGGAAGGGCCCATCGAGTAGGACCAGGGAATGGGTCAAGGGGTCAGACAGATCCCTCAAAACCCACTGTCTGCATCCTCAGGACACAATGATGGAAATGCGAACACCACCAAGGACTTCTCAGGATGGACTTGTGGAAAGGATCATCATCATCATCATCATCATCATCATCATCATCATCATCATCATCTTTTATTTCTCTTTGGCGATCCCTCATAGCCGAGTAAGATTGCCTTCCATAAACACGGCTTTGGTTGGAGATGGCATTTATAAGTGGTCCATGTTTCACAAACATACTATTACTATTACCATTCTTTGGAACCCGAACATCCAACACTGCTTCCACGGTGTCCTATTGAGTTCAGGAAGCTCCTGCAGCCAATCGGAAGCCGTGCCTTCCTTGTTTTTCCAAATGTTTTCAGAAGTCGAACGGAATTCCAGAACGGATTCTGTTTGTCAACCAAGGTACAGCTGTATTATTGAAATTTACATACCACCCTATATCCACAGGTCTCGGGGCGGTTGGCAAAATAAAATCACAATATGAAAACACAAAATACATAATCAAAATAAAAACAAGAACAACCCCCCACACACAATATTTGCAATAAAACATATAAAAATAAGCACCCATCAGGTATCGTCAAGGTGTAGATTAAAAGATCAATTTATCTGTCTTTCAAATAAAAACAGTGTAGCCGCTGGTGTGTGTTTTCAACCTGCAACCATTCATAGAAGCTCTTTGATCCAGAGGAGGCTTCCAGGAAGGGGCAAAGGGAGGCAATTTTCTATCCTCCCCCCTTCCTTCCGCAGCCCTTGCCCCCATCTCCAAATCGGATCCAAGAGTTGGGGAAACCTTTCGGACAGCATTTGGTGGGAGCATTGAGGGCTGCAAGAGACAGGTGCAATTTGCAAAACACGCCTCCTTCCGTCTACAGAAACCTCCCTGGAAACTCCTGAGGAATGCCTTCAAAGTGTCAAAACTAATGAGCATTTTGGAAACAGGAGCTGGAGAGGATTTGAGGCACAAAGTGCTCCTCCAAGCCCAGGCTCTGCTCCGATCAGAAACTGTGTGGCGTTGAATGGGTGGCTTGGAGGATAAACTAAGTGCACCGCTGGGTATTCAAAGGAATGAGGGATAATAAAATGGCGTTGAAGAGAGAGGAGCCTTTTTAGAGAATCCACTTCCTCTTTCAGGTGCATCCTCTGAGAAAGGGACGGGATGAAAAGGGTATTGTTTGTGGAGCAAAGGAGCTGTTGCTTTGCGGTTGTGCTTCACAGCTCTTTTGTCTCCCAAGGGATGAAAGTCGCAGGCCATTTATCTCAACTGGAGGAAGCTCTTGCCATTTCAGTTCCTATTTTTCCCCCCCCAAGAAGAAGAAACTCGCTTTTCATTTATTCTTTGCATCCTGTTTTCTGAAATGTTTCGGAAACTTCTTTCACTGTTTGAAGGTGGGGATAGGGAGAGCAGGATCTGTGGGCATTTTCACACACAGCATTTGCGGTGAATGATGGGTTACAACATTTTATATAGATAATAAAAAGTTTAAAACATTTTCTGTGCCAATTTTTAAACACTTGCAGAAAACATGTTTATTCCATCAGACCTTTGCAAGCAATTAAGAATACAATAGTTAATTGGCATGCATTTTAAACTTTCCTGCTTTCAAATTGTTTTTAACTTTTTGTGCTTGTATAATACCGTTTTTGTCCTTTTAATGTTGCAAGCCGCTTTTGCACACTTTGTGGTTTAGCAGTATGTAAATGCTTTCATAAATAAACTCACAATCATAAAAACAAGGTGGGTCCTAAAAACATACCCCTCAAGGGCCAAAAGTCAAGGTAACGAAGGGTGTCAGCCGGAAGCTGTGCAATGAAGGTGCTAGACACAACTCTGTGGGAAGTTCCTCAGCTTAGGGGCTGCCACAGAGAAGGCCCTTTTCCGGGTCACCACCACCTCAGGCTTCTGAAAATAATAAGAAAATTAAGGAAATCTAACAATGCACCAGAAGACAATGCTGGTTTCACAGTGGTGCCCTGTGGAGTTTTGCTAGCTGGATGTGCTGGAGTCTCCTGGAAGAAATCCTTTGAGAGCAACACATTGCTCACGGCATACTCTCCAACATTTCTCTGATGAAAATAGGGACCTCCTAAGGAAAAGTGGGACATTTCAGGATCAATGGCAGCCCTGTTTAGCAAAGTTTTTCATATTTGATGTTTTATTATGTTTTTAATCTGTTGGGAGTCGTCCAGAGTGGCTGAGGAAACCCAGCCAGATGGACAGGGTAAAATAAATATGTTGTTGTTGTTGTTGTTGTTGTTGTTGTTGTTGTTGTTGTTGGACTACTTATAAATGCCATCTCCAACTCCTTGAAAGATTCCATCAACGGTGTCTCTGACATTTGGGAAGACATGCGAACTAATGCCAGTGTACTGGAAGAAGCAAAGATCATCTGTGTTGAAGCAAACCCGCTCCACTTCCCAGTGGGGAGGAGTTGCGGTGGACCTCGTTGCCTGGGGGATCCCGGCCACGTCAGAGCCCGGCCAGCCAATCCGCTGGCTGGGGTGTGTGTGGCCAGGGCCATTTAAACGGAGGAGTAAACCAGAGGACTTCCTCTTTGGCTCACTTCCTCAATCACCCACCCACCCCCTTTTTTGCCAGTTAGGCAATGGCCTTGCTATGGACTTCGGTTGGCCGCCTTGGTTGTCTGAGGGGCCTGGTAGGAATTTTTCCACTTGGCAAATTGGCACAGGCCACTTGGTTTTCGCCTACCTCATAGCAATCGTCACAACTTTGTTAGGGTTGTGGTTAGGCACTGTTTGACCTTGTGTGGGGGAGAGGAGGTGTGGCCATTACCTGCCCCTCCAAGCTTAAGGGTATTCCGTTAAAGGAATCCCGGGGTGTTGATCTAGTCTGAAGCCCGGCTGGGGGCTAGGGCCTTGATACGACCCCAACGGGAACACCAGGGGGAGCTTGAGTTGGTTCCCATCGACAGGGCTCCCCCTACCGGTGGCTTACCCTTACTGGACTTCCTGCACAATAGTCAGGTCCAATCAATGCCTAAGCCAATACCGCTCACATTCTGTAATTCAATAAAGTTGTGGCCAAAATTTGCCCAATAACATAAACCTAATATCTGTGTCCTTGTGTGAGTTATTTCCAACGAGGGGGTGGCTGCGGGGTCTCGACACACAATGATTCTTCAACATCAACTTCATTCGCCTGGTCATGTTGTGCGAATGCCTGATTATCGTCTTCCAAAGCAACTACTCTATCCCAAACTTAAAAATGGAAAGCGTCTGGTAGTTGTTTTTCTCTTTGACATCTGGTGGGAGGGAGTTCCACAGGGCGGGTGCCACCACCAAGAAAGCCCTCTGCCTGGTTCCCTGTAACTTGGCTTCTCGCAGTGAGGGAAGTGCCAGAAGGCCCCCGGAGCTGGACCTCAGTGTCTGGGCAGAACGATGGGGGTGGAGACGCTCCTTCAGGTATACTGGACCGAGCCCAGGACAGCTTCCGTAATTCTGGGACAGTCCCTGGAAAATCAGGAGACTTGGAGGGTATGTGGCAGCAGAACGTATGACCTTGCATGGTGGCAGACTTTCCTTCCTTGGGTGGCCCTTTGTCAGGGATTCTTTAGCTGTGGTTTCTTGCACTGCAGGGGGTTGGACTAGATGACCCTCTGAGGTCCTTTTCAACTCTCTGATTCTATGTTTCTTTTCTCTCAGCCAAAGGAGAGGGCCTTGTCTTTGCCCATATCACACTAGCGCTGATGAAGGAACTCATTAGCGGAGCCTAATTGGCGGGAGCGCTTAATCTTCTGGCTGTTTCCATGGCTTAAGGAGGCTGTCACCATACTTCTGATGGTGTCTTTTATGAGGGTCCAGCAATTGACTTTAATTAAAAAAACCACACTGAGGAAATGAGCTAGTCAAGTGCGCTCCATCAACAGGGGGATAAAATGTGTCCCAGAAGAAACCATGAGCTGCGAAGGGGCCATTTCTCTCCTCTCCATCAACACTCACACACTCGGGGCCACCGATCCCTGGCATCTTATCAAGGTGTATTTGGGAGAGAGAAATAGCGGCACGCTGCTTTGAGAGTTTCAGGCGACAGAAACGGGGATCACGTCCCCATTCAGCCCTGATACTCACCAAAGGGTCTTCAGAACTATGTTCTCTTAGCTTCCCTCCCTCACACAGTAACAGAATACAGAGGGTACCTTGGTTTGCATATGTTTTGGATTACAAACACATCAAACCCAAAAGTGCATGTCCTGGTTTGCAACCTTTTTTTGGATTACAACCCATTTTTTTGGATTACGGACAATTTTTTTGGGAGGCCCCATTGGTGAAAGCACACCTTGGTTTACAACCTATTTTGGTTTACAAACAGACCTCCGGAACGGATTATGGTTGTAATCCAAGGTACCACAGTAATAGAAGCATATATATTAATAATAATTTATTACTTATACCCAGTGATTTTTTCTGGGGGGACACGGGGGACGCATGTTGTTGTTGTTTAGTCGTTTAGTCATGTCTGACTCTTCATGACCCCTGGATCAGAGCACGCCAGACACTCCTGTCTTCCACTGCCTCCCGCAGTTTAGTCAAGCTCATGCTGGGAGCTTCGAGAACACTGTCCCACCATCTCGTCCTCTGTCGTCCCCTTCTCCTTGGGCCCTCCATCTTTCCCAGCATCAGTGTCTTCTCCAGGGAGTCTTCTCTTCTCATGAGGTGGCCAAAGTCTTGGAGCCTCAGCTTCAGGATCTGTCCTTCCAGTGAGCACTCAGGGCTGATTTCCTTCAGAATGGAGAGGTTTGATCTTCTTGCAGTCCATGGGACTCTCAAGAGTCTCCTCCAGCAGCAGAATTCAAAAGCATCAATTCTTCGGCAATCAGCCTTCTTTATGGTCCAGCTCTCACTTTCCATACATCACTACTGGGAAAACCATAGCTTTTGCTATACGGACCTTTGTTGGCAAGGTGATGTCTCTGCTTTTTAAGATGCTGTCTTTTTAAGATGCTGTTTGTCATTGCTAGTAGCCCTCAATAGCCCTCTCCTCCTCCATGAATTTAAGGATTCAGAATCCTCTTGTTTCCAGCTCTTCCGCTTTATATATTTGTCCTTCAGCTTCATTTTTGTGTCTGGTTCTCTCCCCCCCCCCCCCGCTCCCTGCCTTTTCCTTCTTTCATGTACATCCCCGGAATTTTACAGTTTTAGCAAAATTGATCTATGAGTGACTGCAAAATGTAGCGCGAATTCATAAGTGGTCCAGTAAATGAATTTCTTTAAAGGAAGTTGCCTTGGAAATGATGATTTCTGATGTAGCATCTCTCCCCAGAGACCCTTTATATCCAGCATGTTGGGTTTTTTTAAATGGCATATATTAAAGAGCCTAAACAGCATCAACAAAGAAAAAATAAAGTGTGAACAAACAGCAATGCGGAGTTGGAAAAATAGTCAGCGTGAAAGTTCTGGCTTCATTTTACAGTCAGCTTCCTGACCCTCCAATATTTAGGCATCGTGTGAAATTTCTCTGAAATAATAATAGTGGATAATAATAATAATAATATAGTGGATAATAATAATAATAATAATAATAATAATAATAATACCACCCTTCATCTGGGGATCCCAAAGGCAGTCTACATATAACGCTGCCAACATACATGACATAATAATAAACCAAAAAAAGCCTTACACAGTTTAAAATCTTGGGTGCCCTGTACGGCATAGTTCATAGCTTCTCTGAGTTATTCATGCCCCTTCACCACGGCAAGGCAGGAAATCAGCCCTGAGTGCTCACTGGAAGGACAGATCCTGAAGCTGAGGCTCCAGTACTTTGGCCACCTCATGAGAAGAGAAGACTCCCTGGAAAAGACCCTGATGTTGGGAAAGATGGAGGGGAGAAGGAGAAGGGGACGGCAGAGGACGAGATGGTGGGACAGTGTTCTCGAAGCTACAAACATGAGCCTGACCAAACTGCGGGAGGCGGTGGAAGACAGGAGTGCCTGGCGTGCTCTGGTCCAGGGGTCACGAAGAGGCGGACACGACTAAACGACTAAACAACAACAACAACAACCCTCTAAACATGTTTCTGTATTGGGGCTTATTGGTTGGTTTTTGGTTTTTTCGCTTATTATGCATTTTGCATTTTTATGTTGCGAACCACTCTGTGACCTTCAGATGAAGTATACAAAGTTAAAAAATAATAAACAATAGTCATAGAATCATAGAATTGTAGAGTTGGATAGTAGTACTAGTAGTGATTTGCTTCTTTACTGGAAGAAGCAAAGATAACCAGTGTTGAAGCAATGATTCTTCAACATCAACTTCGTTGGACTGGTCATAGAATCATAGAATCATAGAATCATAGAGTTGGAAGAGACCACAAGGGCCATCGAGTCCAACCCCCTGCCAAGCAGGAAACACCATCAGAGCACTCCTGACATATGGTTGTCAAGCCTCTGCTTAAAGACCTCCAAAGACGGAGACTCCACCACACTCCTTGGCAGCAAATTCCACTGTCGAACAGCTCTTACTGTCAGGAAGTTCTTCCTAATGTTTAGGCGGAATCTTCTTTCTTGTAGTTTGGATCCATTGCTCCGTGTCCGCTTCTCTGGAGCAGCAGAAAACAACCTTTCTCCCTCCTCTATGTGACATCCTTTTATATATTTGAACATGGCTATCATATCACCCCTTAACCTCCTCTTCTCCAGGCTAAACATGCCCAGCTCCCTTAGCCATTCCTCATAAGGCATCGTTTCCAGGCCTTTGACCATTTTGGTTGCCCTCCTCTGGACATGTTCCAGTTTGTCAGTGTCCTTCTTGAACTGTGGTGCCCAGAAATGGACACAGTACTCCAGGTGAGGTCTGACCAGAGCAGAATACAGTGGCGCTATTACTTCCCTTGATCTAGATGCTATACTCCTATTGATGAGGCCCAGAATTGCATTGGCTTTTTTAGCTGCCGCGTCACACTGTTGGCTCATGTCAAGTTTGTGGTCAACCAAGACTCCTAGATCCTTTTCACATGTACTGCTCTCAAGCCAGGTGTCACCCATCTTGTATTTGTGCCTCTCATTTTTTTTGCCCAAGTGCAATACTTTACATTTCTCCCTGTTAAAGTTCATCTTGTTTGTTTTGGCCCAGTTCTCTAATCTGTCAAGGTCGTTTTGAAGTGTGATCCTGTCCTCTGGGGTGTTAGCCACCCCTCCCAGTTTGGTGTCCTCTGCAAATTTGATCAGGATGCCCTTGAGTCCATCATCCAAGTCGTTGATAAAGATGTTGAACAAGACCGGGCCCAAGACAGAACCCTGTGGCACCCCACTAGTGACTCTTCTCCAGGATGAAGAGGAACCATTGATGAGCACCCTTTGGGTTCAGTCAGTCAGCCAGTTACAAATCCACTGAGTGGTAGCATAGTCAAGTCCACATTTTACCAGCTTCTTTACAAGAATATCATGGGGCACCTTGTCAAATGCCTTGCTGAAATCAAGGTAGGCTACATCCACTGCGTTCCCTTCATCTACCAGGCTTGTAATTCTGTCAAAAAACGAGATCAGGTTAGTCTGACATGACTTATTTTTCAGAAATCCATGCTGACTATTGGTGATCACAGCATTCCTTTCTAGGTGCTCACAGACTGTTTGCTTAATGATCTGCTCCAGAATCTTCCCTGGTATTGATGTCAGACTGACTGGGCGGTAATTATTTGGGTCCTCTCTTTTCCCCTTTTTGAAAATAGGTACAACATTTGCCCTCCTCCAGTCTGCCGGGACTTCGCCTGTTCTCCAGGAATTCTCAAAGATGACTGCCAGTGGTTCTGAGATCACATCTGCCAGTTCTTTTAATACTCTTGGATGCAGTTCATCTGGCCCTGGAGACTTGAATACATCTAAACTAGCCAAGTATTCTTGTACTATCTCCTTAGTTATTCTGGGCTGTGTTTCCTCTGCTGAATCATTTGCTCCAAATTCTTCAGGTCGGGCATTGTTTTCTTTATCGGAGAAGACTGAGGCAAAGAAGGCATTGAGGAGTTCAGCCCTTTCTGTGTCCCCTGTTTGCATTTCACCATCTTCTCCTCTGAGTGACCCCAATGTTTCTTTGTTCTTCCTTTTGCTACGAACATACCCATAAAAGCCTTTTTTGTTGCTTTTAACCTCTCTAGCAAGCCTGAGTTCATTCTGTGCTTTAGCTTTTCTGACTTTGTGTCTACACGTGCTGGCTATTTGTTTGAATTCCTCTTTGGTGGTTTCCCCCCTTTTCCATTTTTTGTACACATCCTTTTTTAATCTTAACTCAGTTAAAAGTTCTTTAGATAGCCACCCTGGCTTCTTTAGGCACCTTCCATGTTTCCGTCTCATTGGTATTGCCTGAAGTTGTGCTTTTACTATCTCCCTCTTAACAAACTCCCAGCCATCATGAACTCCCTTTCCTTTTAGTATTACTGTCCATGGGATCTCACCCAGCACTTCCCTAAGTTTTATGAAGTCGGCTTTCTTAAAGTCAAGAAATTGAGTCCTAGTATGCTTGGCTGCTCCTTTCCGCTGTATAGTAAACTTCAGAAGAGCATGATCACTCGCGCCTAATGATCCTTCCACTTCTACCCCACTAACCAGGTCCTCAACATTGGTTAGGACCAGATCTAAAATGGCTGTTCCTCTTGTTGCTTCTCCCACTTTCTGGACAATGAAGTTGTCTGCAAGTCCAGTGAGGAATCTGTTTGACCTTATGCTCTTGGCTGAGTTTGACATCCAACAAATATCTGGGTAATTGAAGTCCCCCATTACTACCATCTCCCTTCCTTTTGCATGCTTGGCCATCTGTTCCAGGAAGGCATCATCTATGTCCTCCGTTTGGCTTGGGGATCTATAGTAAACTCCCACAATGAGGTCTCTGTTATTCTTCTGGTCATGTTGTGCAGATGCCTGATTTTCATCTTCCAAAGCAACTACTCTATTCCGAACTTTAAAATGGAAAGTGTAATGCTGGTGGTCAACAAAAGAGGTTTAAAGACTCTTAAGGCAAATCTAAAAAAATGTAGTATAAACACCGACAACTGGAAATGCTGGCCTGCGAGAGCTCCAATTGGAGAACAGCCTTTACCAAATGTGTCATGGGCTTTGAAGACACTCAAACTCAGGACGCAAGGGAGAAACGTGCTGAGAGGAAGGCACACTTGGCAAATCCACACCGTGATCAACTACCAGAAACCAATGTCCCCACTGTGGAAGGACGTGTGGATCCAGAATTGGCCTCCACAGTCACTTATGGACTCATTGTTAAGAAGACCGTGTTTATGGAAGACAATCTTACTCAGCTACGAGGGATCGTGAAAGAAGAACTAATTGTGATGGTGATGATGATGATGATGATGATGGAGTGACTCCCCATATGAGGAAAAGGTGCAACATTTGGGACACGTTAGAGAAAAGGTGAGTAACAGCTGGCTTGATAGTAAAAGGTAAAGGGGCCCCTGACCATTAGGTCCAGTTGTGGCCGACTCTGGGGTTGCGGCGCTCATCTCACTTTACTGGTCAAGGGAGCCGGCGTACAGCTTCAGGGTCATGTGACCAGCATGACTAAGGCGCTTCTGGCGAACCAGAGCAGCGCACGGAAATGCCATTTACCTTCCCGCCGGAGCGGTACCTATTTATCTACTTGCAGTTCGTGCTTTCAAATTGCTAGGTTGGCAGGAGCAGGGACCGAGCAACGGGAGCTCACTCCGTCACAGGGATTCGAACCGCCGACCTTCTGATCGATAAGCCCTAGGCTCTGTGGTTTAACCAACAGCGCCACCCACTGGCTTGATAGAAGTTCATAAAATTATGCCTTTCACTGAGAGAGTGAAGAGATAAAGGCATTCCTCCCTGTTTCATAAAACTAGAATTCACGCAAGTATCCGATGAAGCTGAGAACTATCCAGCAAATTCTTTGGGCCCCAGGGTGTAGTTCGCATTGCTTGGAGATGTGCCGGCCTGTACCTTTCCCACCACAAATGCCACCAGACACACAACATGGGACAAAAATCTGATATCTGGGACAGAATCTCAGCTCCTGGGTTGCTTTCTTTCTAAATCAAATATCTGGCTTCTTCCTGAATAACATAAATAAAACAAATCCCTGCCTGCTGCGCGGAGACAGATTTAAAAATCCAGCAGGGGGCTCAACAGGACCTCCGATGATCAGAGGGTTGGACACCAAATTGTGTTCCGCAGAACTGTGCGTCTCTCCCAGGGACGGAGGATGATTGCAGGGTTAATTTTTGGAAGAAAAAAAAAAGGTTGCAGCAACATTTAATCAAGCTGCCGTGGGTAGGAAGTTGGGATAGCAATTACTGTAACAGATAAATATCAGTAATAACGTGGAAAAAAATCAGCTTTACCAACAAGATGCTTTAGACCAGGGGTTCCCGAAGAGGATGGTGGCGCCCCCTGGTGGGCAGTGGTATTACGTGGGGGGGGCTTGAAGACGTGGGGGGGGGTGACAGGGGGAGTTGGAGATGCAAAAGTCTGGCAGACTCTGAACAGCTGGTACCACGGAACCAAGTTCCTCAGCTTGGTTGAATCAATTAAGCAAAATAGTTTTAATTGGGTTTTGAATAAATGTGCAATTAATTGTCACCGTTTTGAATTTTATTGTGTGATTATCTTCCTTAGTCGGTTGTGCAAACAGCAGTTCTGAATGTCGTTCTTTATAGGGTGGGTTACGGAGCACCGGGGATGAGTTTGTGGAACTGAAAAGGGAGCGGCCCCCGAAAAGGTTAAGAAAAACCGCTTTAGACTTTAGCCCCTTGACGTTGTAATGAGATATAAAATAAATGTCCATGAATGTACCAGGCAAACACATACATAAATATATAAACCACATGTCTGAAACAGTACAGGAAAATCGGGTCCTCCCTTAAAGAGGGCACATGTTGCGGTGAGACTTGGCAACCAGACCCTGTGTTGTGGGTGGGTACGTTTGGATAGCCACAACACCCAATTGGTAGGTCCCTTGATGCTGGGTTTAATCAGGCCAATGGGACACAGGCTAAACAGATCAAGGGACCTATTTACGCCCATGCACATGACCCAGAGCTTCCTCTTTCAACTTGTGCATTTGGAACACCTGCCCACCTCTCCCTACTTTTAGGGCTTTGCGCTTGACCTTGCTATGCCGTCGTGTGTCGTCTGTTGTTGGGACAGGGGCACAGCAGGAATTTCCCCGCTTGGCTGATTGGCTGGTGCCATTTGGGTTTCGCCTGCCACGTAGCAAATCGTCACAACTTGTAAGGTTGCGGATAGGCTCTGGTTCAGGTGATAGGGATGGGAGAATGCTCTCGCCATCCCTATGTGAAGGGTATCCCGTTAAAGGAATCCAGGGACTCAATGGTATGGTCAACCCCTGAGAGGGGGTTGTGCCCGTGCCTGAGTCCAGGGGGACATTTCGGTGGCGGAGATGGCCCATTCCCAGCTTTCCGCCTATCCAGGTGTTCACCCTAGGCTGACCTGTGCTGGTGCACTGGGTCAGCGCTACCTGCATGGCAGGGAGCTAGTCGAACCAGAGCCTATGCAACCAGTCACTTTCTGTAATCAATAAAGTTGTGGCCCAAATTCTGCCAAAAACCAAAATTTGAGTCTTGTCTGAATTTATTTAAGGGGGAGGTTTAAAGGTCTGAACACGCAAACAGCCCTAAAGCCATTTTGACTCTTTCAGTGACCTCAAATATTTCTCTGCAGTTTGGATAGAAAGCCCATTTTCTTTTTTGGGGAGCGGGGAGGGGGAAATGTATTGAGGATAGTGTATTTTTGATAAATTGTTATGTTGAAATTTCTAATAAAAAATATTCAAAAAAATGAAGAAAAGAGAGAGAGAGAAAAAGGGATTCTTGGATTGTGGGGGGTTGGACTAGATGACCCTGGGGTCCCGTCCAACTCGACAGTCCTGTGATTCTACGATAGGCTGCCTTCTGGGAGAGTCGCTGCCCCGTTTTCCAAGCCCCCGGAGTCTCCTTCCTTCGCTGCCACTCTGCGCTGAGCCCTTGGTGAGAAACATCAATGCACCTTGTTAAGTGAAGTGTTTGAAACGGAATCGCATTTGCATTTTAAAAGGCACTTATCGATCCGACTTCGGAGCTGATCAAACGCCAGGAGCCATAAAGCGCTCCAATGTTCCCACTTGGAAGGGAAGCGGACAGAACAGAACATCCCTAATAAATGGTGTGATCTTGAATGTTTTAATTTAATTTTTGATTTGCAAGTTAATGGGGGGGGGGCGCCAGAATGAGGGAAAGATCCCTGGGAGGGCGGCCCAGATGGCGACAAGGCCTTGTGGGGAGGGGACCTTTACTCTGGAGGTGACAGGGGGACACACACACACAATTCAGCTGAAGACAATCCCCCACTCCAGGGGTTATATGAATGCCAGAATGCAGTGGAGAGAGGAGAGGACTATTGATGGCTCCTGGCCAGGAATGACTCTGCCTCTACGGTTGCAGGCAGTGATGCTTCTGAATGTTGCTGGAAACTACAGGAGGAAAGAGCTTTTTTTGTTCTTGGGTTGTGCTTGCTGCTTTTCCACAGGCTACTGTGGTTGGCTACCAAAGTATACTCGGAGTCGAGAGTGGATTTCATGCTCTTTATTCAGCTCATAGTGGTGAGGAGGAATGGAAGTTCCCCCAGAATGTCTGCTTTATATCCATTATTTACACAATGGGCCCCACGTGATTGGCTAATTCCGGGATTCACCTGTAGGCCAATCAGGTTGCGGATTCACTTTCACCTGGAGCTGGATTGGGTGGCTCCTGCGGACCAATCAGACTGCTGCATTGTTCTAGGACCAATCAGACTGCTGCATTCTGAATCCTATTGTTCTAGGACCAATCAGACTGCTGCATTCTGAATCCTATTTTTCAAGGACCAATCAGACTGCTGCATTTTGGATCGTATTGTTCGAGGACCAATCAGACTGCTGCATTTTGGATCCTATTCAACTCAGTACATAACAGCTACTGTGGGAATAGCTGGCTAACAGCAACAACAACAACATAGTCATAACTTAGAAGTCAAACGCATTGAGAGTCAAACGTTTTGGCTCCCGAACATTGCAAACCCGGAAGTGAGTGTTACGGTTTGCGAATGTTCTTTGGAACCCGAACGTCTGATGCGGTGTGCTGGGCCCGGGGGTTAACCCGAGCAACGCAGTCCAGGTCCAATCCCGAATCCAAGGGTTCCACTAGGAGTCAGTCCAACAGGGTCAAGGCAGGAAACCAGGCAGGAAACCAGGCAAGGACAGGTACAGGATCTCAGGCAGGATCTAGCATACAGCAATGATGCTCCCGTAACCTGGGGCGGGGTCCGACTGCCTTTTCTCTCTGATGGGGTAACAGTCGGTCCTGATCCCCTGGAGACTCACCTCCCTGTTTCGCCTGAAGGCGAGCACTCCTCCTGCGAGTACTCAGGTCTCTCCTTCTCTCAGACCTGAGTCTCTGCAGCTCAGGAGACGTCGGTGGGTGACTAGACCCAGAGGCCGCCTCAGCCTCCCCTGACCCAACCGGTAGTGGAGCAGCTGTAAGTGATGGCCCAGCTGGAGGCAACGAGGTCATCCCTGCATCTGGAGCCAGGGCAGGCTCAGGCCCCTGACTCGGCCCAGCTGGTGTTTGTTGCAGGGGAACCTGTGCAGACTGGGACTCTTCAGGATCAGGCCCCAGACTTGGTTCAGATGATACTTCAGGCAAAGGATCTGGTGCAGACTGAGTCTCCTCTGGTTCTGAGTCCGAGCCCGAGTCCCAGGCCATCATATGTGGCTTCCGCAACTTCTGATTGGCTTCAGGAGCTTCCTGCAGCCAATTGGAAACCATGCTTTGGTTTCCAAATGTTTTGGAAGTCGAACGGACTTCCAGAACGGATTCTGTTCCACTTCCAGAGACCCAGAGTAAGATTTTTGGGCTGTTTTCCAGTGAGTTGCAATTACTATTTGACCTGCCAAGAGTTGAGGAGGCCCATATGACATCTACAAGAAACCTAGCCTTTAGAGACATTGGTCTAGTCCTGTGGAACTCTCTGCCACTAGAGAGTCAGTAGGACCTTCTGTGCCAATTTTCAAATGCTTGCTGAAAACATTTCCATACTACCAAGTCTCTGCAGGCAATTATGAATACATCTTCCCACATTGGTTATTTGAGGTTTTTGTGGGGTTTTTTATTGTACGGTTTCATCTTTTTTAATGGAGTAAACAGCATATGTATATGTACGGCGCAGCGGCATGCAAATATTTTTATGAATAATTAATTAAATTTCAATTCTGACATTCAGGTTTTGGAGTCGCGTTTTGACAACTGCACCTGCGCTGTGAAATCTAAGTGTTTCCCTTTCTTGAGATTTCATTTAAGCCGTTACACGGATTGGAAACGACCATTTTCTCTCTCGCAGAGATCCAGAGCAGATGACAATAAGCAAATCATTGTAACGCAGACAAAAGGTTTGTGCTGTAAATTAGCCAAGAGAGAAAGACGAGTGCAGCAGGACACAGAAATAGATTTTTACTCGGAGGGGGGAAAACAACAGTTGGAGCTGGCAATTTTTGTTTCTTACCAGGAGGCAAATGCGCACCTGAAAGTGATTACGTTTCAATCAAGCCTTTTGTTTCCATTAGCAGCTTCCTTTAGGGTTGCGCAGAAGTCTAGCAAAACCTGTCCGACACATTTCCCAATAAAAGGAACATTTTTGGGCGGTGGGGAAGGCAAACTCTCCTTTTTAATCTGCCTGAAAACGATGACTACAAGACGCAGAGATGCACTTTGTGCGCCAACACAGCGAAAGAGGAATGATATTCTGTTGTGACAAAAGACTTTAAGAGCTTCTTGCGGTAGAAAAAATAGCCGAAGAACAATTTCCCGGTAAGGGGAAAAGACAACGGCACGGGAACAAAATGCCTGCAGATCCTAAAAGCATCTTTCCCCGCTTCATCTAATCTTCAGAGGATGCCAGCATGCTTGAAGAGCAACATCAAGGGAGTTATAAAAGACACTAAAGTGTCCTTTAAAAATGCAAGCCTTGCCCAAAGAAGAAGGAAAACGAACTGTAGGCAATAAGGCGACCAGGAAGAACTTTTGACAAACAAGTAAAATATTATCAGCCAAAGGACCATGTTCCCCGAAAACAACAAAAGAAAATGACTACTCAGAAAGAGAGAACTGCAGAGAAGCTCCATTCATTAATAATAATAATAATAATGATAATAATAATAATTTTTATTTATACCCCGCCCTCCCCAGCCAAGGCGGCTAACAAGCAATAATAAAAACAAGTTGAATGGATACAACTTAAAAACAAGATTAAAATACAACATTAAAATATTGAACATTAAAATGTTAAAAAGCAGCCTCATCACAGGAGGAGAAAGGAAAAAGAAAAAAGAAATCATTAGATGCTGAGGTTCCTGCAATGCAGGGGTTGGACTAGATGGCCCTTGGGATGTTAGGATTCCTGCTCCGTGTTTACAGTCATGGGATTGTTGCCTATCACATTCTTGGGAAGAATTGCAGCAGTTAAGATGAATGTATTGCCAAGAATGTTGTTTCTGTTTCAGGCGAAACCAGAGCGCACAGAAATGCCATTTACCTTCCCGCTGCAGCAGTACCTATTTATCTACTTGCACTTTGACGTGCTTTCGAACTGCTACGTAGGCAGGAGCTGGGACAGAGCAATGGCAGCTCACCCCCATCGTCGTGGGGATTCGAGCCAGTGTGGTGTAGTGGTTAACTTCCAGGTTTCACCACTCGCGCATGCGCAGAAGCGCTAAATCGCACTTCGCACATGCACACAAGCGCCACATCGTGCCGTGCATTTTACTTTCTTGGGCCCCGAAATTAAAGGACACCTGCTTCTTGGGTGAAAGCAATGACAAACCTAGACAGCATCTTAAAAAGCAGAGACATCACCTTGCCAACAAAGGTCCATATAGTTAAAGCTCTGGTTTCCCCAGTAGTGATGTATGGAAGTGAGAGCTGGAACATAAAGAAGGCTGATCGCCGAAGAATTGATGCTTTTGAATTATGGTGCTGGAGGAGACTCTTGAGAGTCCCATGGACTGCAAGAAGATCAAACCTATCCATTCTGAAGGAAATCAGCCCTGAGTGCTCACTGGAAGGACAGATCCAGAAGCTGAGGCTCCAATATTTTGGCCACCTCATGAGAAGAGAAGATTCCCTAGAAAAGACCCTGATGTTGGGAAAGATGGAGGGCACAAGGCGAAAGGGACGACAGAGGATGAGATGATGGGACAGTGTTCTGGAAGCTACCAGCATGAGCTACCAGCTCATTCCCAGACCATCTGTGGGCCGGATTTAGAAGGTGATTGTGCCGGATCCGGCCCCTGGGCCTTAGTTTGCCTACCCATGGTTTAGACCACAGCGCCACCCGCGTCCCTAATTCTGTATGTAGTGACCCCATTAGAAGGGGCAAAAACATCAGCCTACACCCCCCCCGAGACACTCAAAACATTATGTTCCTCTGTTCTTAATTGGGGCAAAAGAAGGTGACATTTTCCCCACCCCTCTCATGGAAAAGGCTTCACATACGTCTCGTCGACGCTTTTCCTTTTCTTTCTTCGTTTTTATTTACGCATTTTCACAGGCTGAGTATTTACACCTCTTACCCGGATCCTGTTAGCTCAAAGATGGAAGGAAGAAACGATACCGACAAAAGAAGAATGGCAAATTAAACTGATGGACGATGCAGAGACGATAAAACTGACAACAAAGCTCCGAGACTGTGATAATGAGAAGGGTTTTTTTTATAAAAAAAGAGAGAGTTGTATATGTGCAAAAACCTTGTAAACAAGTTGAAACATTGGCAGCTTTGGACTAAACGCTTGCAAGTACCAGAAACTCAGATTATTTAAGATATAATAATGGGTTAATAGGAGATATGGAAATGCAGAAGAATTTGGTGTATATAAGGAACCAGAAGTGGGAATGGAGGGAAGTTCTCATTAGAGATAGTAAATGAAAGGATAAATATATACATGGGGAATGAGGAAGATGATGACGTATTTTTGATGTTGATTGTGGAATCACTATTCCTTATGGAAAGAAGAAAAGAAAACCAATAAAAAATTGACAGAGAGAGAGAGAGTATACACATCTTACATTTTCATTCTTTAATCTCCTATCAAAAGACTTTCCTCTCCCCCCCCCACGGTTCCTTATTTATTCTTTAACACCCTCCCCCATCTCCTTTTAATACAGCCCAATTCATTCTATACATTTCCCGTGCTGTTTTTGACTGCTGTTTATATTTCTAACCCTACTTGGAAATTTATTAGTTTATTATATCTCTTTAAATACTCTCCCCCCCCCCAAAAAAAATCCCACTCTGCCATGATTTTTGACCCCCCACACCAACCATTCTTGCAAATATTGAAGCCCATCAGCAAACAGGCAGCCTTCAGCCTCCATCTTTGAAATTACCTGCACTGTTTAAGCATCTCATTTCAATGCTTTTCCCAGGATATCTCACAATTCAATCTGTCGTCTTTGCCAGCCCCGTATCCTCGCCATCTCATTTCATTTTTTCCCCTCTCCTGTGCTTTAATTACACACCAGCTCAGGTTTATCTCAAATATTAAACCTCAGAAAGCGATTTTTTTATTGTAAAAAAGCAATCAATTGATATTTAATTGCAATAGACTAGCTGCCTTATTAAATCTAAATTAAATGCTCGTTCAGGACTATTAAAAAGTTACCAGGCCATCAAATATTAAATGCAGTATGATGCAGAATTCACTATTCCTCTGACAATCTTTCTTACGACGTGCCTTAGTTAAAACTAACTCAAAATCACAATTCCTTTATTTTCTGGTGATTTATTTCGCTAAGTACTTTCCCCTTCTCCTGCAAGTCCGATTATCATATTGATTAAAAAAAAGCTTCAGAAAAGAGCAAGCGGAATGATTCAGGAGGTTCTAACCTGGTTCACAAAATTTAAAGGAAGCCCTGAAAAAAAGGCTGGTGCATTGCAGGGGACAGACTAGATGACTCGTGGGGTCCCTTCCAACTCTGTAATTCTATGATTCTGCAGAAGTGCCAACCCTAAACTTGAATTAGCAGCTTTTACCTTGGAATAAATAACAAACGGTGTTCTGAAGTCTTCTGGACTTCATCGGGGTGGAAGGCGCTTGGACCCATTTGGATGCTAATCGACTATATATTTTGGAAAACAGTTTGTCCATTTGTCAGTCTCTCCATTTGTTCACTATGGGATTGATTATTGTAATTCGCTCTACATGGGGCTGCCCTTGAGACTGACCCAGAAACTCCAGCGGGTGCAGAATGCCGCGGCAAGACTCCTTACGGGGTCCTCGCCGCAGGATCACATTCACCCAGTACTCACCAGTGTGGGGATCCAGGGCACAGTCCTTCAATGGCTGCGCTCGTTTCTCTCTGGTCGGGGACAGAGGGTGGCGCTTGGGGGGAAACTGTCGTCGCGCCACTCCTTGGTGTGTGGAGTGCCGCAGGGTGCGATACTCTCCTCGATGCTTTTCAACATCTTTATGTGCCCCCTCGCCCAGCTTGTCCGGAGTTTTGGGTTGGGCTGCCATTAGGTTCCCCGTTAAAGGGGTTTTTGAGGGGAGGCTTTGGCCGTACGCCTAGAGGTCGTCATTGCTCTCCCCTGTGACGGCGGCGTAATGGGGGCGGGCTCTCTCTGCTTGAACATATGTTCTCCAGAGCCAGCCCAATCCTCACACATTCTGGATAACCCTGATGATCCCTAGATCCCTGGTGGGGGACTGGGAGGGATAAACGCCCAATGCCTGAGCCAAGGTCTACCCACATCTGAAACATAATAAAGTTGTGGCCAATTTTAATCCCATAGCACATTGTCTTGAGTCGTTATTCCACATGGGGGAGGCCGCCCAGGGTTTGGGGGACTCTGCCTGCCCACGCAATGTTGTATTTGACTGCTTCCAGTGGATTGCATCCCACAGGATCAGGTCAATGGTCCATCTAGTGCAGTGTCCTGTTCTCACAGTGACCAGCCAAATGCCTGCGGGAAACCTGCAAGAAGGATCCGAGCACAAGAGCAACTCTCCCCTCCTGTGGTTTCCAGCAACTGGTGCCAAGAAGCATTGTTGCCTCCAAACATGTACAAAGAGCAGAGCCTCCATCAGGTCTAGGAGGCACAAGGTCCAACTGAAATCCATCTTTAATGAATAGTTCAAACTGGGCCTTTTGAGGAACAGATCTGCTGTCCCAGTAAGATCCTTGTTCCACTTGACAAAGCCCCGACTGCCGGATCAGCCTAATGTGCCGGATTTTGCTCCTGGTGTGAATCAAAATTAAAACCAAGCAAAGATCCGTCCATTAGCAAAACTGATGAGCCTGATTTCGATGTCTGTCTAAGTGAAGATGGAAAGGAGGTCAGGAGAAGAAACCCAAAGCAACGTTGGTCTTCTAAGAATACATTAGCCTGAATAAGCACAAAGAATTCTGGACATGACCAGAGAATTGCCCATAATTCATCTAAAGTGATGCTCAGTTCCGAGTAATGGACAAGCCCTTTCTAGGAGAGAAATATGCCTAATTAGTCACTCAAATGTAGCATTTGCCTGGCTGTGATGAATGCAGGGCTCAGCGATTTGTCTTGATGGAAATTGAAGAGCGTCTTTCCTAACCAAGATTACTAGTTCTCCAGAGAAAACGGATTCTTCTACTCTCTTCTTCCTTGGCTTCAGAATAAAGGATGGGCCAGTCTGGCATCCAGCTCTTCCCAGAGTCCCATAACAGTCAGGGAGATCATTTCAAAGAAATGATCTATATGGCTTTCATTCTCCAGTGGGTGCAGAATGCCGCAGCGAGGCTCCTTATGGGGTCCTTGCCGCGGGATCACATTCATCCAGTGCTTTTCCAACTGCACTGGCTCCCGGTGGAGTACAGGGTCAGGTTTAAGGTTCTGGTTTTGAACTTTAAAATTCTTTACAGCCTAGGACCCTCGTACCTACGGGACCACCTCTCCTGGTATGCTCTGCAGAGGACCTTAAGATCCACAAATGACAACATTTTGGAGGTCCCAAGTTGCAAGATTGGTCTCAACTAGGGCCAGGGCCTTTTCAGTACTGGCCCCGACTTGGTGGAACACTCTGTGCGCTCTGGTTTCGGTCACGGTGCCCCGTTGTGTCAGAAGCGGTTTAGTCCTACTGGCCACATGACCCGGAAAGGTGTCTGTGTACAAACGCTGGCTCCCTCAGCCTGAAAGCAAGGTGAGCACTGCAACCCCAGAGTCGCCTTTGACTGGACTTCACTGTCCAGGGGTCCTTTGCCTTTTACAGAATTATACAGAATTATAGAATCTTGGAAGGGACCCAAGGGGCATCTAGTCCAGGAATCTCAGCTAAAGCATCCACGACAGGTGGCATAGTCAGGAATTTTATTAGGGAGGGCAGGTCTTTTGTTGGGGGGGGGGGCGCAGAACTGACATGATTGGACAGCTAAGTATTTCTATTGTTTTACTTGATGGGGGGGGGAGCTGCCCCTGTCCCCTCTTGGCTATGCCCATGGTGCAACCTCTGCTTTAAAATCTCCAAGGAAGGAGAGTCCACCATCTTTTTCGAGGGAGACTGCTGCACTGTCGAACAGCTCTCCCGGTCGGATAGTTTCCCCTCAAAATGGGGCGTTTTGAGGTCAGGAGGGGAAGATGGCCAGGGGCTTGGAGAAACGTCCACTGACGCTCCCAGCCACTTTGTAACAATAAATTACGCTTAATCCTCCACCCTCTGAAAGCATATAGGAATTTTAAAGAGCCCAAAGAAGAGTCAGGAAAAGGGAGGCTTCCTTCAGAGGCGAATGAAACGTTTGCGATGTCGGAGGGCAGGTCTCAGCAAAGGCCTTTTTCAGTGTGCCTTTTTAGTCTGTTTTTCTTCGGTGCCTCTTCCATCGACTCAGAATTCCTGCTCTTCAAGCAGAATACAGTCATACCTTGGATTACAGATGCTTCGGGTTGTGTGATTTCGGGTTGCGCACTGTGCCAAACCCAGAAGTACCGGAATGGGTTACTTCTGGGTTTCAGCACTTGTGCATGTGCAGAAGTGCTAAATTGCACTTTGCACATGCTCAGAAGCGCCGAATCGCAACCCGCATGTATGCTGTGGGTTGCGGAAGCTATGGGTTGTGAATGTGCTTCCTGCATGGATCACGTTCGCAACCCAAGCATCCACTGTATGGTAAAAAGAAAGTTGACAAGCTTTTTTTGGGGGTGAAATGGGTCCTGCTACAAGCATGGCGCCCCCCTCGCCTCAGAATGAAAGCCTTCTCGTCTGTGACTGCTGGCCAGCAAAGGGGTTGACACATCCCTGAGAGGCGAAAATAAATAGCTTTTATTGTCATTGTGGTTGGCTTGGGGCAAGATTTACAGTTTTCTTATTGCCGCTGGATGAAATAACTAATGACTTCAAAGCACAAATTTATTGGGGAGATGCTGGTCGACTGTCAGGCTGGGCTGGATAAATGGCAGCAAACAGTTGTTTCCCATCAGAGATCCGTCATCTGACATTGAGCACATCAGTGTCTCCTTGGCAACGGAGGTCTCACAAGCGCAGCAGGCAAACAGATGGACCTTGATGGTCTAACTCCTTTCCTGGACAGGAGGGAAGTCCTTTGCGCAATGCATAGCGAAACTATCAAACTTCCTTCCACCATAGGCAGAAATGGCCACCAACCTGAATGGCTTTAGAATCATAGAATCATAGAGTTGGAAGAGACCACAAAGGCCATCGAGTCCAACCCCCTGCCAAGCAGGAAACACCATCAGAGCACTCCTGACATATGGCTGTCAAGCCTCTGCTTAAAGACCTCCAAAGACGGAGACTCCACCACACTCCTTGGCAGCAAATTCCACTGTCAAACAGCTCTTACTGTCAGGCTTTTAAAAAGGAACAGACAGGAGATACAGTGGAATCTCTACCTGCGACCATAATCCGTTCTGGAGGTCCATCCAGAGGTCAAAATGGGTTGCTGGGAGAAGCGCTGTTGTGCGCGGGCAGCGATCGCCGCTTCTGCACATGTGCAACTGGCAGCAAACCCACCAGTTAATAGGGTCATCTTAATAGATGTTCCTGGTTGTGGGCAGGCTCTCAACCTGGTTCCCCCCACCCTGGCGTGGGTGGAGCTATCGCCCTCATGCCAGGGTGGCACCACAATCACCCAGGGCTATTGCCCAATCATGTCAAAGGGTGATAGTGGGGGAAAGTATAAAAGCAGCAGTGCGACGTGGGCCAGGCTCCTGCTTCACTCTGCCGAATACCCACCCTCCCTCCCTTTAATTTAGATCCTTTGGCCTCACTTTGGACTTTGGTTGGTTGCCCTGCTTGAGTCGGGGGCCGGGTAGGATTTTTTTCCATTTGGCAAACTGGCACGGGCCACTTGGTTTTTGCCTATCTCTTAGCAATCATCACAACTTTGTAAGGTTTGGCGGTTATGGGGGAGGGGAGGTCAGCCATCGCCTGCCCCTCCAGTTTCAAGGGTATTCCGTTAAAGGAATCTGGGGCCTGGATCCTGTCCGAAGTCCGCTTGGGGGGCTAGGGCCAGGCCAGGCCTCTGGGAACACTGGGGGAGATGCAGGCAGGTTCCCCCGAAGCAATTTCCCTTTGGGTGGTTTTACCCTTACAGACTTCCTGCAAAGGGGGCAGGAATCAGCTATAGTCTTGCCAATGCCTAAGCCAATACCGCTCTCATTCCTGTAATCAATAAAGTTGTGGCCAAATTTTTGCCCAAAAACCTTAAACAAAATATCCGTGTCTGTGTGAATTTATTTATCCTAATGGGGGGTTGGCTTGAGGGTCTTGCCACGCAATGTCCGGGTTTGCCACGGACGTTGGGCGAAATGGATGCAAGCGGAGGCAGACCTAAGAAGAGGTTTGACTGTACCAAAGAGAGATCAAAAACTGTTTATGTGTGCAACAACTGCAGCAAGAATTCTTTTAGCAACAAGAAATACCAACGAAAGAAGCATGGCAGATGAAGATGATGGACTGTGCGGAATTGGTGAAGCTGACCAGAAAAATCCAAAATCAATGTGATCAAGCTTTCCAAAAAGTCTGGAGTAAATTTATACAACACTTTGCATTGCAAAGAATTAACACCATTAGCAGGGTTGTAAGAAGACTTGCGATGCTAATTGTTTTTACCTTTTTATACTTACTTAAAAGTTGTGACATTTTTAATGAGTGAAATGTAAATGGGAAAATGTACAAATGCTATGCGATAAAAACCAACTTTGAAAACCATGAGGCGGGAGGAAGTCAACAGGCTCTCAAGAGCAAAAAACGTAAATAATAATAATAAATAATGAAATTTAATTATATCCCGCCCTCCCCAGCCAAAGCCGGGCTCAGAGTGGCTAACAGTAAAAATAGCACAGTTTACATAAAATCACAGTCAATTAATTGAAATACATTCTAAAAATCAATTCATTCTAAAATCAATTCAGAATCAAATTAATGGCAACCATTGGGCTAGAGGTCTATGAGGATTACAGAAGGAGAGAGGGGGTCAGGCTGTGCTTTGGCCAAAGGCCTGGTGGAACAACTCTGTCTGGCAGGCCCTACAGATGTTAAGTGGATAAGGTGGATGTGATTAAATATTATAAAATGGAAACTTAATAAAAATATTACAAAAATAAAATAAAATAAAAAAGCATCGGACAAATTCATAGAGGAGAAGAGGGCGAATCTCCTTCATCGGTCCCTGGAGATTTCAACTACCTCCTGTGGGAGCAAATTCTGAAGTTTAACTGATTTATTAATTTTTACATGGCCCCTGGGAGAATTGGAAGTCAAAGTTACCCCTCCATGGATCTCATGTCTTGTTCTGGTCAAACTCCACCCAAGTCAGGAGACACTTTACTCTTCTGCAGAGCAAACCCATTTGGGTTTGTTCCTCTGAGGCTTTAGGGGAGAAGTCGCTGGCGTCTGGAGCGCCAAGGACAGGGCGAAGCTTCAGCGCCCCCTAAAATGGCTCATCTGATATAGCAAAGCCATTTGTCAGCTGGGGGGCCGACAGCCTCGCACCCAGGAAAGGTTACTTCTGCTCCTGGCAGAATGTGACATTGATCAGTAAATGTCAGTTTTACCATAATCACAGCCCAGCCAACGGCGGATCAGGACGGGCCAGCGGAGAGGAGAGGAGAATCTCTCCGCGGTGAATTATGTGCGGTGGGGAAATAATTTATGCTGCACAAACCACCCACTGCCTGCCCTGATAAAACAGAACTAATAGCAAAGTCCTAGACAGCATCTTAAAAAGCAGAGACATCACCTTGCCAACAAAGGTCCGTATAGTTCAATCTATGGTTTTCCCAGTAGCGATGTATGGAAGTGAGAGCTGGACCATAAAGAAGGCTGATTGCCGAAGAATTGATGCTTTTGAACTATGGTGCTGGAGGAGACTCTTGAGAGTCCCATGGACTGCAAGAAGATCCAACCTCTCCATTCTGAAGGAAATCAGCCCTGAGTGCTCACTGGAAGGACAGATCCTGAAGCTGAGGCTCCAAGACTTTGGCCACCTCATGAGAAGAGAAGACTCCCTGGAAAAGACCCTGATGTTGAGAAAGATGGAGGGCACAAGGAGAAGGGGATGAAAGAGGACGAGATGGTGGGACAGTGTTCTCGAAGCCACAAACATGAGTCTGACCAAACTGCGGGAGGCAGTGGAAGACAGGAGTGCCTGGCATGCTCTGGTCCAGGGGGTCACGAAGAGTCGGACACGACTAAATGACTAAACAACAACAACAGCAATAGCAAAGTCAGGGGAGAGGGCAAAATATCAGTTTCACCAAGTTTGACTAGAACATTGGGAGGCTATGTGTCTACATTTTGGGGTGGGAGGAAACAGGTGTCCAATGAATCCCTTATATTGGTGCAACTGGTTATTCCTGCCTAAGTGCAGAACATAGCTGTCAACGTTTCCCTTTTTTAAAAGGAAATCCCCTTATTCTGAATAGGATTCCTCGCAAGAAAAGGGAGAAGTTGACAGCTATGGTGCAGAACCTTACAGTTGTCTCTAAGGACATTCCTTTTCTGAATTTGGCCCAGGATCTCCACTTCGTAAGGTCATTGTTATGTACTAAGCTTGGATCCTTGAACAAATAGGCAGGTAGGATCCTAGAATGCAGCCCAATCAGGCTCCAGGAGGGAAGGAGAATCAGCCAATCAGACGGGACCCATTGTGTAAATAATGTATATAAAGCCAGAGGATTCATTCACTGTTTTACGAGCTGCAATAAAGAGCATGAAATCACTACATGACTCCGAGTAGATTTCAGTCATCTTGGATCCCCCTCCCCGCTTTTTCATTATTATTAATGGAAATCCATGGATATTATACACAATCTTAAATACACGTACAAAGAAAAGGTAATAATAATAATAATAATAATAATAATAATAATAATAATAATAATAACCTTAAATAATTATACCGTTAAATATTGATTTAAACTTGTACTTATGCGTGCTCTTTTCTTATACTTTCTAACCAAAGAAAAATAAACTAAAGTAAAATCAAATAAACTAAACTATGTCAAAGTAAACTTCCCGTCATTTCCCAATGTACTTTACATTTACAATATTGAATGTGCTTATACTTAATACCTTACTCTTAATATATTTTCTAATACTTTCTTATAACATATCGTACCATTTTTCCTTATTTATTAGTGTTTGATTTAAACAAGGGTCATTCAAATGCTGCCATAGATGTTATGTCGTTATCATATTTTTGTAGGTATTTCTTAGAATCATAGAATCATAGAGTTGGAAGAGACCACAAGGGCCATCGAGTCCAACCCCCTGCCAAGCAGGAAACACCATCAGAGCACTCCTGACATATGGTTGTCAAGCCTCTGCTTAAAGACCTCCAAAGAAGGAGACTCCACCACACTCCTTGGCAGCAAATTCCACTGTCGAACAGCTCTTACTGTCAGGAAGTTCTTCCGAATGTTTAGGTGGAATCTTCTTTCTTGTAGTTTGGATCCATTGCTCCGTGTCCGCTTCTCTGGAGCAGCAGAAAACAACCTTTCTCCCTCCTCTATGTGACATCCTTTTATATATTTGAACATGGCTATCATATCACCCCTTAACCTCCTCTTCTCCAGGCTAAACATGCCCAGCTCCCTTAACCGTTCCTCATAAGGCATCATTTCCAGGCCTTTGACCATTTTGGTTGCCCTCCTCTGGACACGTTCCAGTTTGTCAGTGTCCTTCTTGAACTGTGGTGCCCAGAACTGGACACAGTACTCCAGGTGAGGTCTGGCCAGAGCAGAATACAGTGGCACTATTACTTCCCTTGATCTAGATGCTATACTCCTATTGATGCAGCCCAGAATTGCATTGGCTTTTTTAGCTGCCGCGTCACACTGTTGGCTCATGTCAAGTTTGTGGTCAACCAAGACTCCTAGATCCTTTTCACATGTACTGCTCTCAAGCCAGGTGTCACCCATCTTGTATTTGTGCCTCTCATTTTTTTCCCCAAGTGCAATACTTTACATTTCTCCCTGTTAAAATTCATCTTGTTTGTTTTGGCCCAGTTCTCTAATCTGTCAAGGTCGTTTTGAAGTGTGATCCTGTCCTCTGGGGTGTTAGCCACCCCTCCCAGTTTGGTGTCATCTGCAAATTTGATCAGGATGCCCTTGAGTCCATCATCCAAGTCGTTGATAAAGATGTTGAATAAGACCGGGCCCAAGACAGAACCCTGTGGCACCCCACTAGTCACCCTTCTCCAGGATGAAGAGGAACCATTGATGAGCACCCTTTGGGTTCGGTCAGTCAGCCAGTTACAAATCCACTGAGTGGTAGCATAGTCAAGACCGCATTTTACCAGCTTCTTTACAAGAATATCATGGGGCACCTTATCGAATGCCTTGCTGAAATCAAGGTAGGCTACATCCACTGTGTTCCCTTCATCTACCAGGCTTGTAATTCTGTCAAAAAACGAGATCAGGTTAGTCTGACATGACTTATTTTTCAGAAATCCATGCTGACTATTGGTGATCACAGCATTCCTTTCTAGGTGCTCACAGACTGTTTGCTTAATGATCTGCTCCAGAACGTATCCCGTTTTTGAGTTCATGATTCTTTTGTGTTTCCCCTTAATCTCTTTGTCAATTGAGTCATTTCTGCATAGTCTAGCAACTTATTCTGCCATTCCCTTACTGTCATACTGATTCTGTCTTCTGTCGTTTTATCTGCCCCTCCCAGTTTGGTGTCATCTGAAGACTTGATAAGCATCCCCTCAATTCCTTCATCCAAGTCATCCATAAAGATGTTGAACAACACCAAAACCAGGATGGAGCAGATCTTGATGCAAACAAGTTATTTAAAGCAAAAATGGCCTGCACAGTCCTTGTGTTCCTTATAGCTGCTGAGAAGAAGGGCCAATTGTCTTCCTTGCTGCTATCTCATTTTCTCTCCCTTGTTAACTCCTACTCTGGAAAGCCAAACTGTGTTAAGTTTCCAGGCAGAAAGAGTTCCTTTCTATGGAAGGCGAGAACTGAAGAATTGAAAGAGGGGTGAGGTGGAATGCAAGGGCAGAAAACTGCAAGAGATACACAGAACAATGGGAAGCCAGGGGTTCATCATTAGCACATCACCTTTCCAATGCAAACATGACGTTTTTCTGAGGAAATTGCCACTCCAGCTGATGGGAGTGGTGCAATATGAATTAGGTATGTTTGGAGGTTAATAGAAGAAGGATGGAGGAGAAAACTCAGTGCTGCGGATAACAAAGACCGCAGTGTGAAATCTGCAAATGAGTTCAGTATTCACAAGATGCCACTGTTCTAGGAATTACAAGGTCTCGTATATATAAATCATATGTTCATAAATTTACAAGGCAAACACATACGTAAGTGTCAGGGGTTCAGGAGCAGAGGCGAGGGCAAGGGAGGAAACAGAGAGCGAGGGGGAGGAGTCCGAAGAAAGGATGAGTGATGACGACGACCCGAGATCTCCGAGTCTTTCCAGTGAATCGGAAGATTCACAGAAAGGAGCGCCAGTGGCCAGAGCAAAGGGGGGGCCTAGGGGGACACCCCAGGAGGAAGGGACCAGCGGGGGTTCAGAGGGCAGCAGTTGGAAATCGGGGCCAGCGTCCCCACCAGAGCGCAGTGGAGAGGAAGGACGTCAGGGATCGAGCCCTGGCAGCTCGCAGCAGGGAGGAGGGCATGAGTCAGGAGTGACCACGCCCCCATCGGGGAGCGAAGAAACGGTCAAGCGGAAAGTGGGAGGTTGGGCGCGTGCGCCAAGTTCAAATGCACAGGAAGGCGGCGCAGTAAGCAGCCCGGAAAGGGAGCCAGGTCCTAAAGCCCGACGCAAGGAGACAGGAGGGTCCGGGGGGTCAGCGTCAGAGGAGTCCCGGAGGGAGGAGACCACGGGGGGCAGAGGGACCCAGAGAAGGACGGTCAGGCAGAAAAGGTGGAGTAAGGCAAGGATATTAAGTTGGTGTATGAGGGGCGGAGATTCAGACGGAGCTTCGCCGGTCTAGCCATAAGACGTAGAGTTGCACGCAGCAGCTTGGAAATGGAAACTGTAACTCAATAAAGACTTTTATAAAGCGAACGCTGGCTAGCGTGATCCTCTGTGAGCTGGGATCGGGGAGCAGCTCTGACAGTAAGTATATAAACTACGTGTCTGAAATAGTACAGGAGTGCAACCCTGAAGCCATTTTGACTCTTCCAGTGACCTCAGATGTTTCTCTGCAAGGAGGAAGGAAATGGGAAAATTTCCTCCTCGTTGTCTGTTTGCACACCAATCCTGTCTTAGGGGCACATTTGTGCATGAATAGAGCGAGCCCATGACCTTGATCCAGGAAGTGAGGTATCTAAAGAAGTGTGCATGCTGTGATAGGAATTTTGAGGTCTTAGATATCTGTTAAATGTTCATAAGTGTACCAGCCAAACACGTACATAGATCAGCACAGGAAGACCGACCTGAAACCGTTTTTGATTCCCCAACTGACCAAATGTTTTCTCTGTAAGGTCAAAGTGGAAAAGCCTCCCCATTGTCTTTTCCTTCACAAATCCTGTCTTAAGCGCACATTTAAGATATGAATAGGGCGTGAGCCTGTGACCTGGCCCAGGGACGAAGTATTTCTCATTACAAAAGACTGGCCAGGCTCCCCAGGCAATCCAATCAAGTGAGCATTAACAGGTAACCTGCCAGACAGGGGATAAACAACAGGAGAAAAACAACATTCAAATTTCTGTTTTAAGACCGCCTTTTTTATGATGTAGGTATGATGTATCTGAGGGGTGGTCTTAGGTTACACCCCTTCTGTGATGTATGTATGATGTTTCTGGGGGTGGTCTTGATCTACAGGGTGGCAATTTCAAAAGTCTTTATAAGGCCTTGCACGCCATTGTTCTGGGTTCCTCCTCTCTCCTGCATGTGAGGGGAGCACCCTGTTGCAACAGATCAATAAAGATCAGGCTTACGAGCTGCTTTGCTTCTCAATATTCTCTGGTTGGCCTCTGTTGTTTTCTCCTACCGATAGAGAACCTACGTAAGGAGTCTATTTGGGCTCCTGGGTACCCCATAAGGCAGGTGTGTCCAAATTTTTTCAAAGAGGGCCAGATTTGATGAAGTGAACATGCATGAACTTTTTTTTAGGATTTTACCCAAATGTTGTTGATCTTTTTAAATCAATCAATCAATCAATCAATTGTTATTACTGTCCAGAGACCCAACAAATCGTTACAAAGCAATGCACAATTCAGACAACCTACCTCCAGGTTAAACAAGCATTTTGTTTAGACTTAAAGATAGGGATCATTGGTTCTTGCAACCACTGATAAAAACTTCACCACTGTTTTTGAAAGATTCAAATTTTTAAAGATTCAAACACCTTTTTTTTAGGATTAAAGTTGCTGAGCTTTTTTTAGGATTCTACCCCAAAGTTGTTCACCTTTTTTTAGAACCCTGGGATGGGAATTACCCATGGGGGCCAGATTACAATGACCGACAGGCCGCATTAGGTCCTCAGACCTGACTTTGGACATACCTGCCATAAGGGAAAGGGAACAGTAGTTTTCTTATAGCACCACCTTTCGTAAAATGGTCATTGAATGGAAGGGCCGGGGTTCCCGTTTGCTCCGCAGCTCTCACATGACAGGGTGGACATCAGGACAAGTGTATTATCTGAGGGGCATAAGAACATCATCTGCTGGATCAGGCCAATGGCCCATCTAGTCCAGCATCCTGTTCCCACAGTGGATGACCAGGTGTCCCAAGGGGAAACCAGCAATCAGGACATGTGTGCTACAGCCACTGTCCCCTCCTGTGGTCTCCATGAACTGTTCTTCAGGAGCATTGCTGCCTTTGACCAGTGAGGCAGAGCAGAGCCACTGAGGCAAGTAACAACAACAACAACAACAATTTATTATTTATACCCCGCCCATCTGGGAGGCTTTCAACAAAATATTAAAATACTGTAATGCATCAAACATTAAAATCTTCCCTGAACAGGGCTGCCTTCAGATGTCTTCTAAAAGCCTGGTAGTTATTTTTCTCTTTGACATCTGATGGGAGGGCGTTCCACAGGGAGGGTGCCACCACCGAGAAGGCCCTCTGCCTGGTTCCCTGTAACCTCACTTCTCACAGTGAGTGAACTGCCAGAAGGCCCTCGGCGCTGGACCGCAGTGTCCAGGCTGAATGGGGTGGGGGTGGAGACGTTCCTTCAGGTATACTGGACCCAGGCCATTTAGGGTTTTAAAGGTCAGCACCAACACTTTGAATTGTGCTCAGAAACATAGTAGCCACCAATAGCCCATTTCTCCATGAATGTGCCTCATTTTCTTTTAAAACTGCCCAAGCTGGTGGCTGTCCCTCCTGTGGGAGGGAGTTCCATAGTTTAACGGTCCATGGTGTGAAGCAGGAATTCTTTTATCCATCCTGAATTTTCCAACTTTCAGCTTCTTGCTGGGTCAGACGCTAAACTATTCCTAAACCAATGCTTATCTTCATTTCCCAAACCCGCCCCAAATTCCCAACTCTATGGACACACTCAGATTTAAAATACTAGTATTGATTATGGCAAATCACCTTTCACCCTGTTGTGTTAATATTTATCAAGTGCTTAAAGGTTTGGTTTTCCAAATAGGTTTTCCAGTATCAAACCTTGCCTTAAAAACCAAAACCAAAAACCAATAGTCACTGTTTGGTGCTCCACAAATCAATTTCCCTTTGAGATGATATTTTGAAATCATGTACATGACACCACTGATCCAGGTCATTTGAATGTTTTATGTGCTATCCAATTGGTTTTAAAGCTGTGCTCTCAAAAGCCAAATTTTCCAAAGAAAATTGGGTTTCTATCCTATAGCAAGGTTTCCCAAACTTGGGGACAGAGAGTGGTCATTCATGAGTGCCTAAATCTGGTGGACTCCAGTTCCCCCATGGAACAAGTTGAAAACGAACCACATACCACAGAATTTCCATCTCATCTGATTGAGCAAACGTTCTTTTTTCTCCTCCAAATCCTATGTAAATGTTTTCCTATAGCTGACCTTTCATCGCTACTTTTCACTCTTGAAAATGTAGCCTTGTAACTTCTCAACGTTTGCTTTGAAAAGAGGCACAGATCAATGGGAGCTCACAGCTATGGCGTCCATTTAAATGTCAAGGGTGTGCTGGGAAAAAGTAGCTGACATGTAGAACATACAGACTTGGTTTTTTTTAAATGCTTGTCAGAATTTAGGTACTCATGTAACATGAGTAGTTAATTAAAGGGGGGGGGGAATTCCACCCCCTGGAAAAATACCTGTAGGCAAATCTTATGAAAGGAGGTAGAATATAAAGTCAAGAAACAGGCAGGATCGGACTCACTCTCTGTAGTTCATTGGTTTCATTCTTTGCAACTGAGTTAAGAATGTCAGAACAAAAGGAGTATTAACTCATGGTCTGTGTGTGTGGTTTGGGAGCTGCACAATGCTGTCCAGGGTTGTAAAGAATAATTGGGTGCCCTCTTCCCACCTTGGATCAAATCTATGCTTCCAGGTGCCATAAGAAAGCTGCAGAGATAGCGCAGGATAGTGCGCACCCCGGAAATGATCTCTTTCAGCTTCTGCCTTCTGGAAGAAGGTATAGGGTTATAAAGACTAGGACTAGCCGCCTGAGAAACAGTTTCTACCCAAATGCGATTTTGGTTTTAAACGCAGTGTAAGGTAGTCTCTGTGGGAGTATATTGTATTCAGTTATGGGGTATCAGAGTTTTTAGGGGGCTAACCAGGCTGGCCATAAAGAAGGCTGATCGCCGAAGAATTGATGCTTTTGAATTATGGTGCTGGAGAAGACTCTTGAGAGTCCCATGGACTGCAAGAAGATCAAACGCATCCATTCTTAAGGAAATCAGCCCTGAGTGCTCACTGGAAGGACAGATTGTGAAGCTGAGGCTCCAGTACTTTGGCCACCTCATGAGAAGAGAAGACTCCCTGGAGAAGACACTGATGCTGGGAAAGATGGAGGGCACAAGGAGAAGGGGGCAACAGAGGACGAGATGGTTGGATGGTGTTTTCGAGGTTACCAGCATGAGTTTGACCAAACTGCGGGAAGTAGTGGAGGACAGAGGTGCCTGGCATGCTCTGGTCCATGGGGTCACAAAGAGTCGGACACGACTAAACGGCTAAACAACAACAACAACCAGGATGGGGTAGCTGGGATAGAAGGCTTGTTGATTTTTGAATGTCTGATGTAGATTTTTTTTAATTTTGTTGTTCTGTATGGGACAATGACAATAAAGATTATCGTATCGCATCGTATCAATTCTGCTGGATCCGGCCAAAGGCCCTTCTAGTCTAGCCTCCTGTTCTTGCAGTGGCCAACCAAATACCTCAATAGGAAACCAGCAAGCGGGATTTGAACACAAGAACAGCTCTCGCCTCCTGTGGTTTCCAGCAACTGGGATTCAGAAGCATTTCTGCCTCCAGAGCAGAACCAGAGCAGCGCACGGAAACACTGTTTACCTTCCCGCCGGAGCGGTACCTATTTATCTACTTGCACTTTGACGTGCTTTCGAACTGCTAGGTTGGCAGGAGCAGGGACCGAGCAACGGGATCTCACCCCATCACGGGGATTCAAACTGCCGACCTTCTGATCAGCAAGTCCTAGGCTCTGTGGTTTAACCCACAGCGCCACCCACGTCCCTTAATAATGGAATAGGACATCCCTATTTTCATCGGCGAAATGTTGGTGGGTATGCAGCTGTGAAGGAAGCAGCCATAGCTAGCCTTTGTTAAGTATAATTGTTTAATTGACACTGAAATGGGAATTGTGTTTGGGTGAAAGGGTTTAAGAGTGGAAAATTCCATTGCAGTCTTCTAAGGCACTTATGAGGGATGGTTGAGGGATTTGGGTATGTTTTTCTTCTTCTTCCCCTGTTACGTTCAGTGGAAATGTCTGCTAAAATATCTGGGCAAATAATAGCCTTGATTTAGGGTCTTGTGGTCTGAGACACAGCTCCATTCTGCTGGAGCTGACCGTGAGCTTTTGCCTCTTTGATCTCAGCAATCTCTTGCTCATAATTACATCTTCAGAAGAATCTTCTTAATTGTAAATGCAACAGGGGAAAAAATCATCATGGGAAATGACAGAATCATGATCTTGCTGAGGGCCTGTTATGTAATTCCAGGTGCATGAAATGCTGCAATCAAACTATTGATTTCTTGTTGAATGGTTGGTTATTCTGGGTTATTCTGTAAAGCATAAATGGATTCAACATTTTTCTATAGGTGTGTGTGTGGGGGGATTCAAAGCAAAACCAGTCATGTGGGGGGTGTGTGTATGTTTATGTGCAAAGGTTGTGGCCCTGCTAGCACAAGAACAAGTTAATGGATTGGAACAAAATTTGTTGTGCAGGAATCTTGTTGCACACAGAAGAGCTAATTAGATTTTGTCTGCAAAGTTACAACTGGAAGTAGAGAGGAATTTGGGGTTCGGGGTGTAATTTGGTGGTTTTTTTTAATGCATATCTTTGCAACTATTGCTTTGATCAACACGAAACTTCTTACGCAAGGTAGATATCTGATCCCCAGACATTGACATACATTTTGCTGGAAGTGTCTGAAGAAACTTGTCAAAACCCTGTATTCTAAACACTTCATCACCATCATAATCTTATTATTTTACATAGGGCTGCAAGGCATGCAAGATAGATATTTATATATGTCAAGGGCAATGTTGAGTGGCTGATGTGCATACGAGGGAAAACCCTCTCTTTACAGATTGTTGTTTAGTCATGTCCGCCTCTTCGTGACCTCCTGGACCAGAGCACGCCAGGCACTCCTGTCTTCTCGGTTCACCAGATTACGAGTCTACCGCTCTTAACCACTACACCACACTGGCTCTCCAGTGCACAACTAAATAACCCTTGACAGCAAAGCTTGCCTCTGGCCTCTTTGGCTGCCTCAACTATTGCAGCTGGAGATGGTCACTCAGCTGGTCAGGGCCCCGTCCTCTTTGGCCAGCTGGGAGAAGAAGGCAAGGAGCAGGTCTTGCAGGACTCGCAGCCAAGATGAGCCAAACTCACCCATGACAGCGTCAAATGTCCCCCCTGTTCCTCCCCAGCTGGGGCCAAATGGGTGATATTATTGCTGTTGAACATACTCTCCTTTGGAGATCAGCTGCAGAGATTCTGAAAGTCTCCAACTTCTCCCAAAGGCCAAGATAAACGCAGGCGAGGCTTGCAGGATGGCAATTTTTCCTTCTGTCAGAAACAACAAAGCAACTGTTTATTATGCTCAATTCTCCCTCTGGTTGCCTGCGGGTGGGTGGGTGGGGGAATAATGACCCCAGAATACTGTTTACTCTGCATAGCAGATTTGTAGCAGGGCTTTGATGTGTGGGCTGATGCAAATTGCTCAGCATCTTGTCTCTATCCGTGGTTACAGGGCCAGGATGAAGTGGGCTCTGTTTACAAGAATCAGTTGGGATCAAGATATAGCAAGCAGTGTTTTGTGCGAACGCTGCAAACAGATTTTACCTCCCTAGAGCCCTGGGGACGAACTGTTTGCAATGTGACAGCCGTCGTGGAGGAATGATCTTCCTATTCCTCCCAGTGCTGCTGTACGGCTTGGATTTCCCCATCTTATTTTGGAATGCTCTGTTTTTTTATGTTGCGATTTTGTGTTGTGAACTGCCATGAGATCTACGGGTATAGGGCGGCATACAAATTAAATATTAAAAAAAAAGTATAGCAGCAAAAAACTCCAGTGCAATTATAGGCTCCATCAACAGAAGTTTAGTATCCACATCAATGGAAGTAACTATCACTTCATCTCACCTTGGTTGGACCCCAGCAGAGGTCCTGGGTCCCGTTCTCAGCATCCCAGTTTAAGAAGGATATTGGCAAGCTAGAAGGTATGTATAAGAAGGCAACCGAAATGATCAAGGGTCTGGAAAACAAGCCTTATGAGGAATGGTTGAGGGAGTTGGGCATGTTCAGCTTTGGAAAAAAGATGACCGAGAGGTGATAATGATAGCCTTCTTAAAATATGAGAAGGGCTGTCACATGGAAGATGGAACAAGCTTGTTTTCTGCTGCTCCAGTGAGGAGGACCCCAAATAATGGATTCAAATGACAAGAAAGGAAATTCTGCCTAAACGTTAGGAAGAACTTTCTGATGGCCAGAGCTTTTGGACAATGGAACGGATTGCCTTGGAAGGTGGTGGACTCTTCTTCATTGAAGGTTTCCAAACGTAGGTTGGATGGACATCTGTCAAGAATTCTTTAGGTTTGATTACTCCATTGAAGAAGATTGGACTAGATGGCCCTTGAAGGCACCTTCCAAATCTTCAATTCTGTCATTGTGTGATTCCAGGACGAGGCAAGCAGCCTGGATGCAAGGAGCATGGAAGCATCCGAGGAGCTGTGAGAGCCAGCATGCAGAAGGAGGAGCTGTTTACCTCTTCTGGGAGAATCAGTGACCCTTGAAACAACTGGTTTTGTGTTTCCCCCTCCTGCTTAGAGCTGAGACATGGAAGGCCTCAACCTCCTCAAAGTGCAGTGAATCTTCTGCTCTTGGTTGGCTCAGACTCATCGCTGTCTCTCTTTCCAGGCATTGGGAAGTGATGGTGGAGGAAAAGAACCAAGTGTGTGACTGATCTGGGCTTATCATTTATAGTATGCCTCCCTAGCAAGGGACTGAAGGCAACATGCATGGTTCTTTCCATCATTTTATCCTTGATAGTACAGAAAATAGTAGACTTCAGTATGGAAAAGATCCCAGGTTCCGTCCTTGGCATCTGCAGTTAAAATAAGGGAACAGGTAGCAGGCGATGCAGCAGATGACAGGGAAATACTGTCTTTGCCTGAGACCCTGGGGAGGTGCTACCAGTCAGAGCAGGTAATGCTAGGGCAGGCAGAAAAATAGCCTTATCTGATACATGGAAGATGGAGCAAGCTTGCTTTCTCCTGCTCTGGAGGGTAGGACCCAAAGCAATGGCTTCACATTACAAGAAAAGAGATTCCGACTCAACATCAGGAAGAACTTTCTTCCTGGGTCCAGGGGTAACCCTTGAAACGCAGTCCAGGACCGGTCCAGAATCTGGAGGTTCCGCTAGGAGTCAGTCCAACAGGGCCAAGGCAGGAAACCAGGGAAGGACAGGTACAGGATCTGGCATGCAGCAATGTTGCTCCAGCAACCTGGGGCGGGGTCCGACAGCCTTTTATCTCTGTCGAGGTAGCGGCCGGTCCTGATCCCCCGGCGACTCACCTCCCTGTTTCGCCTGAAGGCAAGCACTCCTCCTGTGAGTACTCAAGTCTCTCCTTCTCTCAGACCTCAGTCTCTGCAGCTCGGGAGACGTCGGTGAGTTACCAGACCCAGAGGCCGCCTCAGCCTCCCCTGACCCGACCGGTAGTGGAGCAGCTGTAAGTGATGGCCCAGCTGGAGGCAAGGAGGTCATCCCTGCATCTGGAGCCAGGGCAGGCTCAGGCCCCTGACTTGGCCCAGTCGGTGCTTGTTGCAGGGGAACCTGTGCAGACTGGGACTCTTCAGGATCAGGCCCCAGACTTGGTTCAGATGTCGCCTGAGGCAGAGGATCCGGTGCAGACTGAGACTCCTCTGGTTCCGAGTCTGAGCCCGAGACCCAGGCCATCACATTTCTGATGGTAGGAGCTCTTCAGCAGTGGAATGATCCCCCCAACAAGTTCTGGACTCTCCTTCCTTGGAGGTTTCTAAGCAGAGGTTGGATGGCCATCAGTCATGGATGCTTCAGTTGAGATTCCTGTACTGGAGGGGGTTGGACTAGATGACATTCAAGGTCCCTTCCAAACCTACAATTCTATGATTCCATGGTATAAGCAGTTTCTTATGCTCACCAACAATGGAATCTCATGCGCTGGACACAGACTTCAGCTGCATCACCTTCTAAGCCTTTTCGGACAAATATGTGATGGTCACTTAAGTCAGGAGATCACACACCCTAAATGGCAAACACAATGTGAATATGTTGGAAAGGGATCAATGACACCTAATCCTGCTATATAGAGGCTTCATGGGATAAGCCCACCTGCCCCAGTCTCAACTTCTTGGAGAAAGGGCGGTTTCCAAAGAGGTAAATAAACTTGACACACGACAATCTATAGCTGAGATAGATCTCCACCCAGTTCTCCAAAGCCCAGGGCCAACGTGATTTAGCAGGCTGCTCCCTGTGTTACAAAAACCATTAGCCCTGCAGTCTTCCTTAAGCCCTCGGTAGCTTTCAATGGTCCAACGGTTTGTCACATGTGATCTTTCCACCAGAACTCCAGCATGTTTGCTCAGCTTGCAGCTCGTTGCAAAGAGAAAGCGTCTTCCGAGATCCGGCTGAAGCCGCGTGCAAAATGAGATCCAGGGAGCGTTTTCGCTGGACTCAGCAAAAGGTAACCATCATTAGCAATGTGCTGAATCAGACCTCCAGGGGGCAGCTTTCAGAAGCTTAAGGCGAAAAATACCAGGTTCAAAAACACAGAGGAAGAGAGAATGTGCCTGGAATGAGGAAGCTGCAAATGTGCTTGGAATAAGCAAGTCATGGATCTAACAAGGCGAGTGGCGCATCGAGAATACTTTAGTCCTTGTGCAGTTGATAAGGGAGGGAGGGGGCATTGAAGAAATTGCAAGGGTCAGTGGGGGCTAGCTGTGTCCATGTTTGGAGGTACCAGACACATGGCATGAATGGACTGGATTCTTGGGGGGGGGGGTGTATGGGTTTGGGAGGTTTGCTGCCCTTGCCATCAAATTAGAGCTAGGCACTAGCACCAAGATGGAAAAGTGATGAAATACCAACTAAAGAACAATGGCAAGAGAAACCGAAATGGCAAAGTTAACTGAAAGACTTAGAGATAAAGACAATAGAGACTTTAAAAAAGACTGGGAACCATTTATGTTGTATTGATGGAATCAGTGTAAAGAAATGGACTCACTAGCAGGTTTTGAGTAAACCCTTGCAACTAACAAAATTAATACAGAAGCTATAAAGATGAGGTTAAAATGACAAGAATACAACAACGTTTGATTTAAGAATGTAATTTTGAAGTATAATTATACAATCAAGACAAATTTATATGTAAAAAGCCCAGAAGGGGAAGTTGAAGCAAGGCATGGGCGGCGAGGGGGAAATGGGAAATTCATTTACTTATTATTTGTTGTGATGTGATCATGATAAAAATGTAAAAGACAATAAAAATTATTTAAAAATACAAAAACAAATTAGAGATGGGCAGCTTCCTCGAAGGTCTCCCTGTTTAAAATTCCACCCACCCAAAAAGATCAAGAAAGTGAAATAAAAAAATCAAGGCCATATATATATATATATATATATATATATATATATATATGTTCATGGATGTGCCAGGCAAACACATACATAAATATATAAACCACATGTCTGAGGCAGCTCCCAAACTACCAAATGTTTTCTCTGCAAGGTCAAAGGAAAATGGAAAAGCCTCCCCATTGTTTTTTCATTCACAAAACCTGTCTTAAGAGTATATCTGTGTATGAATAGGGTGAGCCTGTGACCTGGCTCAGGAACTAAGTATTTGTCACTACAAAAGACTGACCAGGCTCCCCAGGGGATCCAATCAAGTAAGCATTAGTAGGTAACCTGCCAGACAAGAGATAAACAATGACAGGAGATAAACAGGGCACTCAGATTTCTGCTGTAGACCGCCCTTTCTGTGATGTATGTATGATGTTTCTGGGGGTGGTCTTGGACTCAAGGGCAGGCAATTTAAAATGTCTATATAAGGGCGGGCACACCTAGGTTCTGGGTCCTCCTCCTTCTCCTGCGTGTGAGGGGAGCACCCTCTTGCAACAGTTCAATCAAGATCAGGCTTAGGAGCTGCTTTGCTTCTCAGTATTCTCTGCTTGGCCTCTGTTATTTTCTCCGACTGATGGAGAACCTGCAAAGGACTCTATAAGGGCTCTTGTGTTCCCCATAAGGGAATAAGGGCAGATTTTCGTTTATTACAAAAGCTTGTCAGTTTCCGTAGTCAAAACAGGGGCTTGCCAAAATGCCCACCCTCATGCCTGCCAGCCTCAGAAGCTCCCAGTCCCAGTCCCAGTCCCAGTCTCTCCTCTCCTCTCCTCACCTGCACCCACCCACCCCAAACCCCCCACCCCTTTCCTTTCCAAGTCAAGTGATGGGCGGAATGGGAACAAGAGTCCTGAGGATTTCAAAAAGAAGGAGTCCCTTGCCTTTCCCCCACTTCTGTTCCCATAAGAAGAATCTCTCGGATCAGGGCCAGTGGCCCATCTAGTCTAGCATCCTGTTCTTGCAACAACCAACCAGATGCCCCCGTGGGAAACCCAGAAGCGGGACCCGAGAGCAACGGCAAAATTCTGTCCTCCTGCAGTTTCTAGCAACTGGTAATCAGTAGCGCACTGCCTCCAGCCACGGAAGCAGAACACAGCCATTGGGTTAGTGGAGACAGTGCTGGAGATGTGGGAGTAAAAATGCGAACTTAGTACATATGATGATTATCTGCCCGATGATAAGATCATTTTGGTGCGAGGTGAGGATATTTATAGTAAGAGTAATAAAAAGAAATTGTTATTTAGGGGAATTGAATTTAATTCTAAATTATATTCTGGAAACACAGGGTATTTCAAGGGGTCAAGAAAAGAAAAGAAAGGATGTACTGTGCTATATTAGAAGGAAAAAAACTTGTTTTGATGAATTGGAAGAGCCGCAAAAAATATCCCATTGAACACATGGATTGATAATATGGACAGATTAGCTACATATGAATGAATTGCATGTCGATGCAAATTAAGAATGGATAAATATGAAGAAATCTGGAATGAATATTTAAGCGATAAGGCGGATAGTGGGAGGAAGCGGAGGGAGGAGAGAGAGGTGGGAAAATATTGTTAAAAGGGGGCAGTCATTGGTATATCAGTGCATTTAAATCTGAATTGTCAAATTGTGTTATTATTGTTATTATGGTTTTTGTTGTAGTGTCTTTTGCGGTTGTTGTTTTGTATAAAAAAATGATTAAATAAATTAAAACAAAAACACAGCCATTGGGTTTAGTAGCCACTGATAGTCTCGTTACCCTCCGTGAATTTGTCTAAGCCTATTTGAAAGCCGTCCAAGTTGGTGGCCACATGTAGATAAGCAGCACGTCAGAAGATGAAGCCTGGTCACTCCTGGAAGATAAGTTTCCCCAAGGACTGCTACAAATGCAACAACCCAATGGAGAACTCCATGTCCCAGCAGCCTCTGAGGTCTCCTTCCTGCTAAGGAGCATCTCAAGAAGCAGGGGCACCAGAACAGTTATTGCAACCTTGGTGTTGGTCCTCACTCCTGTTTTCCACAGTAAGCAGGCATCCGGGAGAGATCTGCAAGAAACAGACAAGATGCACCCCAGTCTCACCAGCTGAAGCACCTGGCATGGGAACTTGGGTAGCATAATTTCAAGACCCTGCTGAATGCAAGACGGCACTAGCGGATGAAATCTAGGGAAATCAGAGAAACCTTGCTATGTAGGTTGTGAAGAAGTCCCTGCTCGAATTCTAAACCTATGTTGATGTTCTAACTCCTGGTTGGCCGCGGTGTGCCCACAAATGTCACCCTGGATCAGCAAGAAGAAGACACGGAAACATGCGATTCCATCAGTCAAAGTGGTTGAGCTCATAGGTAGGCTAGATGGACCTGATCCAGCACAGCTTTCCTTATTTGATTACGCTAGGTCCTAATGCCCCTTCGTGGATCACTGCGTTGCCGCGGCAAGGGGCTTGAATAACTCAGAGAAGCTATGAGCTATACTGTGCAGGGCCACCTAAGATGGACAGGTCATAGTGGAGAGTTTTGACCAAACGTGATCCACCTGGAACAGGAACCGGCAAGCCACTCCAGCATCCCTGCCAAGAAAACTCCATGGACAAAGAAGGCTGATTGCCGAAGAATTGATGCTTTTGAATTCTGGTGCTGGAGAAGACTCTTGAGAGTCCCATGGAGTGCAAGAAGATCCAACCGATCCATTCTGAAGGAAATCAGCCCTGAGTGCTCACTGGAAGGACAGATCGTAAGCTGAGGCTCCAAGACTTTGGCCACCTCATGAGAAGAGAAGACTCCCTGGAAAAGACCCTGATGTTGGGAAAGATGGAGGGCACAAGGAGAAGGGGACAACAGAGGACGAGATGGTTGGACAGTGTTCTCGAAGCTACCAGCATGAGGGAGGCAGTGGAAGACAGGAGTGCCTGGCGTGCTCTGGTCCAGGGGGTCACGAAGAGTCGGACACGACTAAACGACAACAAGGTCCTAATGTGCCCAGACTGACATGAATCATCGCATGCAACTGAACGATTGTCTCCTCCAAACCCAGCCCGGCAATTCTGCTGCAAGAGAACAACACAGCTATTCCCAGCTCCCTGCCCGCTACTGCCTGAGGTAAGGTGCCTAAAGTTTATCGCAGAGAAAAGGAGCAGGAGATAATGGCACTTCTGAATACGCTAATGTATGCTAATGTGTGCCGAGTGTCATGGCTCCTCGGCTTGTGCTGGGACTATCTCAGGACAGCTTCATGGTGACGGGAATTTAAAAGCAGCAAAACAGCCTTGTCGGGGGAGGTCATGATCATTTCCGACAAGGGTGACTTATCCCTGTCACTCTCCCGGTGAAAGCTACTAAGCCGTCACCCCAAGGCACCCAAAGATCTGATTAATATTTCACCGCATTCTAAGAAATGCTCACCAATTAACTCGCCCAAGTCCATGATCAATTAAACATGAAGTTATAGGGAAACTTCTCAGGGAGGAGACGAGGACGAGAAGACACGGTGGGCTGACTTCTTTCTTTTTCCTCTTTGGCAGTGAGCTTCTCAAGTCAGCCTCAGAGCGGGAGAGGCTTCCAGAGGGGGAAGAAATCATTACAGAGATAATAAATGAAATATTTAAAATTGCATTAATACCACAACCCAACCCCTGCCTGTTGAATTTTGTCAAGGTTGTGATGAAATCTCCCAAGTATTCGTGTGTCTATGATTTATTTATCGGCTGCAGCTGGAATTACACTGGCAAGGTTTTGGAAATCGAATAAGAGGCACCTCCCAAAACGATGGGATAAGTAAGGTTTGGGCTGTTTTTTTATCCCATGGATTAAACTGACTGGCTATCAAATGGGAGAGGGCCACACATGGACCTGGGGAAGAATATTTATTGTGCTGTGATATTTATGCTTATTGTCAAATTTTTAAAAGTGAGCCCTATTGAATTCAGCAATAGCATTCAGTAATACTTCTGACCATACATGCTCAAGGTGGCTCTTGTGGGAATTGTTTTTGGTTATTTAATAATTATTAGAATCATAGAATGGTAGAGTTGGAAGGGACCCCAGGGGTCATCTAGTCCAACCCCCTGCAATGCAGGAATCTCAGCTCAAACATCCATGACAGATGGACATCCAACCTCTGCTTGAAAACCTCCAAGGAAGGGGAGTCCTAAGGATTAGAACCTAAGAATGTAAGAAGAGCCTGAGGAATGAGGCCAATGACTTGTCAGGTGTGTGTGCAGGAGCCGGGCCCTGTGACCAGGACTGGGGCCTTCCTAAGTTTGTTCTGGAGAGGCAAGGCATGGCCACACAGGTGAGGCCGATTGGTAACTCACAGCACCTGGTGGCAAGAGCTGGGAAGGGATATAAGGTCAGCATTTTCCCTTCGGCTCTTTGCCACAGCAACACACTTCCTGCCTTGATGTGTTTGGCTTCTTGCTTCCTGATCCTTGAACCTCGGCTTCTTGACTCCTTGCTTCTTGATTCTCGGACCTTGGGCCAGCAGGGGGATAATAATAATAATAATAATAATAATAATAATAATAATAATAATAATAATAAATAATTATTTATATCCCGCCCTCCCCAGCCGAAGCTGGGCTCAGGGCGGCTAACAACAATCAAAATAATCCAACATTCTAAAAACATTCATTATAAAATTAATTAAAATCAAATTAAAATCAAATTGATGGCAACCATTAAGCAAAATTCTGTGCAGATTGCCAGAGGAGGGGGTCAGGCTGCGCCCTGACCAAAGGCCTGGTGGAACAGCTCTGTCTTGCAGGCCCTGCGGAAAGATGTCAGGTCCCGCAGGGCCCTAGTCTCTTGTGACAGAGCGTTCCACCAGATTGGAGCCACAGCCGAAAAAGCCCTGTAGATACTGTAGATAGTTATGCAAATAAGGGATCGAAAGTGACGTTCAGTGATTGGATAGTTTTAGTAAAATGTTACAGTTACATTGTACTGGAGCTCTATATAGGCAGGCTGACTGAACCCTTCAGTTCAGTTCTGTCCTGGCCTGTGAATAAACAAGAGCTGTCTGAAGAATCGCTGTGTCATCTGATATGTTCACCCACAACTTAACTCCCTTGGCTTCCTGACTCCTAGCTTCTGGACCCTCGTTCCTGCTTCCACCCCGCCATCTTGCCCCCGGTCCTGACGTCCCTTGTCGGGACTTCGATCGCCGTTGAACCGGACCATGACATGACCCATCTAGTCGAACATCTTGTCCTCACACTTGCCAAACAGATGCCTTTGGGAAACCAGCAAGCGGGACTCAACCACCAAAGCCCTCTCCCCTTCCATGGTTTCCAGTGTTCGCATTCGGAAGCACTGCTGCCTCCTGCTGTGGAGCCAGAACATAGCTGTCATGGCTGGTATCCATTGATGGCCTTCTCCTTCATTAATCCGTCTAATCCTCCAAAAGCCATCGAGGTAGCTGGCCATCACTGCCTCCTGCAGAAGGGGGGTCCACAATTTAACTACACGCTGCGTAAATAAGCACAGTGGTGGTTCGAATCCCCGCAACTGGGTGAGCTCCCGTTGCTCTGTCCCAGTCCTTGCCCACCTAGCAGTTAGAAAGTATGTCAAGTGCAAGTAGATAAATAGGTACCACTCCGGCGGGAAGGTAAACGGCATTTCCGTGCGCTGCTCTGGTTCACCAGAAGCGGCTTAGTCATGTTGGCCACATGACCCAGAAGCTGTATGCCGGCTCCCTCAGCCAACAAAGCGAGATGAGCGCTGCAACCCCAGAGTTGGTCACAACTGGACCTAATGGTCAGGGGTACCTTTACCTTTAATGCATGGATAGGCAAACTGAGGCCCGGGGGCCGGATACAGCCCAATCGCCTTCTAAATCCGGCCTGCGGACGGTCTTGGAATCAGCATGTTTTTACATGAGTAGAATGTGTCCTTTTATTGAAAATGCATCTCTGGGTTATTTGTGGGGCATAGAAATTTATTCACCCCCCCCCAAAAAAAATAGCCCGGCCCCCCACAAAGATTGAGGGACAGTGGACCTGCTGAAAAAGTTTGCTGACCCTTCTTTAATGTGTCCTGAATTTCCCACCATTCAGCTTCATGGGCTGTCCACGAGTTCTGGAGAAAAACTCTTCTTTTCCCGCTCTCTCCGTGCCAGTAATCGCTTTGCAAACTTCTCTCAGGTCACCTCTTCTTTTCTTTCCCCCCTAAACTGGGAAGTCCCCCCCCCCGCACTGCATCCTTTCCCCATAGGGGACTCACTCCGTCTCCTCGATCGCTTTGGGGTCCTTTTCCTGAATCTTTCCCAACCCTATAATGTCCTTTTTGAGGGGAGGTGGAATACCGAAGTCAGTATTCTAAATGTGGTCCCATCACATATTTGTATAATTGCATCATGCTGCCGACAGTTTTATTTTCAATTTCTTCCCTAATGATCCCTTGCATGGAATTAGACTGAAGATAGATGCCAAATGAATGTTAGGAAGAATTTCTTGCCCAACATTTATTTTTTATATTTACAATGTGCTTTTTTGTGTATTTCTGCGTTATCTATATAATGATAGCCATTGCAAACACATTTTTGTTTTAAAACAATATGTTTGCTTTAGCATTGGTTGTGCCATTTGTATTCACTGTTTTGTTTAATTAGCTCTTTGTTACCCCCCCCCTTTTAAAATCACTTTCATTTTGTTATTTGCTCATTAAATGCACACTCATTTGGGTAATTGCTTTGTTTTCTTTCTCCTGTTTCCTTGCTGTTTCCTTTTTTCTTCTTTTCTTTGGTTTTTTTTGCCATCTCAAGTGGTGACAGTGGGAACAGCAGACCAGATTTCAGAAGCCATTCCTCATGGCTGCCATCACATTTCCTCAAAATGCCCTGAATGTTGCATTGCTCTGAAGCACTCCAGGAAAAGCTGGGGTGGCTACCATGCAGGGCCACTAATTTTTGGTTTATGTGGCACCCACTACTCTCTCTCTCCGACTTTTATATCCCACTCCCCTCCCCAGGAGTTCCAGGTTCTCCTCCCCCTCCTCATTAAACCCTGACAACAACCCTGTGCTGTAGCACCTTAAAGACCAAGTACCTATCTGTACCTGTGCTGTAGGTTAGGCTGAGAGGCAGTGATTCTCTGAAGGTCCCTCCATGAGCATCATGGCTGAGTGAGGATTTGAACTCGGGTCTCCCAGGCCCTAATCCAGCACTCTAACAACTCCACGGCTGACCTTGAACGCCCTAAATGGCCTCAAAGGCCCAGTAGACCTGAAGGAGCATCTCCACCTCCATCGTTCTGCCCGGACACTGAGGTCCAGCGCCGAGAGCCTTCTGGCAGTTTCCTCCCTGCGAGAAGTAAGGTTACAGGGAACCAGGCAGAGGGCCTTTTCGGTGGTGGCGCCCGCCCTGTGGAACGCCCTCCCATCAGATGTCAAGGAAATAAACAGCTACCTGACATTTAGAAGACATTTGAAGGCAGCCCTGTTTAGGGAAGTTTTTAATGTGTGACATTTAAATGTAGTTTTCATCTTTGTTGGAAGCTGCCCAGAGTGGCTGGGGAAACCCAGCCAGATGGGTGGGGTGCAAATAATAAATTATTTTTATTATTATTACAGAAATCCCACGTACGGGTTGCTTTCAGTTGATGGGGGGGGGGGGGAGTCTGCAACACGGGGAGATGTTTCTGGAGTGCCGTCTGAAATGCACTTTTCTCTCAGCCCACAGTTGCCCAACCTCCTTTATTTTGTCTGCCGTGTTTCTTAGGAAGAAGCAATCGATGGATGCTCAGTGTGTTGACAGAAACACACCATGTCCTTCTGCCCACGAGTTATGGTAACTGTTACAGCACATGAAAATTCAGATCTATTAGGCTGGCAAGCCATTGTGATTTGAAATGATAAGCCTGGGTGGCTGTGCTCCCCCCTCCCTTGTCCTCCTGCTATTAGGAATAATTGAGTTTTACAATTGCCCGTGCTAATGTTTGCCTCGTCGCCACTTTCCTCTCTCCTTTTTTGCCATTATCCTGCATGCAAGGAGGCAGCCTTGTGTATTAGTTATGTACTTTCTTGCCGTCTCTGGTCTTGATTAAAACTCCTTGATTAAAAGTCTGCTTTTGCTAATAGCTGTATGAAAGGCATTTTGCCTCTGCTTTTACTCTCCCCTTCGCCAGCAATCAAAGATGCTAAATGCTCCGTCTGACACAACAGCGCATCTCTCTCCACAAAGAATATAATAGCCTGAACAATAAATGGAAAGCTGGGTTCCTTTTATAAATTGTTTTCCCATTATAACAAGAAAAAGAAAGAAAGAAGCGGCGCTGTAAATTACTCTGAACTGACCACATGACGCCAGCGGGGTTAAAATCCATTAATGTCTCGTCCGTTTTGAAATGTCCGCTTTGGAAATATGAGGATCGCAAATTTCATCATTGCTTTTGGGCAAATGAGTGAGAGTCGAAAGGAATTTCTATGGAAGGGATGTGATTTTCTGCAGTGTTCTGCTCTGCTCTCCTTCCTACCCAGTCTCTTCCCCTGGCATCTGACTGTTGGAACAATGCCCCCGGAAAGGGTGCCACCTTCCCCAGACACCCGGGCCTCTCTCCAGTGGTCACTCTCTGGCTGGAATACTCCCTCAGTCCAGAGAGACCGGTAATAAGCGACCCCTCCCTCCTGAGAGGAGCACACGCAGCTTCTGGCATTGCATGACAGAAGAATAGAAACAGTCCGTAGTCTAACTCACTATTTTATTAAGACTGTACACATGGAGCTAATACAAGCATGTCTGCTCTCCTGAGCAGCTACGGCTCGACTCTCAGCTTCTACCTCAGAAGTGAAAGTACGTTCTCAAGTTACACTGAGAACTGAGTGAGACTTCCTGTCTCACGCTCAGAGACATCACATGATGATGAAGAAGAAGAGTTTGGATTTGATATCCCGCTTTATCACTACCTTTAAGGAGTCTCAACGCAGCTAACATTCTCCTTTCCCTTCTTCCCGCACAACAAACACTCTGTGAGGTGAGTGGGGCTGAGAGACTCCAGAGAAGTGTGACTGGCCCAAGGTCACCCAGCAGCTGCATGTGGAGGAGCGGAGACACGAACCCGGTTCACCAGATTACAAGACTACTGCTCTTAACCACTACACCACACTGCTCTCCAATGTCAACAATGTGCTGCTACCTCGTAGCTGGTGGGAACTCAAATCCCAACACTGACATCACGTACAGTGGTACCTTTGAAGTCGAACAGAATCTGATCCAGAAGTCCGTTCGACTTTCAAAACGTTGGGAAACCAAGGTGCAGCTTACAATTGGCGGCAGGAAACTCCTGCTGCCAATCAGAAGCTGTGGAAGCCGCGTCAGATGTTTGGTTTCCAAAGAAGGTACGTGAACTGGAACACTCACCTCCGGGTTTGCGGCATTTGGGAGCCAAAACGTTCAACTCGCAAGGTGTTTGGGATCCAAGGTACAACTGTATCCACTTTAAAGCCGCACTTCAAAGCCACCAAGAGGACTACACACTTGGGGGGGGGGGGAAAGAAAGGAAGGGACAAATGCCTGGATTCCGAATTCTGTAGCAATGGCTGAATGGCAATGTTTTATTGGAATTTGACCTGAACATTCAGTAAAAAGTTCATTTTTCGTGCCATTGCACATTTACCTTGAGATGCAATCGTGCCGAGTTTTCCGAGCTGACGGAATGGGGATAGGGGTGCAAGAATGGGATGGCTGCTGGTTTGGTGCTGCTTTTAGAACAAGAACCATCTGCCTGAGCTTTTGCCCGCTCCCTCCCCTGCTCTTACCAGGAAACAGACTCTGAGAAACAGATTTGGAATGCCTCATTATTCAGGAAGGTGGGAATTGTGGGAGGTAATTCCCTTGGCGGTGGGGGTGGTCGGGGGACGGTTCAATACCAAATTCCCAATCAGTCAGACTTTATTTAAGTAATGCATGTTAGAATTCCTGCTCCGTGATTGCAGTCATGGGATTGTTGTCTATCACGTGACGGTGTATGTTTTGACTCCACAGAGGGGGAAGTGACGAAGACAGGATGTTTGTGTCACTGTGTTCCGCGAAGTGGGACTATTGTCCTTTGTTCTTTTTCTCTTTGCTGTCTGATGCTAGAGAGAGAGAGGGAGCCATGCTGCAGTGCTCCGTGTGTGTTTATGTGTAAATAAAGTAGATTAGCCAAAATGCTGAGTTGCTGAGGTCTGTCCCGCAAGATGCACAAACTCTGCGGATCCCTAAGTGTGCCGATGTCTGTTGGCATCAGTCGCTGTGATGTTTGGGCTGAAGAAAGCCTTTGAAGCTCCTGAATGAAAGACCAGGAGGGAGAGAACATGCCAGTTGGGCATGTGTCTCTGCCAGGGTCCTACTCGAGTGTAGAACAAGCTCCTGAAAGTCCAGAAGTATTTGTGGGAATATATCCATTAGTACACACCCTATATGGGAAATATGTGTCATCTTGACTGTTCAGCCAATCACCTTCTGCCATCCCATCACCTCACCACCTCTCATCTAACCATAGTTCTTTGAAATGCTTACTCAACCCAGGTTTTCTTTGCTGTATATGCAGAACCCTCCTTGCCCCTTAGAAGAAGAAGAGGAGGAGTTTGGATTTGATATCCCACTTTATCACTACCCTAAGGAGCCTCAAAGCGGCTAACATTCTCATTTCCCTTCCTCCCCCACAACAAACACTCTGTGAGGTGAGTGGGGCTGAGAGACTTCAGAGAAGTGTGACTGGCCCAAGGTCACCCAGCAGCTGCAAGTGGAGGAGCGGGGAAGCGAACCCGGTTCACCAGATTACGAGTCCACCGCTCTGAACCACTACACCACACTGGCTGCAGTTGTTTTCTACTCTAGAAGCCAGCACCAGATTCCTCCTAAGGTGGTTCTTACCAGTTTTGCGCTCAGCCAGCGCTCTTGCTTTGTGACACTGATAATGGGTTTTGCAGATGAAGTTATATGGCTTTAGTAGAAATGTTATAAGGAATTAAGTATAAATAGATTAATAGAATATTAAAGGAAAAAATAAGGTTAGATTGTGTTAAGATAATTATAGGATAGAAAACAGAGGAAGATGGAAAGGAATTGCTGAAATAATTAATAGAAGTGGAATACAAAGAGGGAGGTGTGAGGAGGTCGTTGAAATAAGTGAATGAAAGATAAGATATTGAATTTTTTTTATGTGTTTTAAGTTGTTATTGTTTTGTCTTGTTAGTTTAATGTTTTAGTGTTATGAAGTGTTTTTGTATTGTATTGTATTGTTTTTTCTGTGTTTTTTTGGTAGTGTTTAAATTGTTGTAAAAGTAATAAATATTATTATATATATATATATATATAAAGATAATGGGTTTTGCAGAATTTCTACCTCAGGGTGTGTCAGGCAACAGAGAGAAGGCGAAACAGACAACCATTATATCAATGCTGTGTTATGATTATGGCCAGCTCATTGTATCTGGGCTTTTCAAATGAGCGGCCAATAGATGCCTTGCAGACTCTGCCTTGAAGGCCTCATTGAGTTCATGGAGGAGACTGAAGACCCACTTCAAGCCATAAGGCAATGTTCAAACACTGCTTCGTCCCACCTCCAAGAGCACCAGCTGTCCAGGCTCATGAATTCCACCAACGAGCTTCAGAGTTACCTTACAAGAAGTTTTGAAACATGCTCTGGTTACAAAAAGGAGATAAACCGGTAAATATGATATCTATAAGGTGATGAGGAATCTATTGAAAACAAATTCAATAGAGGCCATCAAGACTAAATGAATGTTTTATTAGATATATAAATCTTGTGCTCCACTATTAAGTCCCGCTTGGATTTATTAAATTCTGTGTGCTTTGAGGAACACACTCGAATTGTAATAAAAAAGACGGATTGAATCTCATCAAATGTTAATAATCCTCAAGCAGGTCGATTAGATCTTCTGCGATGTGGGTGAATATTGGAAGCCCTAATATTTGTTGGGAAACATTCGGCAATCAGAGGCGGTGGGCATGAAGCTATGACAGCTGCAAGGTATGAGCCTGGCAAGTTCTCCTGCTCAAGTTCTGCACTGCTCACTTAACAACCTAAGAAGAGTCTGCTGGGTCAGGCCCATTGTGCTGGTCCGGGGGGGGGGGGGGGGTTACCATGCGGCGTGGTCAAAGTCCGGTCCTAGGGTAAGAAGACTGTCCATCAGGGGCGAAGCGAAGGTCCGAAGCAAGGGGTCAGGCGTGGTCAGGAACTCAGGAGAGCAGGACAGGGTGCCAGCAGGAACTAGCAACCAACAATGTTACTCCTGCAACCTGGGACTGGGATGGCTGGCTTTTATCTGCCCCGAGGCACAGGGCGGCCCCGATCCTCAGGTGACTCTCCTCTCCTGGCCTGGAGGCGAGCCCTCCTCCTGCGGGAACTTAGTTCCCTCCCCCTCTCTGCCCTGAGCCTCTGCAGCTCAGGAGAGGCTGGAGGGTTACTGGACCCAGAGGCAACCTCAGATTCCTCTGACGGGGCTGAGAGTGGAGCACCTGCAGGCAATGGGTCCTCCATCACCTCAGGAGCCAGAGCAGACTCAGCTGGTGCCTGCACCTGAGGACCCAGCACAGGTGAGGACCCTTCAGGCTCAGACCCCAGCCCCGGCTCAGCTGGTTCTGGAGCGGGGAATCCTGTGCAGGTTGGGATCCCGCAGGTTCAGATTCTGAATCGGATTCCCAGGCCATCACACCCATCTAGTCCAGCACCTTCTCCTCCCAGTGGCCAACCAGATGCCCCACTGGGAAACCAGCAAGCGGGATCCGAGCCCAAGAGTTGAAGCCCCTCCTGTGGCTTCAAGCAGCTGGTGTTCAGAAGCATTGCTGTCTCCAACTGTGGAGCTGGATCAGAACAATCCTGGCTTGTAATAATAATAATAATAAATTTTATTTATACCCCGCCCTCCCCAGCCAAGACTGGGCTCAGGGCGGCTAACACTAGGTATAAAAACAATTCATTAAAATACAACTTAAAAACAGGATGAAAATACAACTTAAAATGCAGCCTCGTTTCAATGGAAGCTCAGATCAAAAACTTTGGGGGGGAAAAACGTCAAATCTTCCCCAAGGCCAACTATCCAGACTGGTCCTACGTGGGCCAGAAAAAACCAAGGAAGTCCTAAAATAGGGGATCCATCACAGAAGGAAAAGGAAAGAGGGGTAGAGGATCAAGTTGATTCCAAGCCAAAGGCCAGGCGGAACAACTCTGTCTTACAGGCCCTGCGGAAAGAAATCAGATCCTGCCGGGCCCTGGTCTCAGGAGACAGAGCATTCCTCTGGGCCGGGGCCAGTGTTGAAAAGGCCCTGCCTCTGGTTGAGGCTAATCTGACTTCCTTAGGGCCCGGGACCTCTAGGGTGTTGCTATTTATGGACCTTAAGGTCCTCTGCAGGGCATATTGGGAGAGGCGGTCCCGTAGGTACGAGGGCCATTGATAGTCCTCTCCTCCTCCATGAATTTGCCCAATCCTCTTTCGCTAAGTATTTGTAGCTCAGCTGTATGGTTTCCTTTTCTCTCTCCTTTCATTCCTTTTTCTTGTTCTATTTGTTCTTTTTTGAGGCTTCTAACTGCTTTCTCTCCCTATGTAACAAAAGGAAACAAAGACATATTTGATGGCGGGAGGAAGCCGCCAAGATGGATGGCCGTCGCTGCTTCCTGTGGGAGAGAGTTCCGCAGTTGAACTCTGCACCGCATGAAGAAGTTTGCCCTTCACATTTGTTTTCGTGGAACTTGCAGAGGAGAATTTGCTTAGAGATATGGATAACAGACAAGGCTAGTCCGTAGGGCAAAAGAAGAAGTACCACAGCTCAGCAGGGAAGCACCCATGGGCGCCCACAGAAGTAATTCTAGGAGGAGGGGGAGTTCCAGATCTACAGTCTTCATATGGCTAATGGATTGAGGTTGAATCCTGATAAGACAGAAGTACTGTTCTTGGGGGACAGGGGGAGGGCAGGTGTGGAGGACTCCCTGGTCCTGAATGGGATAACTGTGTCCCTGAAGGACCAGGTGCGCAGCCTGGGAGTTATTTTGGACTCACAGCTGTCCATGGAGTCGCAGGTCAATTCTGCGTCCAGGGCAGCTGTCTATCAGCTCCATCTGGTACACAGGATGAGACCCTCCCTGCCCTCATACTGTCTCGCCGGAGTGGTGCATGATCTAGGTATCTCCCGCTTGGACTATTGCAATGCACTCTACTGGAGCTACCTTTGAAGGTGACCCAAAAACTACAACTAATCCAGAATGCGGCAGCTAGACTGGTGACTGGGAGTGGCCACAGGGACCACATAACACCGGTCCTGAAAGATCTTCATTGGCTCCCAGTACGTTTCCGAGCACAATTCAAAGTGTTGGTGCTGACCTTGAAAGCCCTAAATGGCCTCAAAGGCCCAGTAGACCTGTGTCTCCACCCCCATCGTTCTACCCGGACACTCAGGTCTAGCACCGAGGGCCTTCTGGTGGTTACCTCATTGCGAGAAGCAAAGCTACAGGGAACCAGGCAGAGGGTCTTCTCAGTGGTGGTGCCCGCCCTGTGGAACGCCCACCCACCAGATGTCAAAGGGATAAACAACTACCTGACATTCAGAAGACATCTGAAGGCAGCCCTGTTCAGGGAAGTTTTTAATGTGTGACATTTTGATGTATTTTTCATCTTTGTTGGAAGCCGCCCAGAGTGGCTGGGGAAACCCAGCCAGATGGGCGGGGTACAAATAGTAAATTATTATATGACTGACTGCCATGGTGCTCAAGAAATGCAAAAAAAGGAGAAGAGAGCTATCAATGGCTACTAGTGGTGATGGACTGGCTTTGGCAGACGCTGACGAGGACCAGAGCCTTTGTCCTTATCTTTCCTCAGCTGAATTTGAAGAATTCTGTGCATTATGCTGGCAACACCAGCAGGGCATTTCCCCAAAAGACAGAATATATTTATATGCACGTGCTAACTGGACTTTCAGGCAGCAAATCATCCAAAGTAAGCAATACATTACAGCAAAACAGTAATAGAATTTTTATATATATATAAAAAAAGCATGTGAGGGAAACAAACAGCCGGCCCAGGACCTGGGACCATGCTAATGAATCCTATTATTCATCACTCTCTTAATGGCTCAGTCATGGATAACTTGCATAATTCAATTGTAAAGAGGCTTCATTGAAACAGATGGAGCCTGTCAGGACTTTAATGTGCACCAATGTGCTTTTCGCACGGCTAACCAGGCTGACAGGGGCACTGCCCCACCCATTTGAGAAAATGCACTCATCCTACCCAAATTCTGTTTCATTGTTGTTGCTAATAACACACACAAACACAGGCACACACAGAGAGATTTTCCCTACAGATGCATTACCCTGGGACACATGAAATGGAGTACAGATCAAGGGAAGTAATAAAGGTAAAGGGACCCCTGACCATTAGGTCCAGTCGTGGCCGACTCTGGGGTTGCGGCGCTCATCTCGCTTTATTGGCCGAGGGAGCCAGCATACAGCATACAGTCATGTGGCCAGCATGACTAAGCCGCTTCTGGTGAACCAGAGCAGCGCACGGAAACGCCGTTTAGCTTCCCGCCAGAGTGGTACCTATTTAGCTACTTGCACTTTGACGTGCTTTCGAACTGCTAGGTTGGCAGGAGCAGGGACTGAGCAACGGGAACTCACCCCATCACGGGGATTCAAGCTGCCGACCTTCTGATCGGCAAGTCCTAGGCTCTGTGGTTTAACTCACAGCACCACCCACGTCCCTAAGGGAAGTAATAGGACTGCTTTATTCTGCCTTGGTCTGATCCCCCTGGAGACCTGTGTCCAGTTCTGATTACCACAGTTGAAGAAGGCTATTGACAGCCTAGAAGGTGCACATAGGAGGGCCACCAAGATGGTCCAGGGTCTGGAAACCAAGCCTTATGAGGAACAATTTAGGGAGCTGGAGAAGCCTAGAGAAGAGATGGTGGAGAGGAGAAATGATAGACATCTCTAAATGTCTAAACTGGGCTGTCACATGCAAGATGGACCAAGCTGGTTTTCTGCTGCTCCAGAAGGGAGGACTCAAACCAATGGCTTCAAAAAAGGAGATTCCAACTCAACATCAGGAAGAACTTGCTGGCAGTTAGAGTTGTTTGATAGTGGAATGGTCTCCTTCAGGAGGTGGTGGACTCCCCTTCCATGGAGGTTTGGATGGCCATCTGTCATGGATACTTTATCTGATAATCCTGCATTGCAAGGGGTTGGACTAGGTAGCCCTTGGGGTCCCTTCCAATTCTGCAGTTCCATGCAGCTAAAATGCAGCCTGGCACGCCCCTGCTTCTTCCTCCTCCATTTGTTAAGCTCATCTCACCCGTCCTCTGGCGCCATAATGTCCTGCATTTCACACCATGAGCTGCTGGGAGTTACAGTTGGCTTTCCCAGGTCATCTTTGCTGTCCATGCTGGTGGTTGCCATTCACGGAAGGGTGTCTTGCCCTCGCTCCATCTCGCTGTCACGCTGGGAAATTAAGAAAAGAAAAACGGCAGGAAACTGAGCTAACAAAACAAGTTTCCCAAAACACACTCACACCCCGGCATTTCCGAAGCAAAGCATAGTTCTCCTTCAGACGAAATTACTATTATTTCCATTAAGTGCGTCCTCCACCGGGGATGGCGATTTGCTTCGTTGGTTGATTTAAATCATCTCTCCCATCTCGTCGGGCTCCGAGCCCTGTACTCATGTTCCAGTCTCCATAGAAACAAGATGCGGTTGGTTTTCACTCAAATGCTACCATCAAAAGCGATGCGCTCCAGCATTGCCTAAATAGCAGCTCCGCTCTGCAGAAACACATGCCGGCGGGTGGGGTAGGGGCGGCAGTTCCTTGAGAATGCAATTGCTGCTTCCAGATCTTATCCCTCAAGAGAAGTGGCTATTTCTCTTGGAAGGCGGATGGGAGAGTGTTGTTCTGAGCAATCAACACAATACTTACCCCATGACATTTTGGCCCAAGGAAGTTTCCCCTGGTGCTTTCATTATCTTCATCAGTGCAAACCCACAACTCCTCCAGGAAACAGAAAGCTGCCATGCTGGAAGGCCCACAGTGCTGGATCCCATGTCTCTGTGGGATGTAATCCACTGGGAGCAGTGAAATACAACATTCCTTGTTTTCCTAGAGTGGACATGCAAGGGGATGTTTGGTCCAGCCAGTCAACACTTCCTGTTCCTCCTGGCTGGAGCATCCTTCCTCTTGCATGTGATGGAAAGTGGGCGTGACCTCACCTGTCCAGGTAACAAAAGGACAAGTCACGCAGGACACCTCTCTCTTTTTCACGTCCCTCTTCGTTTGACCAGCTTTTAGCTAGGACTGCTCTGCTAGCTCTCAGCTAGCAGAAGCGCTGGGATTATTCCCCCGTATGGGGTAGATCCACATGTACATATTTGTAACCTAGTCTGCCTTCAGGGATCCAAATGTGAACTGATGTGAGCAAACTTCTTTTATTGAGTTTGAATAAGATTGTGGAGTCTTTATTCTTTTAAGAGGGATTCAAGGGAACTTACTAGGAACGTACAATTCAGTCTGAGACAGACTGAATTGTATAACAGTGAACTCACACGAGCCTGCAACCAGCTATCTGCTGTGCATGTAAAAGGGGAAATGTAAACTCTGCTAAGTAAAGGAACTTGCTAGCACAAGTTAGGAAGGATATTAATAAGCAATATATCCTCTCCTGCCACCCCGAACATTCCCACAGTCTCAACTCTTTCCCTCCAAGCAAAAACATCCTCTGGTCAGCCAGGGGGCAGCCAAGGTTTCTGTTCTCTGAAGGTCATCTTTATGTAGGATCTAGGGATGTTGGTGTCACCTGAAAGCCAGGACTCCCCAATTATAGACTCTGCACACACTCAGGAGCAACATGACCTCCACATGTGAGCATATGATATGCTAATGTGGCTTTGTGGCTTAGGGCCCTCGTATTTACGGGACTGCCTCTCCTGCTCTGCCCCGCAGAGGACCTTAAGGTCCATGAATAATCATAGTTTAGAGGTTCCAGGCCCTAAGGAAGTCAGACTATCCTCCCCCAGGGCCAGGGCCTTCTCAGTGATGGCTCCAACCTGGTGGGATGCTCTGTCCCATGAGACCAGGGCCCTGCAAGATTTAACCTCCTTCGGCAGGGCCTGTAAGACAGAGCTAGTCCACCTGGCTTTCAATTTGAACTTAGCCTGATCTTTTATTCCCCTTCCTTCCCTCCCCCTCCCCTTTTTGTGAAGATTACCCGCTCTGGGATCCAACAGCTAATTCTCCCCTGGTCTCCTCGCTGGCCCAAATAGGACTCATTTAGCCAGCTAGCCCTGGTGATCATCTAATGTTTATTGGATGGATTTCCCCCCTTAAATTGATTTTTGAATTCTGAATTTATTGTTATTCACGTTTTATACTGTTTTTTGTTGCATCAGTTAAGTGTTTTAAATTTGTTGTTAGCTGCCCTGAGCCTGGTTTACTGAACCGGGAAGGGCGGGTTATAAATTATTATTATTATTATTATTATTATTATTATTATTATTATTATTAATGTACTTCTAGGCTGCATCAACAGAGGTCTTGCCTTCTGGTTTCCCATTGGGGCCCCTGGTTGGCCACTGTGAGAATAGGATGCTGGACTAGATGGGTCATTGGCCTGGTCCTGCAGTCTCTTCTTAATGTTCTTACGTGTCTGGAATTAGTGATGGGCTGGATGAGGGGCAAAAAAGGTAACCCAAACCCTCATAAGATGGAGACGTTGTGGGTTTAAAGTGCAGTTTTAGCGATAAAAGGGGAGAAGGCAGCTTATTCACCTTGCCCCCCTGCACACATCAAAAGTACTCAGACATCATAGAGACCGACTCCCCCAACTCACACCGAGATATTTTAAGTGGCTTCCTGGCCTCAGAGACTGTATGTTGGAGTGGACGCCACTTAGGAAGCAGCGAGGGAATCTGTTCATGTTCAGAAGTACTCTCTCCTTTGCAAGCTAAGCAGGAAGCAGCTGGTATCTCAGGTATTTTAGGAAAGCTCAGTCGGTAGACCATGAACTCTTAATCCCAGGGTTGTGGGTTCAAACCCTGCATTGGGCAAAAGATTCCTGCATTGCAGGGGGTTGGCCTAGGTGACCGTTGGGGTCCCTTCCAGCCCTACAATTCTAGGATTCTATGAACTACAGCCCTCATTCTTCTTGACTGATTAGAATTAACGGATTCAGCATGTTCTCTTGCTTTTAAAGGGGATGCAACAACAGCCTGGGAGCTTCAGAACATCAAGACACAAGAAGAAATCAAGGTACCATGTGTTAGAATGCCTGCTCTGCGATTGCAGTCATGGGATTGTTGTCTATCACATGGCAGTGTATGTTTTGACTCCACAGAGTGGGAAGTGATGGAGACAGGGTGTTTGTGTTACTGTGTTCCGTGAAGTGGGACTATTGTCCTTTGTTCTTTCTCTTTGCTGTCTGGTGCTAGAGAGAGAGGGAGCCATGTTGCAGTGCTCCGTGTGTGTTTATATGTAAATAAAGTAGATTAGCCAACATGCTGAGTTGCTGAGGTCTGTTACGCAAACTGCGAACACAGATCTGCAGATCCCTAAGGTGTCTAGAAGCCGGTGTCTGTTGTCATTGGTTGTTGTGATGTTCAGGCAGAAGAAAGCTTTTAAAGCTCCCGAAAGATCGACCAGGAGGGAGAGAACATGCCAATCGGGCATGTGTCTCTGCCAGGGTCTACTCAAGTGTAGGCTGAACTCCTGACACCATGGTCCTCCTGATGCAGAGGAAATTTGCGCTGAAATCCTGACATGTTTTTCTGAGGGTCTGTCCTGAAGACAGATAGCAGGAGCCATGTAGTAAAAAGCACCTGCTGCCACAAACTCCTGATGTCAGCTCCTCACTGAACAACTCAGACATGGTTTTGATAATTGCTAAAAAGGGGAGGAAAATCTCTAGCGAGGTCTTATTTTGCAGTCTGCTGCACCGAGCTGGGTAATGCAATTCTTCCCAGAGACACTAAAACAGCAGATGAAGTCTGCAGATCTATTTTTGCCTTCTCTTATGTGGTGCATTATGAAGTGATGCTCAAGGTTCTGATAAACAGGTAAATAAATTTTCCTTTTTTTAAAAAAAAAGAATAAGAAAACAGGCCAGTGCTACAAATTGCTTTCCTGAGTGTTTTCATCTTCAACAGAGATGGCAAATGCAAACAAGCCCAAACCTATTTTTATTCCCTGGTAATTCCCACATGGACGAGATCTGCAAGCGAGCTGCATTTGGGAGAAAACTATTCTGCTGATGTTGGCAGGGTCAGGAGGGAGAGGACGGCAGAAACAAGGAGTTGGGAGAGACTGAACGAGCGGCAGAGGGGGGTACTTAATAGAAAATTGGAGCATAAACAGGACCGGCACATACTCCAGTTGCGCTAACACATTTTCACTCTCTGTTGATGGTGTGTTTTATGTTATTCAAAAAATGCAAGTTGAGTTTTTGTTGAGACAAACCAAAACAGGGGGAGAGGAGAACCTTTTCCATGCTTGCAGTTTGCCTCCTTAAATCACAGGGAGGTAACATTAGGAAGAACTTTCTGATGGCAAGAGCTGTCGGGTGGTGGAACAGACCCCCTCAGAAGCTGGTGGGCTGACCTCTTTTGGAAGTCTTCAACAGAAGTTGAATGGCCATCTGTCAAGGATTCTTTAGCTGGGATTCCTGCATTGCAGGACCCCTTGGGGATCAAGTACATCTTTCCAGTACTATGATTCTAGGTGTCATGAGCTTTTATGTATTTTATTTATTTCATTAAATCTATACACCACTCCATCCATTGAGAGCCAGTGTGGTGTAGTGGTTAAGAGCAGTGGACTCGTAATCTGGGGAACCGGGTTTGCGTCTCGGCTCCTTCACATGCAGCTGCTGGGTGACCTTGGGCCAGTCACACTTCTCTGAAGTCTCTCAGCCCCACTCACCTCACAGAGTGTTTGTTGTGGGGGAGGAAGGGAAAGGAGAATGTTAGCCACTTTGAGACTCCTGAAGGGGAGTGAAAGGCGGGATATCAAATCCAAACTCTTCTTCTTCATCCATCCTCCCTTCCATCTATCTGCTCCCTTTCTCTGTAACTATCTCTGAATCTAAATAAATAGTAGATAGATTCAGAGATTAGGGTAGGTAGCTGTGTTGGTCTGACACAGTCAAAATAAATAAATAAAATGTCCAGTAGCACCTTAGAGACCAACTGAGTTTGTTCTGGGTATAAGCTTTTGTGTGCATGCACACTTCTTCAGATTAGTTGGTCTCTAAGGTGCTACTGGACAATTTTTAAATTTATTTTGTCTGCGTCAGACCAGCACAGCTACCTACCTGAATCTCTGAATCTATCTACCATCCTCCCTCCTCCTCCTCCTCCTCCTCCTCCTCCTTCTGCGATCCCTCGTAGCCAAGTAAGATTGTCTTCCATGAACACATTCTTAACAGTGAGTCCGTAAGTGACTGTGGAGGCAAATTCTGGATCCACACGTCCTTCCACAGTGGGGACATTGGTTTACGGGCGGGAGTTGAACTTGGTGAGGGTTTGCCAAGCGTGCCTTCCTCTTGGCACGTTTCTCCCTTTTGTCCTGAGTTCGAGCATCTTCAAAGCCCACGACGCCTTTGATAAAGGCTGCTCTCCAACTGGAGCACTCGCAGGCCGGTGTTTCCCAGTTATCGGTGCTTATACTACATTTTTAAAGATTTGCCTTAAGAGCATCTTTAAACCTCTTTTGTTGACCACCAGCATGACACTTTCCCTTCTTAAGTTGGGAATCGGCCATCTACCTACCAGCCTACTTATCTCTCCGCTGGTTCTGCGATGAAGCATTAAATTTTAGCATTAAATGGCAACCCACCCTCTTGTTCCTCTGGGTCTTCCAGCTGTCTTCCGTTGCCCAGGGAAAACTTTCACTAAGATGCGACTGGTCCATGGTGAAAGTTATCTGCGGATCAACAGGCTGTCTGCCGTTTATTAATGGCCGGTTGAAGGGAAAGGCACCATTAAGCAGTATCTCCTTCCGAAACTTATGATATCCTGAGCTGGTTATGGAACATTTCTCCCACACCTCGTGGCAGCTGCTGCCTCACCTGCTTGAGCTAACATTTTCTCAGTGTGAAGGATGTGGCCTGTGAAGGGGAAAAAAATCCTCCGTTCTGCTCGACCTTTAGAAATAGAGACAGATACCAGATGGGTGTTGAGCCTTTCTCCACAGAGTTAACTTTGGTTTCGGCCAAATGGCTTCAAGTTACAAGGATGGAGGTTCCTACGAAGTATCAGGAAGAACTTTCTTTCTTTTTTAAAAAAATAATTTTATTAGGAATTTCAACATAACAATTTATCAAAAACATTTCCTCATTCCTCCCCCCCTAATTTTCACTCCCCCCTCCCCTGGTTTGTTTCTCTTTTCACCCACTTTGCTATCTCCTGACAGAAAAAGTTATTAATAATGTAACATCAAGCCTAAAAACATAAAAAATAAAATACACTACAATATTTCACTATTTTCTAATACTAATAATGTCAATGTTTATTTAAATCCTGCTATCAAGTCTATTAGGGACGCGGGTGGCGCTGTGGGTAAAAGCCTCAGCGCCTAGGGCTTGCCGATCGAAAGGTCGGCGGTTCGAATCCCCGCGGCGGGGTGCGCTCCTGTTGCTCGGTCCCAGCGCCTGCCAACCTAGCAGTTCGAAAGCACCTTCAGGTGCAAGTAGATAAATAGGGACCGCTTACCAGCGGGAAGGTAAACGGCGTTTCCGTGTGCTGCGCTGGCTCGCCAGATGCAGCTTGTCACGCTGGCCACGTGACCTGGAAGTGTCTCCGGACAGCGCTGGCTCCCGGCCTCTAGAGTGAGATGGGCGCACAACCCCAGAGTCTGTCAAGACTGGCCCGTACGGGCAGGGGTACCTTTACCTTTACCTTTATCAAGTCTATTGACTTTCTTTGTTTCTGCAAATATAAATGGTTCCCAATCTTTTTCAAAGTCGCTGTTGTCCTTTTCTCTTTATTTGCCATTTTTGCCAGTTCCGCATAGTTCATCAACTTCTCTGGCCATTGTTCTTTAGTTGGTATTTCTCCTGGCAGCTGGCCATATTAAGGGCCCCATTACCTTCATTATCTGAGGGCCTCATCAAACCTAAATCCGGCCCTGTATGCAGCCATCATGGCCAGTCGCCACTGAGAGCCTTCTCCTCCCTAATTTTGTTTCTCAATGCCCTTTGTTGGTTTGGATGTAAATCTGCCCCCTGCCAAGGCTCTTTTTCTGGCATTAGCCCCCCTCCCTCTCTCCTCCTGTGTTATATCCCAGCAATTCTGGACATGAAGATATTCTGTTTGAATTGCTTGAATGTTATCTCCGTTCAACTTCGATGCGTGACCTTTCCACTGGGATGCAGCCATTACACTGAAGGCTCTATTCAGCGGGATCGTTCGATGCACTTGAACATGGCTTGCCAGAGCCCTGCAAAGGAGAGATAGGGCTCCTGCTCCGGAATTCACAATGCAACAAAACACACACACACACACACACACACACTTTTCTCTCTCCCTCCTGGTGACTCACGGTACTAACAGGCTGCTCTCATTCTCCTGATCTCAGTATTAGAAGGGGTGGGGGCCCAAAGCTCGCCCCTCTCTGAACCTGATTAAACAGCTGGAAAAATCTGCTTGAATATCCACAGGACCCTGGAGGACCCCCCCCCCCCCCTCCTGTGTCCCTGACATAGAGGGGAGCCGGCCTGGAGATATTTATACAGAAGGTCAGTGTCAGAGCTGACGAAATCAATAGAGGAAGCCTGGAAAATGAAAGCAGGGTATTGATGAGGAGGCTGAGCTGTGGGCACAGTAGTAAGAATGAAAGAAGAACGTGCTGGATTAGGTCAAATGGATTAGTTTTCCGTTCCCACAGTGGCCAAACACCCATCACCAAGTGTCCCTGTTTTCCAGGAACAGCCCTGAATTTACAGACGCTGTCCTGGTTTCTGATTTGATCCCGGAATGTTCTGTTTCTCCTTTAAAAGGTAAAAGGTCCCCCTGACTCTTAGGTCCAGTTGTGGACGACTCTGGGGTTGTGGTGCTCATCACGCTTTACAGGCTGAGGGAGCTGGCGTTTGTCCGCAGACAGCTTCTGGGTCATGTGGCCAGCAGAACTAAGCTGCTTCTGGCAAACCAGAGCAGCGCACAGAAACGCCATCTACCTTCCTTAGGTAAAGGTAAAGGGACCCCTGACCATTAAGTCCAGTCGTGGCCGACTATGGGGTTGCGGCGCTCATCTCGCTTTATTGGCCGAAGGAGCCGGTGTACAGCTTCCGGGTCATGTGGCCAGCAGGACTAAGCCGCTTCTGGCGACCCAGAGCAGCGCACGGAAACGCTGTTTACCTTCCTGCCAGAGTGGTACCTATTTATCTACTTGCACTTTGACATGCTTTCGAACTGCTAGGTTGGCAGGAGCTGGGACCGAGCCATGGGAGCTCACTCCGTCATTGCGGGGATTCGAACCGCCGACCTTCTGATCGGCAAGTCCTAGGCTCTGTGGTTTAACCCACATCACTATTTTCACTAGAGAAATGTCAGAGGGTATGGAAGACCACACACAGGATTCAAGCGCAAGAGCGCTTTCTCCTCTTGTGGTTTCCATCAACTGTTATTCAGAAGCATCCAAGTCTTCTCCAGGCGGCATGGGGAACTTCTCTAACAGATTTAGGGAGCAGAGCAAGGCGAGGGGGGAAACATTCTGTTGTGCTTGGACTTCTTCCCATGAAAAAATGCTTACACAGCCCTAAGTCGGATGCAACCCTTTGATCCTTCCTCTCTAAAGGATGATTTGCCTTCTCAGAAACACGGAATGTGGCACAGTCCTTGCCGACTGCACAATTTCAAAACACAACTGCAAAGATCACACCGCTTCTGGCCCCTCCCCCCCATTTTCTGTGGGAGCAGATCCTGCACACAAATCTTGAAGAGCAGTCAATCACACTGCTTGCAGCTGCCTTTTAAAGGGGTACAGCAGGTCTGTATTGCATCTCCATCCCCATTCCCTTTTCTTTTCTCTCTCTTTCTCTCTCTCTTTTAGCACTTTATTTTCATAACTGAAATTGAATGAATGAATGAATGAATGAATGAATGAATGAATGAATGAATGTTGGCCACCTTGAAATATGTAAAGGGCTGTCCTATGGAAGATGGAGAAAACCTATTTCCTGCGGCTCCATAGAGTAGGACGCAAAGCAATGGATTGAAGTGACAAGAAAGGAGCTTCCAACTTTACATCAGGAATATTTTCTGACAGTAAGAGATGTTCGACAGTGGAACGGATGACATAGGGAGATGTCCTATGCCCCCATGACAGGGGGTTGAATTAAATGACCTTTGGGGGTCCCTTCTATGATTCTCTGTTGGGTTGGGACTCCTAAAGACAGGCTTCTCACGAGAAAGGATTGCGGCTTATCTCTCCAATGTTTGGGTCGAATCCTGGTGCCTTCTCCATTCTGCTCTCCCGCCTGGCTTTGCTCCTCTCTTCTCTCTTTGCTCCGGCAATCCTTGAAGCGGGCGATTGAAATTCTTGCCCTGTGCTCTGCACATTCCTTGCCAGAGAGCCCCATTCATCAGAACTTCCTTGTTCTGGTTCAATTAAATTCTATAGCACTCGGAGGTGATGTAGCACCGGCCCTGGTGTGGAATTTCAATGCCGCCGACGCTCTTGTAAATACACGGCTGAGGATAAATTGGCCATCAGTGGCGCTGAGAGGAGGCGCAGAAAGTGTGTGACTACAGCTTGTTTTTATATGCTTGGAAGAGGGTGAGCCATTGCCAAGGACCTGGGCAATGTTCTTGAGCCTGGCAAGAAGGGGGCAGGATTTGGTGTTTTGTGTGTGTGTGTGTGTGTGCGCGCGCGTCATAAAATAAATCCTGCTTTGCATTGGATGTTTTCAAGCAATGTTTTGGGACAGACTGGGAGATCTTGCTTGGATCACTACAATTAAAGCTGTATTTGTATGTATTCAGATAATAATTGTTGTTGTTGTTTAGTCGTTTAGTCGTGCCCGACTCTTCGTGACCCCCTGGACCAGAGCACGCCAGGCCCTCCTGTCTTCCACTGCCTCCCGCAGTTTGGTCAAACTCATGCTGGTAGCTACAAGAACACTGTCCCACCATCTCGTCCTCTGTCGTCCCCTTCTCCTTGCGCCATCTTCTCCTACCTTAAAGCTGGGAATTGGCTTGATTATTTATTTGATTTATTGACCACCTAATGCCAAAAAAAAAAAAAAAAGGAAAGGAACTGTGTTCTGTATCAGAAGATGGGAGTGGGGTTGGAGAGGCAGTGTAATGCAGTGGGGCAGTTGAGTGTTGTACTAGGACCTGGGAGACCAGGGTTCGAATCTCCGCTTGGCCACGAAGCCCCCATCTCTCAGCCTAGTCTACCTCACAGGGTTGTTGTGAGGTTGAGATGGGGAGGGGGAGAACCAGATATGCCACCTTGAGGAAAGGTGGTATGTGAACGTAATAATGAAGCACCTCAGGGTCCCTTCCAACTCTACAATTCTGTGAAATAAATGAGATGCAAAGGAAAATTGTCCTCCCCTGCCCCCCAATCTAGGAAAGGGCTTGATAGTTTATTGCAGGCATAGGCAAAGTTGGCCCTCCAGATGTTTTGGGACTACAGTTCCCATCATCCCTGACCACTGGTCCTGTTAGCTAAAGATGATGGGAGTTGTAGTTCCAAAACATCTGGAGGGCTGAGTTTGCCTATGCCTGGTTTATTGATTTGATTTGTTGGTTACCTAATGCAAAAATAGGCATCCTGCAAGCAGAATAAGAAGTGCGGAGTGGAAGAAAATTATCAACCACTACTGCAGGAATAAAACAGCAGCAACAAGAACCGCCATCCACACAGAAGATAGAGATGTTAGAGATATAAATTCTCCCAACACAGGCAAGCTTCCAGGAGAAGCTCAATACCCAGCGACTGCGGAAAGTGACTTCTCCACCAGCCCCGCAACATCTGGCACAGAGGATGCATGTCACAAACACTGACGCATTTTTTCTGACAGCCAAAGGCGTTGCCAGAGGTGTCGGGATGAAATGAAAAGTGTTGTGGAGTCAGGATATAACACTGTTCCCCATGAATTTGTCTAATTCTCTTTTAAACCTTTTATCCATTTTGTATATTGTTGTTGTTCTTCCACATTTATCCACAAAGTGTCTGTAAACAAACAAATCCTTCTATATATACAATTCTTGTTGTCTGTCTATGTTCATTTACAACTATTATTAGTTAGATTGGTCACATTGTACATTTTACTTCTTTTTTTTATATATATAAATTTTTATTGAGTTTTCAAATTTTTAAAAGACAGACAGACATATAAAGACAAAACAAAACATACATGATTACATAGCCTTACTTTCATTACCTTCTTTCATTGACTTCCCCGCACCCCCCTTCCCACATTCCAGTTTCATTAATTATCTCAGCAAGTTATTTGCTCTCCTCCCTTAAATATTTCTTATCTTTTCTTAAAATTTGTCACTTATGCTTAACCCAATTTAACTTACCCAATTTTACACAATAATTCCTTTCTCTAAGGACGGCCTAAATTCTCTCCCATGAATTCCTCCCTTCACATATTACATCAAAAATCATAATATAGCTGTTCTAAATCTCAGATTTTAACTATTCTACTCTCCCCTCCTCCCCTGCCCCGGTTTCTGTCCCTTCCCAAACCAATGTCCCAATAGATTGGCTGCTTTAGCCCGGGTTTCTCACATCGGAGGCTCTTAAGCCCCAGTTAGTCTCTCTCCACCAATTTTGTTGGTAGTCCATTTTGTTGGCCCTCTCTTCTTGAGGAGGTTCTGTCACCAGCCCCTCATTTTTTTCTCCTTCCAAGTCAGTGAATATCAGTTTCTGCTCAGGACCACTCAGTCTCTCATACTCCAGCCTAATGAAAAAGTCCCAATCATACTTGTTTACTCTTATATAGTCCAATATTCCAGTTATTCCGGGGACTTCTTCCTTTGTCTTTCTCTCCTTTTGCAGATTTGTGGTCCACTTGTCATTTTCTTTGTTTCCTTTGTTCCCAGAGGTTGCAGGCTTTTGGTTGGTTTTTTCCACCTGAAATTCCTCTCCTTCTTCCTCTTCTTTTTCCCCCAGTTCCAAAGTTATCTCCTCCTCTGCAGCTGCAGAATTTCTTTCCATCAACTTTGTATCATTAGCAGAGTTGCTCAGTTCCAAACCGAAAGTCTCCAGTTGTTTACTTATTGTGGTACTTTGCTCTTGTAAAGTTCCCACGAGAAAGAACATCCTTTCAATCTCTGCCCATAGTTTCCCTTCTGCAGCCATTGCAATGTCTTTAGTTCCCTCCAGGGGGATTTCCATCATGATCCTATTCCAACAGTCCGTTACTTGTTGTTCCCAGCCACTTTGTTATTCCCAGTCACTTTGTTTCAAAAAGTTCAATTTTAATGTAGCTCTTTTAGTCCGAAAAGATACTAATAACACAGTTCCACGTCTTTGCCGCTCGTTTGACAGCTCTTTTGACAGCTGTCAAACTCTTTATTCTTTTTCCTCGGGCTCCCACGCAGGGCGCTCCCGGGTCCAAGGGGGGGGATTGCCAAGAGAAAAAAAAACTTCTGAAATTCTGCTCTTTTCCACTCCAGCACAATAACTTTGTAATCCAATTCGTGAGAGTTATCTATTTAAGCGCCAAAGTCTTTCCGCCTTAGTGCTCCTCTCCTTGCTTTGAATCTTTCTGTGGGGGGGGGGGGTGCGGACTTCCTTTTAACACACCCCCGATCGTACTCAATTTTAGGTATAAAACTTTTAATGCCAAAATTCCCTTCTACTCACGGGTTATTTGTTTCAGTCCAAATTTCAGGAAGAAAGATAGCGCTCTCCGGTCATGGCTCGCGGCTTCGCTCCGCCAAGGCAGCGATCGACTCTCAGCGCCACGCCACTCTCCGGTCCACTCCGTAGCCTTTAAAAAGGCTCTTCGCGGGTCGGGGAGGGCGTTTAAGGTGCCCACCGAGTCACCATGTCCGCAGGCTTCAGCGCCTGCGGTTTCTAAGGGTCCCCGTGTCGCCGGCACGGCAAGACCCGTCCTTAGCGGAGCCAATTCCCTCCGGAGCTCGGAGGGAATCCGCCATTACCCGTTCGCGCTATCCCGGAAGTCTTCCGGTACATTTTACTTCTTATTGTTGTTATTGCGCAGTAAAATTCTTTGTATTTTACATTATGAGGTTTATTTCAGTTTCCCTCACCTTGCCAACAAAGGTCTGTATAGTTAAATCTATGGTTTTCCCAGTAGTGATGTATGGAAGTGAGAGCTGGACCATAAAGAAGGCTGATCGCCGAAGAATGGATGCTTTTGAATTCTGGTGCTGGAGGAGACTCTGGAGAGTCCCATGGCCTGCAAGAAGATCAAACCTCTCCATTCTGAAGGAAATCAGCCCTGAGTGCTCACTGGAAGGACAGATCCTGAAGCCGAGGCTCCAATACTTTGGCCATCTCCTGAGAAGAGAAGACTCCCTGGAAAAGACCCTGATGTTGGGAAAGAAGGAGGGCACAGGGAGAAGGGGACGACAGAGGACGAGATGGTGGGACAGTGTTCTCGAAGCTACCAGCATGAGTTTGACCAAACTGTGGGAGGTGGTGGAAGACAGGAGTGCCTGGCGTGCTCTGGTCCAGGTCGTCACGAAGAGTCGGACACAACTAAACAACAACACCAACTGGTTTCCCCATTTCACCTTATCTTTCCTTCGTATGACATAATTTTTTCCCATTATTTTTGAAATGTTTCATCGCCCTGTTGTCGAATTCCCCCCATTAATTTAGCTATATCTGCATATTCCATTGCCTTTTGTTGACATTCTTCTACTGTTGGCAGCTGTTGCTGTTTCCAAACAGCAAACGGCATGTGCCCTTTCAGTGACGATGAGGGGAAAGCTCTCTCTTTCTCTCTCCCTGTTCTTTGGAATCCAATCACATCGCCCGGCGCAGGGGAGAAAGAGCTATTTCTGGAATATGAAATTGCTGCAGAGCAAGGGAGGTAGAGAATGGCTGTCGAAACGAGATGTGTAACGTTTCTAGATTGCATGAGAGCTCAAAGGGCAAAGAGCGCAGAGTCTATTTCTTGCTAAGGGACCATTGAGGAGGCCTCGCTGAGCAGGTCGGCATCTGCTTCAGAAAAGGGGGGCAGCAACAGCAACAAATCAACCCCCAAACAGGCTCACCTCCTCGTCTCCTGGAAGAAGAGTCTCCTTTCCCGCCCCCATGACATGGTAATTATCATTCAAGGTGCTGATGGCAGCAAGCTTTACAGCTTCCAAATAAACGGTGCTTTTTGAGGGAAGGGCTCCCCAGGCAGACATCAGCCGGCAGAGAAGAGTCAGGAAAGGTGAGCATGAAAAAAAGATGCTGCTTACATAAGATGAGCAGAGGAGCGCTGGACAGGCGTACAGATGAGATCGCGACCGCTTGAGCTCTTGACAGGGAGATTCCGGGGCAGGGAGACAGAAAAAAAATATGCCATGCAATATAGATTTCCAGTCCTGGACAAGGTACATATCTCCAGGTGTAGCCAGCTCTAGTAAAGGTAAAGGGACCCCTGACCATTAGGTCCAGTCGTGACCGACTCTGGGGTTGCGGCGCTCATCTCGCTTTACTGGCCGAGGGAGCCGGCGTACAGCTTCCAGGTCATGTGGCCAGCATGACTAAGCCGCTTCTGGCGAACCAGAGCAGCGCACGGAAACGCCGTTTACCTTCCCGCCGGAGTGGTACCTCTTTATCTACTTGCACTGGGGTGCTTTCGAACTGCTAGGTTGGCAGAAGCTGGGACCGAGCAACGGGAGCTCACCCCGTTGTGGGGATTCGAACCACCGACCTTCTGATTTGCAAGTCCTAGGCTCTGTCTACCTCTCCTTTAAATCAGAACCAGTGAAGGAGGTGAAGGTCCTGTGTGAGTGTCTGGAGGCGGTTGGAGGATGGATGGCGGTTAAAAGATTGAGGTTGAATCCTGACAAGACAGAAGTAATATAATACTACTACTACTACTACTACTACTACTACTACAAATTTATTATTTATACCCCGCCCATCTGGCTGAGTTTCCCCGCCCACTCTGGGCGACTCCCAATCGAGTGTTAAAAACAATACAGCGTTAAATATTAAAAGCTTCCCTAAACAGGGCTGCCTTCAGATGTCTTTTAACGAGAAGATAGCTACTTATTTCCTTGACATCTGAAGGGAGGGTGTTCCACAGGGAGGGTGCCACTACCAGGAAGGCCCTCTGCCTGGTTCCCTGTAACCTCACTTCTCACAGGGAGGGAACCGCCAGAAGGCCCTCGGCGCTGGATCTCAGTGTCCAGGCAGAACGATGGTGGTGGAGATGCTCCTTCAGGTATACAGGACCAAGGCCGTTTAGGGCTTTCAAGGTCATCACCAACACTTTGAATTGTGCTTGGAAACGTACTGGGAGCCAAGGCAGGTCTCTCAGGACCGGTGATGAGTCTGAGATGTTTTCTATTTACCTTGCCACTTCCCCTGGGGGGAAAGCGCACTTTGCCGCTCAATCAGAGCAAATGTCAGTCCATGGGAAACACTCTTGATGTTTGCTCTGCTTCAGCAGTAAAAAGCAGTTTTCCCTGGGGTGAGGGAAGCCTCAGGACAAGCAAAAGTGTGGACGACTCCCCCTTTCCAGCAGTCTGCAGAAGGCTTACTTGTTGGGTAGTCAGTGCAGAGAATAGTGAGTTAGATGAAGGAATGGTATGATCCAATATTAGGCAGTTTCCTACATTCCTGTGTTGACTTTGGGCCAGATAGAATCATGGAATCGTTCTTTGAAGGGATTCCCAAGTGTCATCTAGTCCAACCCCCACATTAAGAACATAAGAAGAGCCTGTCGGATGAGGCCAATGACCCATCGAGTCCAGCATCCTCTTCTCACAGTGGCCAACCGGGTGCCTCAATGGGAATGCCTGGAAGCAGGATCTGAGCGCTACAGCACCTGGCATTGAGATGCAGGCGAGGCAGAGCCCAGCCATTGTGGCCAGGAGCCATTGATAGTCTTTCCCTCGCCCATGAATTTGCCCAATCCTCTTTGAAAGCCAGCTGTCTTGGTGGCCATCACTGCCTCCTGTGGCAGGGAGTTCCATAGAATCATAGAATCATAGAGTTGGAATAGACCACAAGGGCCATCGAGTCCAACCCCCTGCCAAGCAGGAAACACCATCAGAGCACTCCTGACATATGGTTGTCAAGCCTCTGCTTAAAGACCTCCAAAGAAGGAGACTCCACCACACTCCTTGGCAGCAAATTCCACTGTCAAACAGCTCTTACTGTCAGGAAGTTCTTCCTAATGTTTAGGTGGAATCTTCTTTCTTGTAGTTTGGATCCATTGCTCCGTGTCCGCTTCTCTGGAGCAGCAGAAGTCCATTAATCATTCCCCCGTGTCTCTTATTTAAGGATTTTTTCCTCCCACCACTAGGTCTGCGTGTTGTTTGTTCCATTTGGTCTATGACATTTGGATGATCATCTTCATCAATTGATAGACTCCTACCTTCAGGAGCACTGTCTCCCATAGTTTGACAGGACACAGACATCCCCACTAGGAGCCCTCAGTGAAGGCTGATTTCTTCTCTTCACACCCCTCTTTGCTGCTGCTGCTGCTGCTGCTGCTGCTAATAATAATAATAATAATAATAATAATAATAATAATAATAATAATTTATTTGATCCCCAGCCACTCTGGGTGGCTTCTAACAAAGATGAAAAATACATTGAAATGTCACACATTAAAAACTTCCCTGAACAGGGCTGCCTTCAGATGTCTTCTGAATGTCAGGTAGTTATTTTTCTCTTTGACATCTGGTGGAAGGGTGTTCCGCAGGGCGGGGGCCACCACCGAGAAGGCCCTCTGCCTGGTTCCCTGTTACCTCACTTCTCGCAGGGAGGGAACCACCAGAAGGCCCTCGGAGCTGGATCTCAAGTGTCCGGGCTGAACGATGGGGGTGGAGACGCTCCATCAGGTATACTGGACCGAGGCCGTTTAGGGCTTTTAAGGTCAGCACCAACACTATGAATTGTGCTCGGAAACATACTGGGAGCCAATGTAGGTCTTTCAGGACCAGTGTTATGTGGTCTTGGCGGCCACTCCCAGTCACCAGTTTGGCTGCTGCATTCTGGATTAATTGCAGTTTCCGGGTCACCTTCAAAGGTAGCCCCACGTAGAGCGCATTGCAGTAGTCCAAGCGGGAGATAACCAGAGCATGCACCACTCTGGCCAGACAGTCTGCGGGCAGGTAAGCTTAAGGCTACGTTCTCAGGTGCAGCCAGATGCAACCATTCATGGGGAATTACAGCCGCAGCAGCTCTCCAGCCCATCTCAGCCGTGAGTCACGGCACATTGTCTTGAGAGCAAAGGTGGATTTACAACTCCCTCCCCATGTCGAATGACTCCGCCACCATCAGCCTCTTTAGAATTCACCCGTTGTAATTAAGATTCAGGGGAAGGCTGAGGAGCCAATAAAATGCAGAGGGAACTCACATTTTTTTAAGCTTAATTTACTAGTTCATAAGCTGGGCAACCTCATGAATTCCAGAGTGGCGGCAAAGCAGTTGGGCTAATGAGCGCGAGGGGACTGGTAAATCGAACTCGGGTCTCGTCCGACTCTCAGCGTTGTTCTTGTGTGGAGGGGGGGAGGAAGATGAAGAGGGGCAGTGAAGAAAGACAGGCACAATCTGTTGGGTGATTTATTATTATTATTATTTTACTTTTTGAAGCGGATTTTCAACATAATTTTCAACTGGGGGCAACCCAGTCTGTTGGGCGGCACATTAATACAACTAATACTACTAATAAATTAAGAATACCTGCCCTCCTGCCACCCCACGCAGTTTAAGGGTGACAATTTTTATTTGCTTATTTTTGAACGTAAGAAGATGAGAAGAGCCTGCTGGATCAGGCCCACGGCCCGTCCAGTCCAGCATCCTGTTCTCACAGTGGCCAACCAGGTGCCCCGATGGGAAACCCAAAAGGAGGACCTGTGGGAAACCTGCAAGCTGGATTTGGGCACAGAAGCAACTCTCCCTTCTTGCAGTTTCCAGCGGCTGGTATTTCAGAAGCATTGCTGTGAAGGCAGGGCATAGCGTTCATCCTGGCTAGGAGCCACAAATAGCCCTTGTGATAAGAATTTTAAAGTCTTCTTGTTGTTTAGTCATTTAGTCGTGTCCGACTCTTCGTGACCCCCTGGACCAGAGCACGCCAGGCACCTCTGTCCTCCACTACTTCCCGCAGCTTGGTCAAACTCATGTTGGTAGCTTTGAGAACACTGTCCCACCATCTCGTCCTCTGTCGCCCCCTTCTCCTTGTGCCCTCCATCTTTCCCAACATCAGGGTCTTTTCCAGGGAGTCTTCTCTTCTCATGAGGTGACGACCAACCTAGCTGGCATCGAAAGAGGATTGGACTGATTCATGGAGGAGGAGAGGGTGTTGTAAACAAAATCTGCCCTTCTTCCCTTATGGGGTATCCAAGAGCCCATATAGAGTCCTTATGTAGGTTCCCTATTGTTAGGAGAAAATAACAGAGGCCAACCAGACAACATTGAGAAGCGAAGCGGCTAGTAAGCCTGATCTTTATTAATCTGTTGCAACAGGGTGCTCCCCTCACTCACAGGAGAGGAGGGGGAACCAAGAACCAAGGTGTGCCTGCCCTTACATAGAAATTTTAAATCCCCTAGAGGCCCTACGTGACTAAACAACAACAGGTTGGTGGCCATCCCTGCCTTCTGTGGCAGGGCGTTCCATAGCTTGACTATGTGCTTTTTAAAGAAGTCCATTCTTTGATCTGTCCAGAATCTCCCAGTGTTCCGCTTCAGTGGAAGCCCATGGATTCTGGTGTTACAAAAGAAAAAAATGACCCCTAATGGTCAGAGATCCGTTTGCCTTTACTTCCACTTGGGCTCCATATGTGGATATGTCTCCAAGGCCTGAGGCAGTGATACTTCTGACAGCATCAGCATCATCAACAACTGAATTTATATACCGCCCTATACTCGGAGGGACGCGGGTGGCGCTGTGGGTAAAAGCCTCAGCGCCTAGGGCTTGCCGATCGAAAGGTCGGCGGTTCGAATCCCCGCGGCGGGGTGCGCTCCCGTTGTTCGGTCCCAGCGCCTGCCAACCTAGCAGTTCGGAAGCACCCCCGGGTGCAAGTAGATAAATAGGGACCGCTTACTAGCGGGAAGGTAAACAGTGTTTCCGTGTGCGGCTCTGGCTCGCCAGAGCGGCGATGTCACGCTGGCCACATGACCCGGAAGTGTCTCCGGACAGCGCTGGCCCCCGGCCTCTAGAGTGAGCTGAGCGCACAACCCTAGAGTCTGTCAAGACTGGCCCGTACGGGCAGGGGTACCTTTACCTTTACCTATACTCGGAGGTCTCAGGGTGGTTCACAGGAAAGATCACGATATATAAAATCAAAATAAGAACACTAATTCAATAACACCTCCCCCCCACAAAAGAGCCACATTTTAAAAGGGTATAGGATGTCAATCAGGTCAACCAAAGGCCTGGTTAAAAAGGAACGTTTTGGCCTGGCACCCAAAGGTGTATAGTGAAGGCGCCAGGCGAACTTCCCTGGGGAGAGCGTCCCACAGACGGGGAGACACTGCAGAGAAGGCCCCGTTCTTGTGTTTCCACCCTCCAGACCTCTCGAAGATGATCCAGAAGATGATCTCAGGGTCATATGGAAAGAGACGGTCCTTGAGGCATCGTAGTCCTAAGCATGCTTTTCTTCTGTTCTTATGGAAATCAATTTTCCCCCTCTTGAATTTGGGGCTGGGTTTGGGGGTTCTCAATTACCAGACCTTTCCCCACCACCCCGGAACAGCACCAAGGCATCTACCTGTGGACACTCACCATTCCAGAAGAATCGCAAGATATATAGAGGAATTCCTCCCCACCACCGCTTTCCAGGCATGCCTCTGTGAATCCTGGCAATTGCATTTTTGCTGCCTGTCCATCTTTGCTGGCATAGCTGTGAGTCTTTGGACACTCATGAAATTTGACTAGGGCCATCAACGTTTGCAACTTGAATGTCAGTGTTCCTGTAGTTTTGGATGTTCGCTGTCACTGTCCGACCCAGCTCCAAACACAGCTTTGAATGTTTCCTGCCCTCTGCCCACCTTTAGGTTCTCGGTAACGATGAACGAAATCGTGGGGCATGTCAACAACTTTGCTCGCCCACCACCTGCCCGCAGGCCCAGCGCATACTGCTGATTGGCTATATCACCCTAACAATGTTCCCTGTCGTCAGGTGACTTCTTCGCACCCATTGCAATCTTGCCTAATATTCCACTGCAACTTTCCCT